>NC_058519.1:526403708-526706739 GCF_904849725.1 Hordeum vulgare subsp. vulgare
TAGATCGCACCATCTCTAATAGAGTACGATTACGACGTTCAGACACACCATTACGCTGTGGCGTTCCAGGCGGTGTTAACTGTGAAACAATTCCACATTGTCTTAAGTGAGCACCAAACTCGAAACTCAGATATTCACCCCCACGATCAGACCGTAGGAACTTGATCTTCTTGTTACGATGATTTTCCACTTCACTCTGAGATTGCTTGAACTTTTCAAATGTTTCAGACTTGTGCTTCATCAAGTAGACATAACCATATCTACTTAAATCGTCAGTGAAGGTGAGAAAATAACGATATCCGCCGCGTGCCTCCACGCTCATCGGACCACACACATCGGTATGTATGATTTCCAACAAGTCACTTGCACGCTCCATTGTTCCTGAGAACGGAGTCTTAGTCATCTTGCCCATGAGGCATGGTTCGCACGTGTCAAGTGACTCCAAAAGTCCATCAACATGGAGTTTCTTCATGCGCTTTACACCAATATGGCCTAAGCGGCAGTGCCACAAAAATATGGCGCCATCATTGTTAACTCTAACTCTTTTGGTCTCAATGTTATGTATATGCGTATCGTTATCAAGATTCAATATGAACAATCCTCTCACATTCGGTGCATGACCATAAAAGATGTTACTCATAGAAATAGAACAACCATTATTCTCTGACTTAAAAGAGTAACCGTCTCGCAATAAACAAGATCCAGATATAATGTTCATGCTCAACGCAGGCACTAAATAAAAATGATTTAAGTTCATCACTAATCCTGACGGTAACTAAAGTGACACTGTGCCGACGGCGATTGCATCAACCTTGGAACCATTTCCTACGCGCATCGTCACTTCATCTTTCACCAGCCTTCGCCTATTCCGCAGTTCCTGTTTCGAGTTGCAAATATGAGCAACAGAACCGGTATCGAATACCCACGCACTACTACAATAGCCGGTTAAGTACACATCAATAACATGTATATCAAATATACCTGATTTTTCTTTGCCCGCCTTCTTATCTGCCAGATACTTGGGGCAATTGCGCTTCCAGTGACCCATACCCTTGCAATAGTAACACTCCGTTTCCGGCTTAGGTCCAGCTTTGGGTTTCTTCGTCGGATTGGCAACAGGCTTGCCGCTCTTCTTCGAATTGCCCTTCTTGCCTTTGCTGTTTCTCTTGAAACTAGTGGTCTTATTCACCATCAACACTTGATGCTCTTTACGGAGTTCAGACTCTGCGACTTTCAGCATCGCAAACAACTCGCCGGGAGACTTGTTCATCCCTTGCATGTTGTAGTTCAACACAAAGCCTTTATAGCTTGGCGGCAGTGATTGAAGGATTCTGTCAGTGATAGCTTCTTGCGGGAGTTCAATCCCCAGCTCAGCTAGACGGTTTGAGTACCCAGACATTTTGAGCACATGTTCACTGACAGATGAGTTTTCCTCCATCTTGCAAGCATAGAATTTATCGGAGGTCTCATACCTCTCGATCCGGGTGTTCTTCTGAAAGATAAACTCCAACTCCTGGAACATCTCAAATGCTCCATGACGCTCAAAGCGACGTTGAAGTCCCGGTTCTAAGCCATACACGACTGCACATTGAACTATTGAGTAGTCCTCCTTACGTGCTAACCAAGCGTTCTTAACATCCTGATCAGCCGTAGCGGGTGGTTCATCTCCTAACTCAGCATTAAGGACATAATCCTTCTTCCCAGCTTGTAAGATTAGCTTAAGATTACGAGCCCAGTCTACAAAGTTGCTTCCATCATCTTTCAACTTAGCTTTCTCTCGGAACGAATTAAAATTCAGGATGACTGTCGCGTGAGCCATGATCTACAACACAAATATATTCAAAGTGGACTTAGACTATGTTCAAGATAATTAGAGTTTAACTTAATCAAATTATTCGCTAAACTCCCACTCAAAAAGTGCATCTCTCTAGTCATTTGAGTGGTTCATGAGCCACTTACACTAGGTCAAGTCCGATCATCACGTGAGTTGAGTATAGTTTCAGTGGTAAGCATCCCTATGCTAATCATATCATCTATATGATTCATGGTCGACCTTTCGGTCTCATGTGTTCCGAGGCCATGTCTGCACATGCTAGGCTCGTCAAGCTTAACCCGAGTGTTCCGCGTGCGCAACTGTTTTGCACCCGTTGTATGTGAACGTTGAGTCTATCACACCCGATCATCACGTGGTGTCTCGAAACGACGAACTGTAGCAACGGTGCACAGTCGGGGAGAACACAATTTCGTCTTGAAATTTTAGTGAGAGATCACCTCATAATGCTACCGTCGTTCTAAGCAAAATAAGGTGCATAAAAGGATTAACATCACATGCAATTCATAAGTGACATGATATGGCCATCATCACGTGCTTCTTGATCTCCATCACCAAAGCACCGGCACGATCTTCTTGTCACCGGAGCCACACCATGATCTCCATCAACGTGTTGCCATCGGGGTTGTCGTGCTACTCATGCTATTACTACTAAAGCTACATCCTAGCAAAATAGTAAACGCATCTGAAAGCACACACGTTAGTATAAAGACAACCCTATGGCTCCTGCCGGTTGCCGTACCATCGACGTGCAAGTCGATATTTCTATTACAACATGATCATCTCATACATCCAATATATCACATCACATCATTGGCCATATCACATCACAAGCATACCCTGCAAAAACAAGTTAGACGTCCTCTAATTTTGTTGTTGCATGTTTTACGTGGTGACCATGGGTATCTAGTAGGATCGCATCTTACTTACGCAAACACCACAAGGGAGATATATGAGTTGCTATTTGACCTCATCCAAGGACCTCCTCGGTCAAATCCGATTCAACTAGAGTTGGAGAAACCGACACTTGCCAGTCATCTTTGAGCAACGGAGTTACTCGTAACGATGAAACCAGTCTCTCGTAAGCGTACGAGTAATGTCGGTCCAAGCCGCTTCAATCCAACAATACCGCGGAATCAAGAAAAGACTAAGGAGGGCAGCAAAACGCACATCACCGCCCACAAAAACCTTTTGTGTTCTACTCGAGAAGACATCTACGCATGAACCTAGCTCATGATGCCACTGTTGGGAACGTCGCATGGGAAACAAAAATTTTCCTACGCGCACGAAGACCTATCATGGTGATGTCCATCTACGAGAGGGGATGAGTGATCTACGTACCCTTGTAGATCGTATAGCATAAGCGTTAGTGAACGCGGTTGATGTAGTGGAACGTCCTCACGTCCCTCGATCCACTCCGCGAACAATCCCGCGATCAGTCCCACGATCTAGTACCGAACGGACGGCACCTCCGCGTTCAGCACACGTACAGCTCGACGATGATCTCGGCCTTCTTGATCCAGCAAGAGAGATGGAGAGGTAGAAGAGTTCTCCGGCAGCGTGACGGCGCTCCGGAGGTTGGTGACGACCTTGTCTCAGCAGGGCTCCGCCTTAGCTCCGCAGAAACGCGATCTAGAGGAAAAACCGTGGAGGTATGTGGTCGGGCTGCCGTGGGAAAGTCGTCTCAAATCAGCCCTAAAACCTCCGTATATATAGGTGGGAGGGAGGGGACCTTGCCTTGGGGCTCAAGGAGCCCCAAGGGGGTCGTCCGAGTCTAAGGGGGAAGGACTCCACCCCCAAACCGAGTTGGACTTGGTTTGGTGGGAGGGAGTCCCCCTTCCTTCCCACCTCCTCCTTTTTTTCTTTTCCTCTTGATTTTCTTTGCTTGGCGCATAGAGCCCTTTTGGGCTGTCCCACCAGCCCACTAAGGGCTGGTGTGCCACCCTCAAGGCCTATGGGCTTCCCTGGGGTGGGTTGCCCCCCCGGTGAACTCCCGGAACCCATTCGTCATTCCCGGTACATTCCCGGTAACTCCGAAAACCTTCCGGTAATCAAATGAGGTCATCCTATATATCAATCTTCGATTCCGGACTATTTCGGAAATCCTTGTGACGTCCGTGATCTCATCCGGGACTCCGAACAACATTCGGTAACCAACCATATAACTCAAATACGCATAAAACAACGTCGAACCTTAAGTGTGCAGACCCTGCGGGTTCGAGAACTATGTAGACATGACCCGAGAGACTCCTCGGTCAATATCCAATAGCGGGACCTGGATGCCCATATTGGATCCTACATATTCTACGAAGATCTTATCGTTTGAACCTCAGTGCCAAGGATTCATATAATCCCGTATGTCATTCCCTTTGTCCTTCGGTATGTTACTTGCCCGAGATTCGATCGTCAGTATCCGTATACCTATTTCAATCTCGTTTACCGGCAAGTCTCTTTACTCGTTCCATAATACAAGATCCCGCAACTTACACTAAGTTACATTGCTTGCAAGGCTTGTGTGTGATGTTGTATTACCGAGTGGGCCCCGAGATACCTCTCCGTTCACACGGAGTGACAAATCCCAGTATTGATCCATACTAACTCAACTAACACCTTCGGAGATACCTGTAGAGCATATTTATAGTCACCCAGTTACGTTGCGACGTTTGATACACACAAAGCATTCCTCCGGTGTCAGTGAGTTATATGATCTCATGGTCATAGGAATAAATACTTGACACGTAGAAAACAGTAGCAACAAAATGACACGATCAACATGCTACGTCTATTAGTTTGGGTCTAGTCCATCACGTGATTCGCCTAATGACGTGATCCAGTTATCAAGCAACAACACCTTGTTCATAATCAGAAGACACTGACTATCTTTGACCAACTGGGTAGCCAACTAGAGGCTTGCTAGGGACGGTGTTTTGTCTATGTATCCACACATGTAAATGAGTCTTCATTCAATACAATTATAGCATGGATAATAAACGATTATCTTGATACAGGAATTATAATAATAACTATATTTATTATTGCCTCTAGGGCATAATTCCAACACAAAAGTATCTAGCTCAAAAGATATAAGTGAAGCACATGTGAGCTGAATTGTCTACCAAAATATATAAGTGAAGCTCGATAAAATCATGGTGTGTGCATGTATCTCTCTCTAGGTGTGCAGCAAGGATGATTGTGTCACAAAAAAAAAGACTCCTACGATACAAGATGCTCCAAGCAAAAACACATAACATGCGGTGAATAAATATATAGCCCCAAGTAACGTTACCGATGGATTGAAGACGAAAGAGGGGATGCCTTTCCGGGGCATCCCCAAGCTTAGGCTTTTACGACATCCTTGAATCTATTGGGGTGCCTTGGGTATCCCCAAGCTTGAGCTCTTGCCACTCTTTATCTCTTTGTCCATAAGAACTTCACCCAAAACTTGAAAACTTCACAACACGAAACTTAAACAGAAACTCGTGATAACATTAGTACAAGAAAGCAAACCACCACTTCCTTAGGTAGTGTAGCAACTTAAATTCTACTTGTGCTGATGTTGGGTTATTGTACTTTAAATCTTCCATGGCTAATACCCCCCGATACTATCCATAGTTTCATCAAAATAAGCAACAAACACAACAAAAACAAAATCTGTTAACAGCAGACCAGTCTGTAGCAATGTGTATATTTCGTATACCTCTGGTACTTCAAAATTTCTGAAAAATTACGACAGTCTGAAGAATTTGCGTAGCAATCAGCAGCAAAAAGAATCAACTCAAAATCTCTTAAAAAATGAAAATTCTTTTCGTGAGCAGAAAGTTTCTGTCTTTTCCAGCATGACCAAACGATCATCCCCAAGACTAATCATAACGGTTTTGCTTGGCACAAACGCAAAAAGAAACACAAAAAACACAATCATAACAGAATTATGAAAGTGTGGAAAACACAAAACAGAAAGAAAAAAGATAGATTCGTTGGGTTGCCTCCCAACAAGCGCTTTTGTTTAACGCCCTTAGCTAGGCAAAAAGTGATGGAATCACGTATAGTCATCTTTGGTGCTCAAACCATAGGTAGCCCTCATCATAGATTCATAAGGCAATCTTATTTTCTTTCTAGGAAAGTGCTCCATGCCCTTATTTAAAGGGAATTGAAATCTAATATTCCCTTCCTTCATATCGATGATAGCACCAATAGTCCTTAGGAAAGGTCTACCAAGAATAATGGGACATGAAGGATTGCAATCTATGTCAAGTACAATGAAATCCACTGGTACATAGTTCTTATTTGCAACAATAAGAACATCATCGATCCTTCCCATGGATTTCTTAACAGAAGAATCCGCAAGATGAAAATTAAGAGAACACTCTTCAATCTCATGAAAACCAAGAATATCACATAAAGACTTTGGAATCGCGGAAACACTAGCACCCAAATCACACAAAGCATTGCACTCATAGTTTTTGATCTGGATTTTGATAGCAGGTTCCCACTCATCATGAAGTTTTCTAGGTATAGAGACTTCTAGTTCGAGCTTCTCTTGAAGAGATTTCATCATAGCATCTACGATATGCGTGGTAAAGGCTTTGCTTTGGCTATAAGCATGTGGAGAGTTGGCAATGGATTGCGTCAAAGAAATGCATTCAAACAAGGAGCAATTATCGTAATTGAATTCCTTGAAATCTAAAGTGGGAGTTTCATTACTACCCAAAATTTTGACTTCTTCTACTCCACTCTCCACACCTTTATCATCAAGATAGGTGGACTCCGAATCACTGGGGCATTTTTCAACCAAAGTGGATTCATATCCAGCCCCTCCATAAGTAGGTTTGACACACGAGAACAAAGATTCAAGAGGAGAAACACCAAGCGCTTTAAGATCTTCGTGATTTGCATCACTAGAACGCACCCTTTTAAACCATTCATGCCTAGCGCGAATTTGGGCGGTTCATTCTTTGCTCTCATTCATGGAGATACGCATAGCTTTCAAAGTTTCATCCAAGTTGACCTTGGGAGGAGCGCATCTAACTTTCAAAGCATCAATATCACAAGACATTCTATCAACGCTCTTAGCCAAATCGTCTATTTTGAGTAGTTTTTACTCTATGGACGCATTGAAAATCTTTTGAGAGTTGATGAACTCTTTGATATTACTCTCTAGATCAGAGGGTAATTTGTTGTGATTTCCGTAAGTGTTGTTGTAGGAATTGCCATAATTGTTAGAGGAGTTACTAGGAAAAGGCCTAGGAACATAGTTTCCTCTAAAAGCATTGTTGTTGCCAAAATTGTTCCTACCAACAAAATTCACGTCCAAACTAGCGTTGCTACTCTCAATCAAAGAGGATAGTGGCATGTCATTAGGATCTACGGTAGCGTATCTACTAGCAACCAAATTCATCAACTCATCCATCTTAGAACTAAGAGAGTTAATTTCTTCTATAGCGTGCACCTTTTTGCTATCAGGCGACCTTTCAGCGTGCCACTGAGAGTAGTTTTCATGATATTCTCTAGGAGTTTTGTAGCGTCTCCTAACGTGATTTCCATGAACGTTCCACCTGAGGCGGAGTCCAAGATATTGGAGAAGCGAAATTCAAGCCAGCGTAAAAGATTTGTATAGTCATTCACAAACTCAAGCCATGAGCGGGACAATTTCTAATCATAAGCTTCATCCTCTCCCAAGATTGTGCAACGTGTTCATGATCAAGTTGCTTGAAATTCATGATATCGTTACGTAAGGAGATGATCTTAGCCGGCGGAAAATACTTGGATATGTAAGCATCTTTGCACTTATCCCAAGAATCGATACTATTTTTAGGCAAAGAAGAAAACCAAGTTTCTGCGCGATCTCGCAACGAGAAAGGAAAAAGTTTCAACTTAATCACGTCATTATCCACATCTCTTTTCTGTTGCATATCACAAAGCTCAATGAAGGTATTGAGATGGGATGCGGCATCTTCAATAGGAAGGCCAGAGAATTGCTCTTTCATAACAAGATTCAGCAGAGCTGCGTTGATTTCATACGATTCTGCACTAGTGGCGGGAGCAATCGGAGTACTCCCTCCGTTTCTTTTTACTCCGCATATAAGATTTGGTCAAAGTCAAATAACATAAAGTTTGACCAAATTTATATAAAAAATGTGAATATCTACTATATTAAAATCATATATAGTATGAAAATACATCTCATGGTGCATTTGATAATATTGATTTCATATTGTGAATGTTGATATTTTTTAATATAAAGTTAGTCAAACTTTACAAAGCTTGACTTTGACCAAACCTTATATGCACACTAAAAAGAAACGGAGGGAGTACTAATAAAATCATTATTATTAGTGCTCGAGAAGTCGCAAAGTTTGGTGTTTTCAGCCATGATGACTTCAACAAACAAACAAGCACACAAGTAAGCGAGAAAACCGGCAAAGGAAAATGGCAAAGGCAAAAGAAAACGGCGAAGGAGAAAGCCAAATGGAAACGGCAAATGTGAAGTGGGGGAGAGGAAAATGAGAGGCAACTGGCAACAAAAGTAAATGCAAGAGATGAGTTTGTGAGACCTACTTGGATAGATCTTGATTTCTCCTCCCTGGCAACGGCGCCATAAATACTTCTGATGTCAGCTATGCTTCCCCGACAACGGCGCCAGAAATTCTTCTGCTAGTGCAACAAAAGACCTTCCAACGGCGCCAGAAATAGTCGTGTCGACGGCACGAGGAATCCTTCTGCTACGGCTACACCTTAAGGGACTTCCTAGGCAAGTATGCAAAGGATTTCCCCCGTGGCCTTGGAGACTTGCGTTGGTGTACCCTCGAAGCGGAAAGGGTGATGTAGCGTAGCGGTGGTAAGTATTTCCCTCAGTTTGAGAACCAAGGTATCGAACCAGTGGAGGAGTATCACCAGAGCCTGTACAAACACAAAAAGCTTGCTCCCAACGCTATGAAGGGGTTGTCAATCCCTTATAGATTGTTTTCCAAGTGAGAACTAAAAACAACAAAGTAAACAAAGCAAAGTAAAAGCGGAGGTGTAAACGATGGATGTGAATAGACCCGGGGGCCGTAGTGTTTACTAGTGGCTTCTCTCATGAAAGCAAGTAGACGGTGGGTGAACAAATTACTGTCGAGCAATTGATAGAACCGCGCAAAGTCATGACGATATCTATGGCAATGATTATATCTATAGGGATCACTTCCAAAACAAGTAGACCGATACTTTCTGCATCTACTACTATTACTCCACACGTCGACCGCTATACAACATGCATCTAGTGTATTAAGTCCATAAGAACAGAGTAATGCCTTAAGCAAGATGACATGATGTAGAGGGATAATCTCAAACCAATGATGAAAACCCCATCTTGTTACCCTTGATGGCAACTACTTTATGTGTGCCTTGCTGCCCCTACTGTCACTGGGAAAGGTCACCACATGGTAGAACCCAAAACCAAGCACTTCTCACATTGCAAGAATCATAGATCTAGTTGGCCAAACAAAACCCAAGACACGGAGAGACTTACAAGGATATCAAATCATGCATATAACAAATCAGCAAAGACTCAAATATATATCATAGATAATCTGATCACAAAATCCACAATTCATCGGATCTCGACAAACACACCGCAAAATAAGATTACATCGGATAGTTCTCCATGAATATCATGGAGAACTTTGTATTGAAGATCCAAGAGAGAGAAGAAGCTACTAACTACGGACCCGTAGGTCTGAAGTGAACTACTCACGAGTCATTGGAGGGGCGATGATGATGATGAAGAAGCCCTCCAACTCCAAAGTCCCCTCCGGCAGGGCGCTGGGAAGGGTCTCCAGATGAGATCTCGCGAAAACGGAAGCTTGTGACGGCGGAAAAGTATTTTCGAGCCTTCCCTGATTTTTTGCTGAATTTTTGGGAATATATAGGCCAAGGATCTAGGTCAGGGGGCGGCCAGGGAGGCCACAAGCCCTAACACTGCCACCTCCCCCTGGTGGCGGAGTGGGAGCTTGTGGGCTCCCTGGAGCCCACCTGGCTTGGCCCAGAGGCCCCCTGATCTTCTTCCGTTCGGGAAGAAAATGAATTTGGGGTTTTTATTCCGTTTGGACTCCGTTCCAAAATCAGATCTGAAAAGAGTCAAAAACACAGAAAAAACAGGAACTGGCACTTGGCACTGAATTAATAAGTTAGTCCCAAAAAAGATATAAAAGGTACAAAAAACATCCAAAGATGACAAGATAACAGCGTGAAACCATCAAAAATTGTAGATACGTTTGAGACGTATCACCTGCCATGCCAGCGCCCGTGGGTATCAATCTCAACGCGATGCTTGTGGGAGGTGGATCGTCCTTCGGGGGTGCGTGTAAATAGCCTTGTGGGCTCCTAGTTGACGCCATGGGGAATACCCGCAACCTGCACGTCAGAATGTCAGCTGCTGAAGACGAGGCTAACCGCGGGTTCATGGAGAGCCTTGTCTATGAAGGTGGCGGCGGTGGCATTCCCTTTGATCTCGACGAGATGCAAGGCCAAGATGGCCGGAGCCCCTTCATGGCTAGCTACGATGGCATGGGGTACTCGTTTGGTGAAGACATCGCCGACCCACTCATGGAGGACCAACTCGGCTTGGGCAGCTCTTTCTTGTTAGATCACGAGTTCCTAGAAGACTATGCCCTTGATGAAGAGGATATGAAGTGGAGATCGATTGAGAGACATTTTTCGAAAAGCTCCCCGCCCAAGCCAATGCAAAGAAGAAGCGAAAGAGCAAGCACACCAAAGCATACACACAAGATGAGGACAAACTCCTTTGTGAATGTTGGAGAGACATTGGCCAAGACCCCAACATAGGCTCTAAGCAAAAGACTTCGACATTTTGGCAAAGAGTGCATCGCGAGTTTCACGAGTGTAAGAAGTTTAAACCGTACCAAATGGAGATCAAGCGTGAGTGGGTCTCGCTCGACAAGCGTTGGAGGATGATACAAAAAGAGTGCAAGAAGTTTTGTTCCACCCTTGAGAGCTCGATGCCCGCCCTGTGAGTGGCATCGACATGAAAAACATGGTCTCGCCGACATGCATGCTTATTTGATTGTCTCATAGCTTGATCGTCCATAAATTTGTTTGTCCATTTGTCCATTTGTAGGTCTTCCAAGATTTATAAGCATTCAAGGTCCATTGTGAGGGCAAGTCTTTCAACTTCACTAATTGTTCGATGATCATCAACAACGAAGAGAAGTTCAAAGTGTAATATGTTGCCATCAAGGCACATGGGGGGGTGCAATTGTTGAAGAGCATGGTGAGGGGGAGAATCCATGGCCGTGGGGGAAGAACAACTCTGAGAAAGAGGACAAGCGTGAGGCAACGTCCCTTGCATTGCAAGCTACTTTGCAAGGCATGTTCACCAACAAGGATTCAAGAGAGGAGAAGCGTCGGCAAGACAAGGAGGAGAAAATTAGGGACTTCATGGACATAAAAAATAAGAAGCTCGCGTTGGAGGCGGAGAAGAAAGCAATGATGCTAGAGATCGAGGCCACCGAAGTAGCCAATAGACCAAGAGAAGTCCGGCTCACTTGCATGACAGAGCGAGTCAAGATCATGAAGGTGGACTTGAGAACGTCCTCTCTGAGGAAGCGGTCTTTGTTCGAGAAGATGCAGGCCGACATGCACAACCTTGATGACTAGTGATCCATGTGGTGGTGCGTGGGAATGATCAAGAATGAGATGGTGTGGTGGAACTGCAGCCTCATTTTGTGTGCTCTCATCTGTGTCGGCCGCTGGCAAGTGCGCCCAACATGAAAATAGTGTACTTTTGTAGGCTGACATATGTATGCCGGCTGCTCGCATTTCATCAGCGTGAACTCTTGGCGCTGGCATGGCCGCTCGCATGATCTGTGGTCGCGGACCTTTTTTACCTAGAAAAGTGTTGTGCACAAACGAAAAATGGGTCGCATTCGTTGCACGCAAGGTTTACCCATTTGCAAGAGGGGGGCGGACATGTTGGAAATATTCCCTAAGGGCAATAATAAAAGAGTTATTATTATATTTCCTTGTTCAAGATAATCGTTTATTATCCATGCTAGAATTGTATTGATTGGAAACTCAAATACATATGTGGATACATAGACAACACAATGTCCCTAGTAAGCCTATAATGGACTAGCTCGTTGATCAAAGATGGTCAAGGTTTCCTGGACATAGACATGAGTTGTAATTTGATAACGGGATCACATCATTGGGAGAATGATGTGATGGAAAAGACCTAAACTATAAACGTAGAATATGATCGTGTCAGTTTTACTGCTACCATTTCTGCATGTCGAGTATTCGTTCCTATGACCATGAGATCATGCAACTCCCAGACACTGGAGGAATGCCTTGTGTGTATCAAATGTCACAACGTAACTGGGTGACTATAAAGGTGATGTACAGGTATCTCTGAGGGTGTTTGTTGGGTTGGCGTGAATCGAGACTGGGAGTTGTTACTCTGTATGACGGAGAGGTATCTCTCGGCCCACTCGGTAATACAACATCACAATGAGCTTGCAAGCAATGTGAGTAAGGAGTTAGTCACGGGATCTTGTATTACGGAACGAGTAAAGAGACCTGCCCATGACGAGATTGAACTAGGTATGGAGATACCGATGACCGAATCTCGGGCAACAAACATACCGATGGACAAAGGGAACATCATACGGGATTGATTGAATCCTTGACATCGAGGTTCGACTAATAAAGATCTTTGTAGAATATGTAGGAGCCAATATGGGCACCCAGGTCCCATTATTGGTTATTTACCGAAGAGTGTCTCGGTCATGTATGCATAGTTCTCGAACCTGCAGGGTCTACACACTTAAGGTTTAGTGACGATATAAGCATAATTGAGTCATTGTGTTGGTGATGAAAGGTTGTTCAGAGTCCCGGGTGAGATCCTGGATGTGAGAAGGAATTCCGTAATGGTTCGTAGGTGAAGATTGATATATAGGATGAAGGTCATCAGAGTCTGGAAGTGTTCGGGTGCATCGAGGGAATAACGGAGTGCCGAAATGGGTTTCGGGAGGCCCCGACAATTGTCGGTGGGGCCTCATGGGAAAAGGAGAGGGGGCACCGGAGCCCACCACGGGCTGGGCGCAACCCCTCACCCGTGCCCACTTCGGCACAAGGGGAGGAGGACTCCTCCTAGGGTGCCACCATCCCAACTTGGGTGCCAAGGCACCCAAGTGGAAGGGCCACCAATCCTAGTCGCCGCCCCCCTTGGCCGCTGGCCCCTAGGGGAATTCCTAGGGCGCCCGCCCCTCTCCCTTCCCCCTATATATAGAGAGGTAGAGAGAGGGAAGCCACATGATAACTTGCCGCGACACTGCTCCTCCTCTCCCTCGTAGTTTCTCTCCTCCAAATACCGCATGGCGAAGCCCTGCTGAGCTGTCACCACTAACACCTCACCACGTTGTCATGATGTCGGAGGACTCGGGATGCTACTTCACCATCGCTCGCTGTATTGAGGAGGTTAAGGTGTCACCAAGTTGTATGTGTGTTTAACGTGGAAGTGTCGTCTGTTCGGCACTTGATCGGGAGTTTGTGGGACGGTTTGTGATTGGATCGCGGAGATGTACCACTACATCAACCACGATCTTGAACGCTTCCACTTAGGGATCTACAAGGGTATGTAGATTCAATCTCTCCTCTCGTAGATGGTCATCACCATGGATAGATCTTGTATGTGCGTAGGATTTTTTTTGTTTCACATGCAACATTCCCCAAGAGTGGCATCCTGAGCTAGGTCTATGAGTAGATGACATCTCGAGTAGAACACAAAGGAGTTTGTGGGCATTGATATTCATACTGCTTCCCTCCTTAGTCTTTTCTTGATTCAGCGGTATTGTTGGATGAAGCGCTTCGGACCAACCTTACTCTTCCACGTACGAGAGACGGTTCCATCGAGTGACATGCAACTTGTTGCATAAAGATGGATGGCGGGTGTTTGTCTCTCCTACTTTAGTTGAATAGGATTCAACAGAGGAGGTCCTTGTAGAAGATTAAATAGAAACTTGCATATGACTGTTGTGGTTTTTGCATAGGTAAGAAGCGTTCTTACTAGATACCCATAGCAGCCACGTAAAACATGCAACAACAAATTAGAGGACGTCTAACTTGTTTTTGCATGGTATGTTGTGACATGATATGGCCAAAGACATGATGATATATATTTGATGTATGAGATGGTCATGTTGTATTAGTTAATATCGACTTGCATGTCGATGCTACGGCAACCGATAGGAGCCATAGGGTTGTCTTTAATTTTTGTATGACCTACATGTAACTCATTAAGCGCTATGTAATGCTTTACTTTATTGCTAAACATAGCAATAGTAGTACAAGCATGATTGGTGCGATAACCTCGATGGCAACACAATGATGGAGATCATGTCGGTGCTTTGGAGATGGAGATCGAAAGCACAAGATCATGGCCATATCATGTCACTTTGTTGGAAATATGCCCTAGAGGCAATTATAAATTGGTTATTATTCGATTTCCTTGTTCATGATAATCGTTTATTATCCATGCTAGAATTATATTGATTGGAAGCTCAAATACATGTGTGGATAAATAGACAACACACTGTCCCTAGTGAGCCTCTAGTTGACTAGCTCATTGATCAAAGATGGTCAAGGTTTCCTGGCCATAGGCAAGTATTGTCACTTGATAATGCGATCACATCATTAGGAGAATGATGTGATGGACAACACCCAAACTATAAATGTAGCATATGATCGTGTTAGTTTATTGCTACTGTTTTTCTGCATGTCAATGTATCTCTTCCTATGACCATGAGATCATGCAACTCCCGGACACCGGAGGAATACCTTGTGTGTATCAAACGTCGCAATGTTACTGGGTGACTATAAAGGTTCTCTACAGGTATCTCCAAAGGTGTGTGTAGGGTTGGCATGGATAAAGACTGGGATTTGTCACTCCATGTGATGGAGAGGTATCTCGGGGCCCACTCGGTAATACATCATCACAATAAGCCTTGCAAACAATGTGACTAAGGAGTTCGTTACGGGATCTTGTATTATGGGACGAATAAAGAAACTTGCCGGTAACGAGATTGAACTAGGTATGGAGATACCAATGATCGAATCTCGGGCATGTAACATATCGAAGGACAAAGGGAACAACATACGGGATTAACTGAATCCTTGACATAGAGGTTCAACCGATAGACATCTTCGTAGAATATGTAGGAGCCAATATGGACATCCAGGTCCTGCTATTGGTTATTGACCGGAGAATGTTTCATGTCATGTCTGCATATTTCTCGAACCCACAGTGTCTGCACACTTAAGGTTCGGTGACGTTTTGGTTAGTTAAGTTATAGGTGTTGGTAACCGAAATTTATACGGAGTCCCGGGTGAGATCCCGGATGTCACGAGGAGCTCCGGAATGGTCCAGAGGTAAAGATTGATATATAGGAAGTCCTGTTTTGGTCACCGGAAAAGTTTCGGACTCATCCGTAGTGTACAGGGAGTGCCAGGAGGGTACCGGGGACCACCGGGAGGGGTTTCACGCCCTGAGGGGCTTTATGGGCTGTGGGAGGTGATACGTCTCCATCGTATCTACTTTTCCGAACTCTTTTGCCGTTGTTTTGGACTATAATTTGCATGATTTGAATGGAACTAACCCGGAGTAACGCTGTTTTCAGCAGAATTGCCATGGTGTTGTTTTTGCGCACAAATAAAAGTTCTCGGAATGACCTGGAAATTTACGGGTATTTTTTGTGGAATACTGGCTCAAGAGCCAACCGGCGGGGTGGAGCTGAGAGCTGACAAGCCCACCAGGCGCGGGCCCCCCTAGCCGCGCCTGGCAGGCTTGTGGGGCCCACGAAGCTCTACCGCCTCCAATCTCAGCTCTATTTAGTCCCTTTCGTCCGGAAAAAATAAATCAAGGAGAAGAGTTAATCGCGTTTTACGATACGGAGGCACCGCCACCTCCTGTTCTTCCTCTTGAGGGCAGATCTGGAGTCCGTTCTGGGCTCCGGAGAGGGGAGATCGTCGCCATCGTCATCACCAACCTTCCTTCATCGCCAACTCCATGATGCTCTTCACCATTCATGAGTAATCTCATCGTTGGCTTGCTGGACGGTGATGGATTGGATGAGATCTATCATGTAATCGAGTTAGTTTTGATGGGGATTGATCCCTAGTATCCACTATGTTCCGAGATTGATGTTGCTACTACTTTGCCATGCTTAATGCTTGTCACTAGGGCCCGAGTGCCATGATTTCAGATCTGAACCTATTATGTTCTCGTTAATATATCTGTGTTCTTGATCCTATCTTGCAAGTTGTAGTCACCTACTATGTGTTATGACCGGGCAACCCCGGAGTGACAATAGCCGGAACCACTCCCGGAGATGACCATAGTATGAGGAGTTCATGTATTCACTAAGTGATAATGCTTTGTTCCGGTTCTCTATTAAAAGGAGAACCTTAATATCCCATAGTTTCCATTAGGACTCCGCTGCCACGGGAGGGATGGACAATAGATGTCATGCAAGTTCTTTTCCCGAAGCACATATGACTACATACGGAATACATGCCTACATTACATTGACGAACTAGAGCTAGTTAGATATCTCTCCGTGTTATAATTGTTGCATGATGAATAGCATCCGACATAATTATCCATCACCGATCCGATGCCTACGAGTTTTTCCTACTGGTCCTTGCTACGTTACTTTGCTTCTACTGTTGTCACTGCTGCTACTGTTAATCTGTCGCTACTGCTGTCACTTTGCTGCTACTGGTTATTGTTACTATTGTTGCTATCACAGTACCTTGCTACTGATACTTTGTTGCAGTTACTAAGTCTTTCAGGTGTGGTTGAATTGACAACTCAACTGCTAATACTTGAGAATATTCTTTGGCTTCCCCTTGTGTCGAATCAATAAATTTGGGTTGAATACTCTACCCTCAAAAACTATTGCGATCCCCTATACTTGTGGGTTATCAAGACTATTTTCTAGCGCCGTTGCCGGGGAAGCATAGCTCTATTCTTTGATTCACTTGGGATTTATGTCTGCTGGTCACTATGAGGAATCCGAAAGATCAAAGAACTAAAGTCTTGCCCTAAACTATGAGGACAGGTAAGGAACTGCCATCTAGCTCTGCACTTGATTCACCTTCAGTTATGAGTAAGTTTGCCTCACCACCTCCTCCTAGAAATCTTGATATGTCGCCTATCCTTGATGATGCTACTTCTGCTGTCCATGATGCTTGTGATGATGCTATGCTTGATACTGCTTTGCCCTAGGTGCATTCCTTGATGCACAAATTGCTAGAGTTGCTACTAGATGTGATGATACTTCTGAAACTGCTAATACTATTGAAGTAGAACCTGCTATTTTGCATGTTAGAACTAGCTCTCCTAGATATGAATTGCCTGATATGCTTGAGGGTTATTTTATGTAGGGAGAGATAGCTGAGGACTTTCTTGCTTGTAAGGATAGCTATGATGTTGAGAAATTACTACGCAAGTGGAAAGAAAATCTTTGAATGCTAGGATGAAATACGACCCGAAGTTTGCTACTTCGCCTATCTTTGTGACCGATAAGGATTATGAATTATCTGTCGACCCTGAGTTAATCACTCTGGTCGAATCTAATCCTTTTCATGGTTATGAGTCTGAAACGGTTGTAGCCCATCTTACCAAACTGCATGATATAGCCACCCTGTTCACTAGTGAGGAAAATATCCGCCACTATTGTATCCTTAAGCTATTTCCTTTCTCGCTAAAGGATGATGCTAAGACCTGGTTCACTTCCCTTGCTCCTGGTTGTGTGTGTAGCCCCCAGGATATGATTAATACGTCTCCAACGTATCTATAATTTTTGATGGTTTCATGCTATTATCTTGTCAAACTTTGGATGTTTTGTATGCCTTTTATATCTTTTTTGGGACTAACCTATTAACTCAGTGCCAAGTGCGAGTTCCTGTTTTTTCCGTGTTTTTGACCCTTTTCATAGGAGGATTTTAAATGGAGTCCAAACGGAATAAAACTTCCGAAAAGTTTTTTCCGAAACAGAAGACGATCGGGAGACTTGATAAACAAGGCAGAGGGTCACCAGGGACCCCACAAGCCCTCATGGCGCGGCCAGGGGGCCCGCGCCTCCCAGGCTTGTGGGCTCCCTCGACCTCCTCTGCCCTAGTTCCTTCGCCTATATATTCCCTAAAATCCCATAAAAAATCAGGAGAGCCACGAAAATACTTTTCCGCCGCCGCAAGCTTTTGTCTCCGATGATGCGTGAGTAGTTCACCATAGACCTTCGGGTCCATAGCTAGTAGCTAGATGGCTTCTTCTCTCTCTTGTATCTTCAATACAAAGTTCTCCATGATCTTCATGGAGATCTATTCGATGTAATCTTCTTTTGCAGTGTGTTTGTCGAGATCCGATGAATTGTGGATTTATGATCAGATTATTTATGCATCTTATTTGAGTTTCTTCTGATCTCTTATATGCATGATTTCATATCCTTATAATTCTCTTCGAGTTGTGGGTCTTGTTTGGCCAACTTGATCTATGATTCTTGCAATTGGAGAAGTGCTTGGTTTTGGGTTCATACCGTGCGGTGACCTCACCCAGTGACAGAAGGGGTAGCGAGGCACTCATCATGTTGTTGCCATCAAGGATATAAAGATGGGGTTTTCGTCATTGGTTTGAGTTTATCCCTCTATATCATGTCATCTTGCTTAAGGCGTTACTTTGTTCGTCATGAACTCAATACACTAGATGCATGCTGGATAGCGGTCGATGTGTGGAGTAATAGTAGTAGATGCAGAAAGTATCGGTCTACTTGTATCGGATGTGATGCCTATATGTATGATCATTGCCTTAGATATCGTCATGACTTTGTGCGGTTCTATCAATTGCTCGACAGTAATTTGTTCACCCACCGTAATATTTGCTATTTTGAGAGAAGCCTCTAGTGAACACTATGGCCCCCGGGTCTACTTCACAGCATATTTTCAGCCTTACACTTTTACTTTGTTGCACTTTCCTCCTTCAGATCTCACTTTTCAATCAATCTTGAAGGGATTGACAACCCCTTTATAGCGTTGGGTGCAAGCTCTTTTGTGTTGGCGCAGGTACTATAGACTTTACGCGATTCTCCTACTGGATTGATACCTTGGTTCTCAAACTGAGGGAAATACTTACTGCTCCTGTGCTACATCACCCTTTCATCTTCAAGGGAAAAACCAGGGCAAGCCAAGTCTCCGTCAGCGTGCCAATTTCTAGCGCTGTTGTCTGTTGCCGTAGCACAAGAATTTCTCACGTCGTTGCCGAGGAGGATCAAGTCAAGAACTCATCCAAGTAAGTGTCGCAAACTCATCTCTTGCATTTACCTTCTTTGCCTCTCGTTTTCCTCTCCCCCACTTCTGAAAAACAAAAATTTACAAAAATATTTGCCTTTTTCGTTTGCCCTTTTTCGTTCGCCCTTTTCTCTCGCTTGCTTTCTTTTCGTCTGTGTGGGATAGCCTACCTGTCTTCATGGCTAGACCCACCACTTCGAACGATACTACCTAGAACGAAGTTCTCAATTTCAAACAAATTGAGGAAGAAAACTTAAAGGACGCTTGGTATAGGATTTGCAATGCTCAGAGTAGATCTACTCACAAGCAATCTGCTACCATCCTGCTTCGCAGTTTTTATGTGGGTATTTCTCCCTGGAATAGGTATATTCTTGACACCATCATAGGCGGAAATTTCTTGGGTAGCCATATCGTTGATTCTTACAGAGCTGTAATAAATTTGGTAGGCTCACCCCCACTCATGGTTAATGGAACTACCTTAACTCTGGAACATGTGATGTGTAGGCTGGATGTCATTGAAAATAAAGTTGCTACGATCGAACTTATTTAGAATTTGGATAAAAAGATCCACAATCAAATCACTCAGTACGGATCCAAGGAATGGTTTTGAAAAATTTAAAGGAGAAGGAACCCACAGTTAACGAAAAACTAGGTCATGATTCCGCTAGGATTGGCAAACTAGAGGATGTTATGACCAACTTGGGTTCCGCTTTTGCCGCTGTGTAGAATACTCCAAATTTTGCCCACAATAAGGTCACCAAGTCTTTTTTTATTCCTAAAAATAGTGGTGAATCATATAGTAAGAAAGATGAAGACCTTAAGATGATGAGTGATCACGCTACTTATGGTTTGAGCACCAAAGACGACGATACGTGATTCTATCGCTTTATGCCTTGCTAAGGGCGTTAAACAATAGATCTTGTTGGGAGGCAACCCAATGAATTTATATTTTTCTTTCTGTTTTTTTGGGTCCACACCATCATAATTCTGTTATGATAGTGTCTTTTGTGTTTCTTTTTGTGTTTGAGCCAAGCAAAACCTTTATGACTATTCTTGGTGATGGTTGTTTGATCCTGCTGGAAAAAGACAGAAACTTTTCGCTCACTAGATTATTTTTCATTTTTATTCAGAAAGAGATTTAGAGTAGATTCTTTTTTGCTTCTGGTTGATATGCCTTTTTCCCAGGCAGTCGTAAGATTTCAGAATTTTTGAGGTACCAGAAGTATACGAAGTATACAAATTTCTACAGACTGATCTGTTTTTGACATATTCTGTTTTTGTTGAGTTGGTTGCTTGTTTTGTTGAAACTTTGGATAGTATCGGGGGGGGGGGGGGGGGGGTACTAGCCATGGAAAAGTGAGAATACAGTAATCTAACACCAATATAAATAGAAATCAAGTTTTCTACAGTATCTAAAGAGGTGGTAGTTTATTTTCTTGTGCTAATGATATCACGAGTTTCTGTTTAAGTTTTGTGTTGTGAAGTTTTCAAGTTTTGGGTGATGTTCTCATGGACAAAGGGATAAAGAGTGGAAATAGCTCAAGCTTGGGTATTCCCAAGGCATCCCAAGCCAAATTCAAGGACATCGAAAAGCCTAAGCTTGGGGATGCCCCAGGAAGGCATCCCCTCTTTCATCTTCAATCCATCGGTAACATTACTTGGAGCTATATTTTTATTCACCACATGATATGTGTTTTGCTTGGAGCGTCTTGTATCGTAGGAGTCTTTTCTTTTTGTTGTGCCACAATCAACCTTGCTGCACACCGTTTGAGAGAGACATGCACTCCATCGTGATTTTGCTAGAATGCTCATCGTGCTTCACTTATATCTTTTGAGCTAGATAATTTTGCTCTATGTGCTTCACTTAGATCTTTTAGAGCACGGCGGTGCGTAACTTGGTAGTTGGCTTGTGCTATGAAAGTAGTCCCAAAGGTGATAGGTACCCAAAGAGGATACAAAACCTCCATCTTCATGTGCATTGAGTAGAAAGAGAAGTTTGATTCTTCTCAATTAGTTTTGAGACGTGGATTTGGTAATATTAAGAGTTATGTTAGTAGGGTGTTGTGAATCTAGAAATACTTGTGTTGAAGTTAGTGATTCCCGTAACATGCATGTATGGTGAACCGCTATGTTAGGAAGTTGGAGCATAATTGATCTATTGATTGTCATCCTTTGTGTTGCGGTCGGGATCGCGCGATGGTTAACACCTACCAACCCTTCCCCTAGGAGTATGTGTTTAGCACTTTGTTTCGATTACTAATAAAAACTTTCACAACAAGTATGTGAGTTCTTCATGACTAATGTGAGTCCATGGTATAGATGCACTTTTCACCTTCCACCATTGCTAGCCTCTCTAGTACCGCGCAATTTTCGCCGGTGCACAAACCCACCATATGCCTTCCTCAAAACAACCACCATACCTACCTACTGTGTCATTTTCATAGCCATTCCGAGATATATTGCCATGCAACTCCCACCGTTCCGTCTCATGACTTGTGCCGTCACTCTCATATTGCCATTGCATGATCGTAAGATAGCCAGTGAGATGTTTCAACGTCATACGCCAAGCTAGATCGTTGCACACCCCGGTAAACTGCCGGAGGCATTTCATATAGAGTCATCATTGCTCTAAGTATTGAGTTGTGAGTAAATAAAAGTGTGATGATCATCAATATTAGAGCATTGTCCCATGCGAGGAAATAAAAAAATGCCAAAGATGCCCACCAAAAATATGAAAAGAGGCCAAAGAGCCCAAACAAAAAAAAGAGAGAAAAAGAGAGAAGGGACAATGCTACTATCTTTTCCCACACTTGTGCTTCATAAAAGCACCATGTTCTTCATGATTGAGAGCCTCTCGTTTCGTCACCACCATATGCTAGTGGAAATCTTTATTATAACTTGGCTTGTATATTCCAGTGATGGGCTTCCTCAAATTGCCCCAGGTCTTCGTGAGCAAGCAAGTTGCATGCACACCCACTAGTTCTCCTTTTGATATTTCACATACTTATAGATCGAGTGCATCCTTTGTATGGCAATCCCTACTCATTCACATTGATATCTATTAATGGGCATCTCCATAACCCTTTGATACGCCGAGTCAATGTGACCATCTCCTCCTTTTTTTGTCTCACAACCACCACGACACTCTATTCCACCTATAGTGCTATATCCATGGCTCACTCTCATGTATTGCGTGATAGTTGTAAAAGGTTTGAGAAAGTAATAGTGCGAAAACAATTACTTGGCCAATACCGGGGTTGTGCATGATTTGAATTAGTTGTGTGGGGATGATGGAGCATAGCCAGACTATATGATTTTGTAGGGATAACTTTCTTTGGCCTTGTTATTTCGAAAGTTCATGATTACCTTGCTAGTTTGCTTTAAGTATT
Source organism: Hordeum vulgare subsp. vulgare (assembly GCF_904849725.1). Lineage (NCBI taxonomy): Eukaryota > Viridiplantae > Streptophyta > Magnoliopsida > Poales > Poaceae > Hordeum > Hordeum vulgare. The sequence goes on from NC_058519.1 coordinate 526,426,269, forward strand.
ATTGTTTTCATGTCAATAGCAAACTATTGTTTTGAATCTTACGGATCTGAACATTCATGTCACATCAAAGAAGTTACAAAGGACAACTATGCTAGGTAGCATTCCACATCAAAAATTCAGTCTTTATCACTTCCCTACTCGAGGACGAGCAGGAGTTAAGATTGGGGATGCTTGATACGTCTCCAACGTATCTATAGTTTTTGATGGTTTCATGCTATTATCTTGTCAAACTTTGGATGTTCTATATGCCTTTTATACCTTTTTTGGGACTAATCTATTAACTCAGTGCCAAGTGCCAGTTCTTGTTTTTTCCGTGTTTTTGACCCTTTTCAGATGAGGGTTTTAAACGGAGTCCAAACGGAATAAAACTTCCGAAAATATTTTTGCCGAAACAGAAGACGATCGGGAGACTTGAGAACCAAGGCAGAGGGTCACCATGGACCCCACAAGCCCTCATGGCGCGGTAGGGGGGCCCGCGCCTCCCAGGCTTGTGGGCTCCCTGGGCCTCCTCTGCCCTAGCTCCTTTGCCTATATATTCCCTAAAATCCCATAAAAATCAGGAGAGCCACGAAAATACTTTTCTGTCGCCGCAAGCTTCTGTCTTCGCAAGATCCCATCTGGGGCATGTTCTGTTGCCCTGCCGGAGGGGGGATTCGGATACGGAGGGCTTCTTCATCAACACCATGACCTCTACGATGATGCGTGAGTAGTTCAACATAGACCTTCGGGTCCATAGCTAGTAGCTAGATGGCTTCTTCTCTCTCTTGGATCTTCAATATAAAGTTCTCCATGATCTTCATGGAGATCTATCCGATGTAATCTTCTTTTGCGGTGTGTTTGTCGAGATCCGATGAATTGTGGATTTATGATCAGATTATCTATGAATCTTATTTGAGTTTCTTCTGATCTCTCTTATGCATGATTTCATATCCTTGTAATTCTCTTCGAGTTGTGGGTTTTTTTTGGCCAACTTGATCTATGATTATTGCAATGGGAGAAGTGCTTGGTTTTGGGTTCATACCATGCGGTGACCTCACCCAGTGACAGAAGGGGTAGCGAGGCAAGCATCGTTTTGTTGCCATCAAGGGTAAAAAGATGGGGTTTTCATCATTTGTTTGAGTTTATCCCTCTACATCATGTCATCTTCCTTAAGGCGTTACTCTGTTCGTCATGAACTCAATACACTAGATGCATGTTGGATAGCGGTCGATGTGTGGAGTAATAGTAGTAGGTGCAGAAAGTATCGGACTACTTTTCTCGGACGTGATGCCTATATGTATGATCATTGCCTTAGATATCGTCATGACTTTGCACGGTTCTATCTATTGCTCGACAGTAATTTGTTCACCCACCATAATATTTTCTATTTTGAGAGAAGACTCTAGTGAACACTATGGCCCCCAGGTCTACTTCACATCATATTTTCAGCCTTACACTTTTACTTCGTTGCACTTTGTGCCTTCAGATCTCACTTTGCAATAAATCTTGAAGGGATTGACAACCCCTTTATAGCATTGGGTGCAAGCTCTTTTGTGTTTGCGCACGTACTCTAGACTTGACGCGATTCTCCTATTGGACTGATACCTTGGTTCTCAAACTGAGGGAAATACTTACTGCTCCTGTGCTGCATCACCCTTTCCTCTTCAAGGGAAAAACCTGCGCAAGCCAAGTCTCCGTCAACGTGCCAATTTCTGGCGCTTTTGTCTGTTTCCGTAGCAACGATCTACTACTTCTGTGAGAAATATTTCCCTGCCCATAAGAAGCAAGCTGCCTTGCAGGGAATATACAACTTTGCGCAAGTTGAAGAAGAGAGTCTCCCACAAGCTTGGGGGAGGCTCGTCCAGCTGCTGAATGCTTTGCCTGATCACCGTCTTGAGAAGAATGAAATACTTGATATCTTCTATAATAGACTGACCGATGCTTCTAGAGACCACCTAAATAGTTGTGCTGGTTGTGTTCTTAGGGAACAAACTATAGAACAAGCTGAGTTCCTATTGAATAATATCCTATGCAATGAGAATGCTTAGTCTATTCCCGAACCACCTCCTAAGAAAAGAGGTATTCTATTCCTCTTTCCTGAAGATATGCAAGAATCTAAGAAATCTATGAAAGAGAAAGGCATTAAATCTGAAGATGTCAAAAATCTACCACCTATCGAAGAGATCCATGGTCTTGATAACCTGATACAGGTAGTAGAGGTAAATTCCCTTCGTAGATTCAATGAGAGTGATATTCCTTTTGATAAACCTACTAGCTTATGCCTGCATGAATTTGATAACTTTGTTTCCAAACAACAATGTTTCAATGATTATGTTAGCAGACAATTGGAATAGAATGCTCGTATGCTTAGTCATTTAACTGCTTGTGTGGACAGAAATGTCAATGATCTTAAGCTCCTGAGTAAACATGCCTCTATGGTTACTACTCAGGTAGAACAAGTACTTAAGGCTCAGAATGACTTGCTCAAAGAGTTGAATGACAATTCTATGAGAGTCGTCACTAGAGGCGGTAGAATGACCCAGGAACCTTTGTATCCTCAGGGTCATCCGAAGAGAATTGAACAAGATTCTCAAGGAGTTAGCACCGATGCACCTAGTCATCCTAGAAAGAAGATGAGAGATGATAGGAACCTGCACGCTAGCAACCCTAATGTTGTTACACCTGAGAGTCTAAACGATGTCTCTGTCTCTGATGCTGAAACGCAATCTAGTGATGAACATGAGCCTAATGGTAATATCAATAGTGATGTTCATGAAGATGCTCAACCTAGCAATGATAAGAATGTGGAGATTGAACCTGTTGATCTTGATAACCCACAACCTAAGAATAGAAACGATAAGAACGACTTTGCTGCTAGGAAGCATGGTAAAGAAAGGGAACCATGGGTTCAGAAACCCATCCCTTTCCTCCCAAACCATCCAAGAAAAAGGATGATGATGATTTTGAGCGATTTGTTGAAATGATTAGACCTGTCTTTCTGCAAATGTGTTGACAGATATGATCAAAGTGTCTCCGTATGCTAAGTACATGAAGGATATTGTTACTAATAAGAGGAGGATACCTGAGGTTGAGATTTCCACCATGCTCGCTAATTATACCTTCAAGGGTGGAACTCCTAAGAAACTTGGTGATCCCGGAGTGCCCACTATACCTTGCTCCATTAAAGGCAACTATGTTAGAACTGCTTTATGCGATCTTGGAGTCGGTGTTAGTGTTATGCCTCTCTCTCTTTATCGTAGGCTTGAATTGGATAAGTTGACACCCACTGAAATCTCTCTGCAAATGGCCGACAAATCAACTGCTTTCCCTATCGTCATTTCCAAGGATGTGCCTATGGTGGTTGCTAACGTCACTACCTTAAGAGACTTTGTTATTCTAGATATTCCCGAGGACAATGCCATGGTGGTCATCCTCGGAAGATCCTTTTTAAACACCGCAGGGGCTGTTATAGATTGCAACAAAGGCAATGTCACTTTCCATGTCAACGGTAATGAGCATACGGTGCACTTTCCTAAGAAACAATATAGAGTACACTTGATCAATGCTATCGAAAAAACTTCATCGACTCTTATTGGGAGCTTTGAATGCCCTATACCTACTGTCAAGATGAAGTATGATTTGCTTGCTGGGGATATGCACATCCCCATTGAGGTAACTGATACGTCTCCGTCGTATCTACTTTTCCGAACTCTTTTGCCCCTGTTTTGGACTCTAATTCGCATGATTTGAATGGAACTAACCCGGACTGACGTTATTTTCAGTAGAATTGCCATGGTCTTGTTTTTCTGCAGAAATAAAAGTTCTCGGAACGTCCTGAAAATTTACGGGGATTTTTTCCGGAATAAAATAAAAATACCTGCGCAAAGATCCACGTGAGGGGGCGTGCCCACTAGGCCAAAAGCCCACAAGCCGCGGTCACCCCCCTAGGCCGCGCCGTGCAGGCTTTTGGGGCCCACGTGGCACCACCGCCCCCAATCTCAGCTCTATATCTTCCATTTCGCCTGGAAAAAATCAGAGAGAAAGTTTCATCGTGTTTTGCGATACGGAGGCGCCGCCACATCATGTTCTTCATCTGGAGGGCAGATCTGGAGTCCGTTTCGGGCTCCGGAGAGGGGAAATCGTCGCCATCGTCATCGTCAACCTTTCTCCATCGACAATTCATGATGCTCTTCATTGTTCGTAAGTAATCTCATCGCAGGCTTACTGGACGGTGATGAGTTGGATGAGATCTATCATGTAATCGAGTTAGTTCTTGACGGGGATTGATCCCTAGTATCCACTATGTTCTAGATTGATGATGCTACTACTTGGCTATGCTTAATGCTTGTCACTAGGGCCCGAGTGCCATGATTTTAGATCTGAACCTATTATGTTGTCGCCAATATATGTGTGTTTTAGATCGTATCTTGCAAGTTGTAGTCACCTACTATGTGTTATGACCCGGCAACCCCGGAGTGACAATAGCCGGAACCACTGCCGGAGATGACCATAGTATGAGGAGTTCATGTATTCACCGCGTGTTAATGCGTTTGTCCGGTTCTTTATTAAAAGGAGAACCTTAATATCCCTTAGTTTCCATTAGGACCCCGCTGCCATGGGAGGGATGGACAATAGATGTCATGCAAGTTCTTTTCCCTAAGCACGTATGACTACATATGGAATACATGCCTACATTAGATTGATGAATGGGAGCTAGTTACATATCTCTCCGTGTTATAGCTGTTACATGATGAATCACATCCGTCACACTCATCCATCAACGATCCACTGCCTACGAGTCTTTTACTACTGGTTCTCACTACGTTACTTTGCCTAGGCTTGGCCCTTGCTACAAGAGGGATTGGGCCACTTTGCTGCTACTGTTGCTACTGCTGTCACTTTGCTGCTGCTGTCACTACTGTTGTTACTTGTTACTTTGATGCTGCTGCTACTACTGTTCGTTACTACTCTGCTGTTACTTGTTGCAAGACTTTTTTGCCGCCGTTGCTGGTCTAGGTAAGCGGCACTAACATCGTGTCAGCAAGGCTTTTCCTGGCACCGTTGCAATCATACTACCTTGCTACTGATACTTTGCTTGTAGACACTAATCTTTCAGGTGTGGTTGAATCTGACACATTCAGCTACTAATACTTGAGAATATTCTTTCGCTTCCCGTCGTGCGAACCAACAAATTTGGGTTGAATACTCTACCCTCGAAAACTGCTGCGATCCCATACGCTTGTGGGACATCAAGGCTTTTTCTGGCGCTGTTGCCGGGAAGCACAACTATATTCTCTGAGTCGCTTGGGATTGACGTCTGCTGATCACTATGAGGAATCCGAAAGATCCAAGAACTAAAATCTTACCTTCCACTACGAGGAGAGGTAAGGGACTACCATCTATCTCTGCACTTGATTCACCTTCAGTTTTGAGTAAGTTTGCGACTTCACCTCCTGCTAGAAATCTTGATATGTCGCATGTGCTTGATGATGCTACTTCTGTTGCGTATGATGCTTATGATGATGCTATGCTTGATACTATGCCTGATGATGCTATGCTTGATACTATGCGTGATGATGCTATGCTAGATACTGTGCCTGGTGATGCTATGCCTGATACTGCTTTGCCACTTGTTGCCCTTGATGCAGAACTTGCTAGAATTGCTGCTAGATGTGATGATACTTCTGAAACTGCTGATACTATTGAAGTAGAACCTGCTACTATGCCTGAATTGCCTGTTATGCTTGATACGCGCTATGTTATGGAGGGAGAGATAGCTGAGGACTTTCTTGCGTGTACGGATAGCTATGATGTTGAGAAACTACTGTGCAAGTGGAAAGAAAATCTCTGAACGCTAGGATGAAATACGACCCGAAGTTTGCCACTTCGCCTATCTTTGTGACCGATAAGGATTATGAATTCTCTATCGACCCTGAGTTAATCACTCTGGTCGAATCTGATCCTTTTCATGGTTACGAGTCTGAAACGGTTGTAGCCCATCTTACCAAACTGCACGATATAGCCACCCTATTCACTAGTGAGGAAAATATCCGCCAGTACTATATGCTCAAGCTGTTTCCTTTCTCGCTAAAGGATGATGCTAAGACCTGGTTCACTTCTCTTGCTCCTGGTTGTGTGCGTAGTCCCCAGGATATGGTCTACTACTTCTCTGAAAAATATTTCCCTGCCCATAAGAAGCAAGCTGCCTTGCAGGAAATATACAACTTTTCTCAAGCTGAAGAAGAGAGTCTCCCACAAGCTTGGGGGAGGCTTATCCAGCTACTGAATGCTTTGCCTGATCACCCTCTTGAGAAGAATGAAATACTTGATATCTTCTATAATGGACTTACCAATGCTTCCAAAGACCACTAGATAGTTGTGCCGGTAGTGTTTTTAGGGAATGAACTGTAGAACAAGATGAGATTCTATTGAATAACATCTTGTGCAATGAGGATGCTTGGACTATTCCCGAACCACCTCCTAAGCCAACTCCGAAGAAAAGAGATATTCTACTCCTGAGTCCTTAAGATATGCAAGAAGCTAAGAAATCTATGCGAGAGAAAGGCATTAAATCTGAAGATGTCAAAAATCTACCACCTATCGAAGAGATCCATGGTCTCGATAACCCGATACAGGTAGTAGAAGTAAATTCTCTGCATAGGTTTGATGAGAGTGATATTCCTTTTGATAAACCTGCTAGCCTATGCATGGATGAATTTGATAACTTTGTTGCCAAACAACAGAGTTTCAATGATTATGTTAGCAAACAATTGGAAAAGAATGCTCGTATGCTTAGTCATTTAAGTGCTTGTGTAGACAGAAACGTCAATGATCTTAAACTTCTGAGTAAACATGCTTCTATGGTTACTACTCAGGTAGAACAAGTACTTAAAGCTTAGAATGACTTGCTCAATGAGTTGAATGACAATTCGGTCAGAGTCGTCACTAGAGGCGGTAGAATGACCCAGGAGTTAGTACTGATGCACCTAGTCATCCTAGATAGAAGAAGAAAGATGATAGGAACCTGCACGCTAGCAACCCTGTTGCTGCTACACCTGAGAGTCCAAACGATGCCTCTGTCTCTGATGCTGAAACACAATCTGGTGATGAACATGAGCCTAATGATAATATCAATAGTGATGTTCATGAAGATGCTCAACCTAGCAATGAAAAGGATGTGGAGATTGAACCTAGTGTTGATCTGTATAACCCACAGCCTAAGAATAGAAGATACGATAAGAATGACTTCACGGCTAGGAAGCATGGTAAAGAAAGGGAGCCGTGGGTTCAGAAACCTTTGCCCTTTCCTCCCAAACCATCCAAGAAAGAGGATGATGAGGATTTTGAGCGATTCGTTGAAGTGATCAGACATGTCTTTCTGCAGATGTGTTTGACTGATATGCTCAAGATGTCTCCATATGCTAAGTACATGAAAGATATTGTGACTAATAAGAGGTGGATACCTGAGATTGACATTTCCACCATGCTTGCCAACTACACTTTCAAGGGTGGAACTCCGAAGAAACTAGGTGATCCCGGTGTGCCCACTATACCTTGCTCCATTAAGGGCAACTACGTTAGAACTGCGTTATGTGACCTTGGAGCCGGTGTTAGTGTTATGCCTCTCTCTCTTTATCGTAGGTTTGAACTGGATAAGTTGACACCCACTGAAATCTCTGTGCAAATGGCCGACAAATCAACAGCTTTCCCTCTCGGCATTTGCGAGGATGTGCCTGTTGTGGTTGCTAACACCACTATCTTAATAGACTTTGTTATCTTGGATATTCCCGAGGATGATGCCATGTCCGTCATCCTTGGAAGACCCTTTTTAAACACTACAAGGGCTGTTATAGATTGCAACAAAGGCAATGTCACTTTCCATGTCAACGGTAATGAGCATACGGTGCACTTTCCGAAGAAACAATATCGAGTACATTGCATCAATGCTATCGAAAAAACTTCATCGATTCTTATTGGGAGCTTTGAATGCCCTATTCCTCGTGTCAAGATGAAGTATGATTTGCTTGTTGGGGAGATACACATCCCCATTGAGGTGACCTAGTGACTATTCGGAAATTCTCCGTTCTCTTTTGCGATTCGAAAAAGTTTTGTCGAGGGGATTTAATCAACCCCATTGACGGATTTCTTTCGATGACCATGAGATGGATGAATCAAGGAGTCACAAACCTCTGTTCCAAGCTTTCACCTTCCGTTGCTTAGAAGAGAAATGATAGATTTAGTTTAGTTTTCCCTGTTTTCTGTTTTAGCGTCCGGTAGAAGAGTACCCCGAAAATCAAAGTTCTCCGAACGCTGTGAAAATCAAGTATGATTTTTTCTGGAATATTTGAAAAATAATGGGACAAAGAGTGTGTCTGGGGGCCATACCAGTGGGCCACAAGCCCTAGGGGCGTGGGCATCCCCCCTGGCCATGCCACCCAGGCTTGTGGGGCCCACAGGCACCCCCTCCACTCATTCTTGCTCCCATCCAGTTCTCCTACCTCCAGAAAAAATCGTTTCGCAGCTCAAACCCGTGTTCTTGCTCCTCTTGCTCGGATTTTCGATCTCTTTGCTCAAATCACCATTCTCCGAACTGTTTTGGGGAAATTACTCCTTGGTAAGTGACTCCTCCATTGGTCCAATTAGTTTTTGCTCTAGTGCCTTATACTCCGCGTATTTTTGCTGCCTTGGTGACCATGTTATTGAGCTTTGCATGCTGATTCTAGCTGGTCCCAAGTAGTTTTGATGCGTAATATAGTCTCTAGGCACTCGTTGGAGTAGTTGCTACAAGTTTAGTTGAACCTTGTTCACCTTTCCTTTGGGTCACTGAAAATTTTAGAAAAGGAAGATGTTCATGAGAAACTTTCATGGTGGTTCCTCAAGCAAGAGAGGTACTCATCTGGCGATTAGGGAGCCTGATCCTTACCAACCTAGGGACGCGCAGGTACAACCGTGTGAATGGCCTTCTGATGAATTTATGATGTATTGTTTGATCTCTATGATAAATCGTATACCATGGATTTGGAGGATTTCAGTAGAATTTGCAAAATACCTATTTGGGGTAACCTCAATGATCCTCCTAAATCTTCGGTTAGAGATTTTTGCGCTGGTATTACGGTTGGAGAAACTAGAGACATTACGCAAGCAACCATGGGGAGTATTCATTTTCCTGCCTTGCATTACTTTGCCCTCTTCATAGGCAGATGCATTAATGGCAAGATTGAGCATTGTCACCTCTACGCACCCGACCTTAGTATCCTTAAGAGCGCAGTGACGGGTGACAAAAGCTTCAACATGGGAGCTATTATAGCAAGGATGCTGAATAAGAATGCTATTGAAGGGGATTTCTTTGGTGGGATCTATGCCACTCGCGTAGCAAATTTTCTTGGAGTACCCATCCACGAAGGAGATCCCCCGCTCCATACAGCTTTCCTTGATCGCGTCACTTGGACACGCTACCAGTTCCTTGAGAGGGATGATGAATCCCTCCTATACCGATTTATATTTAACCGACAGCATGTTTTCCATATTACCCTTCCTGTTCCTGCTCTCTTTGACTTTCAGGTAAAACGGAGATATTACATAACCAGAGGAGAGGCAGAGGAGTATGAGAGTGAGGCAAAGGCTGCTCGTCTCCGTGAGGCAGCTATTCAGGTAGTGGCTGTAGCACTCCCGTATAACCCTCATTATGATTTTGGGTTTCGCCAGGACCATCCTTAGGAGTAGACCAAGTTAGGCCAAAAGCCTAAGCTTGGGGGAGAACGTGTTTCTCACCTACTTTACATTCTTGCTTATGCTTTCACTGTGTTAGCCGGTGTTCACACTTTTCCACTGTATCATCCATGCTAGTTTATTTTCTTTTTCTCGTTTTCTTTTTGTTTGTCTGTCTAGTTCGAGAAAAACCAAAAATATTTTCTTTTTCTTCTTTTGCTTGTTGGGTGCTTTCCCGTGTAGATAGTTTTCTTTTTCTTTGGGTCAAGGTAGAAGATATTGGTTACAATGTTTAGTGTCTCTTGCATCCATACCTATTTAGCTTTCAAAGAGCCATATTACTTTGTCTTCTCCTTTGTGTTTGCCTGCAGATTCCAGCGTAGTCCAATGCACGAGCACTCTTATTATTGTTCACATCATTCGGTCGTGCAAGTGAAAGGCAATAATGACGACATATGATGAAGTGACTGAGCCTGGAAAAGCTGCTATGAACTCGATCTATTTTGTTTTTGTAAATATGACTAGCTCATCATGCCTGATTCAGCTTTATTGTGATAGAAACATGTTTGCAATAACAACTTAGAGATCATAGTTTCTTATGCCATGCTTACTTAGCTAGGAGCTAATAATGGTTTGTCTTGGTTGTCAACATGAATGTTGAGATGACTACGATTTAGTATGATAGGATGGTATCCTCCTTTGAATGTTTCAAGTGGCTTGACTTGGCGCATGTTCACGCATGTAGTTGAAACAAAATCAACATAGCCTCTATGATGTTCATGTTCATGGTGATTTATGTCCTACTCATGCTTGCACTCAATGTTAGTTACTCTCAATGCATTTTGATGACTGTTGTCGCTCTCTAGTTGGTCGCTTCGCAGTCTTTTGCTAGCCTTCACTTGTACTAAGCGGGAATACTGCTTGTGCATCCACTTCTATAAACCCAAAGTTGTGCCATATGAGTCCACCATACCTACCTATGTTCGATATCTACCTGCCGTTCCAAGTAAATTTGCATGTGCCACTCTCTAAATCTTCAAGAAATAATCTGTTTTGCATGCCCGAACTGCTCATGTGCTGATAGGGGGCTATTGGTATCTTCCATGCTAGGCGTGTTATCCTCGATATGTGTTTATTCACTATCATTCACGAGAAAGGGGCCGGTAATTGGAATTCCCAGTTCCATGGTCAAATCGAAAAGATAATTGCAAACAAAACACCCCAGGATTGATGTTGGTTTGGACGGTACCCGAGGATTCAGCTAGTCGTGGAGTGTGATTGATTGGTGGTGGGGGAGTCAAAACTTTACTTTTCTGTTTGGGAACCGCCTATAGCATGTGTAGCGTGGAAGATGTTGAGAACTCTTAGTTATTGCGTTGACAATGAAAGCATGCCACCCAAAATTATTATCTCTGTTTTGAAAGCTTGAGCTCTGGCACCTCTGCAAATCAATGCTTCCCTGTGCGAAGGACCTGTCTATTTATGTTTTCGTTGAGTCATCCTCCTCTTACAAAAGCACCAATTAGAGAGCACCTCTGTCATTTTTATGCTTTGCTTTTAATTGTGTTGACTGTGATTATGACTGGATCTTCATTGCCTTAAATTACAATGTTTAGTCAGCCTTGGTCTTTGAAGGTGCTCTGCATTTATGTTTTGTGGTCTCAGAAAGAGCTAGCGAGATACCATCTAGTCGTATTTCTTCATGTTGGTTTGATTGAAGTGTCGACATTTGAGGCTTATTATTATTTGCTCGCTAGTTGATTATGCCATTGATATGAGTTTACCATGAGACCTAGATGTCATTTGCTTATGTGGTTTGCTTGTGATGTTGCTGAAATTCTGGTTATGAGTTAGACATAATTGCAACAACAAGATCAAAAGAGTTCGTCAAAGTTTTTCTTTTGTCTCTCTCAGTTTGCCAACTGAATGGCTTGAGGACAAGAAAGGCTTTAAGCTTGGGGGAGTTGATACGTCTCCGTCGTATCTACTTTTCCGAACTCTTTTGCCCTTGTTTTGGACTCTAATTTGCATGATTTGAATGGAACTAACCCGGACTGACGCTGTTTTCAGCAGAATTGCCATGGTGTTGTTTTTGTGCAGAAATAAAAGTTCTCGGAACGTCCTGAAAATTTACGGAGATTTTTTCTGGAATAAAAGAAAAATACATGCGCAAAGATCCACGTGAGGGGCGTGCCAGTGGGCCACAAGCCCACACGCTGCGGCCACCCCCCTAGGCCGCGCCGCGCAGGCTTGTGGGGCCCACGTGGCACCACCGCCCCCAATCTCAGCTCTATATCTTCCGTTTCGCCTGGAAAAAAATCAGAGAGAAAGTTTCATCGTGTTTTGCGATACGGAGGCACCGCAACATCTTGTTCTTCATTTGGAGGGCAGATCTGGAGTCCGTTTCGGGCTCCGGAGAGGGGAAATCATCGCCATCGTCATCGTCAACCTTTCTCCATCGACAATTCCATGATGCTCTTCATCGTTTGTGAGTAATCTCATCGTAGGCTTGCTGGACGGTGATGAGTTGGATGAGATCTATCATGTAATCGAGTTAGTTCTTGATGGGGATTGATCCCTAGTAGCCACTATGTTCTGGATTGATGTTGCTACTACTTGGCTATGCTTAATGCTTGTCACTAGGGCCCGAGTGCCATGATTTTAGATCTGAACCTATTATGTTGTCGCCAATATATGTGTGTTTTAGATCCTATCTTGCAAGTTGTAGTTACCTACTATGTCTTATGACCCGACAACCCCGGAGTGACAATAGTTGGAACCACTCCCGGAGATGACCATAGTATGAGGAGTTCATGTATTCACCGCGTGTTAATGCGTTAGTCTGGTTCTTTATTAAAAGGAGAACGTTAATATCCCGTAGTTTCCATTAGGACCCCGCTGCCACAGGAGGGATGGACAATAGATGTCATGCAAGTTCTTTTCCCTAAGCATGCATGACTACATACGGAATACATGCCTACATTAGATTGATGAACGGGAGCTAGTTACATATCTCTCCGTGTTATAGCTGTTACATGATGAATCACATCCGTCACACTCGTCCATCGCCGATCCACTGCCTACGAGTCTTTTACTACTTGTTCTCGCTACGTTACTTTGCCTAGGCTTGTCCCTTTCTACAAGAGGGATTGGGCCACTTTGCTGCTACTGTTGCTACTGCTGTCACTTTGCTGCTGCTGTTACTGATGCTGTTACTTGTTACTTTGCTGCTGCTGCTACTACTATTCCTTACTACTCTGCTGTTACTTGTTGCAAGACTTTGTTTGCGCCATTGCCGGTCTAGGTAAGCGGCACTAACATCGTGTCAGGAAGGCTTTTCCTTGCACCGTTTCTATCATACTACCTTGCTACTGATACTTTGCTTGCAGACACTAATCTTTCAGGTGTGGTTGAATCTGATGCATTCAGCTGCTAATTCTTGAGAATATTATTTTGCTTCCCGTCGTGCCAACCAACAAATTTGGGTTGAATACTCTACCCTCGAAAACTATTGCGATCCCATACGCTTATGGGACATCAGTAACCTAGTGACTATTCGAAAATTCTCCGTTCCTTTTTATGCGATTTGAAAAAGTTTGTCAAGGAGACTTGATCAACCTCATTGACGGATTTCTTTCGATGACCATGGGATGGATGAATTGAGGAGTCACAAACCTTTGTTCCAAGCTTTTACCTTCGGTTGCTTAGAGGTAAAATGATAGATTTAGTTTAGTTTTCCCTGTTTTCTGCTTTTAGCGTCCCGTGGAAAAGTACCCCGAAAATAAAAGTTCTCCTAATGCCGTGAAAATCAAGTATGATTTTTTCTGGAATTTTTGAAAAATACTGAGACGAAGAGCTGGTCAAGGGGCTGCACCAGTGGGCCACAAGCCCTGGAGGCGCGGGCACCCACCTGGTCGCGCCTACCAGGCTTGTGGGGCCCACGTGCACCGCCTCCACTTATTCTAGCCCCCATATGCTTCTCCTACCTCCAGAAAAAATCGTTTCGTAGCTCAAACCCGTCTTCTTGCTCTTCTTGCTAGGATTTTCGATCTCCTTGTGCAAAGCACCAATCACCAAACTATTTTGGGGAAATTGCTCCTTGGTAAGTGACTCCTCCATTGGTCCAATTAGTTTTTGCTCTAGTGCCTTATTCGTTGCATATTTTTGCTGCCTTGGTGACCTGTTCTTGAGCTTTGCATGCTAATTTTAGCTGGTCCCGAGTAGTTTTGATGCGTGATATGGCCTCTAGGCACTTGTTGGAGTAGTTTCTATGAGTTTAGTTGAGCCTTGTTCACTTTTCCTTTGAGTCACTGAAAATTTCAGAAAAGGAAGATGTTCAAGAGAAACAATTATGGTGGTTCTTCAAGCAAGAGGGGTCCCCGTCTCGCGATTTGGGAACCCGATCCTTACCAACAAAGGAACGCACACGTACAACCATGTGAATGGCCTTCTGATGAATTCATGATTGAGGGAGGTTTCAAAGACGAGTTTGATACACTTGTTCACAACGTCGGACTCGAAGAATTCATCTCCAATAAATGTGAACAGTATGTTACTCTCACTGCCTCTTTTGTTCGAAGATTCAAATTTTCAGCTTGCCGTGATACATGTGTACTATTTGATCTCTATGACAAAACGTATACCATGGATTTAGAGGATTTCAATAAAATTTGCAAGATACCTGTTTGGGGTAGTCTCAATGATCCTCCTAAATCTTCGGTTAGAGATTTTTTCTCTAGTATAACTGTCGGAGAAACTAGAGATATTACACAGGCTACCATAGGGAGTGCTACTTCTCAAACAACAACGCCAAAAATTGACACGTTGATGGAGACTTGCTTGCGTTGGCTTTTCCCTTGAAGAGGAAAGGGTGATGCAGCATAGGATCAGTAAGTATTTCCCTCAGTTTTGAGACCAATGTATCAATCCAGTAGGAGAATCTCGTCAAGTCCAGAGTACCCGCGCAAACACAAAAGAGCTTGCACCCAACGCTATAAAGGGGTTGTCAATCCCTTCAAGATTGATTGCAAAGTGAGATATGAAGGCAGAAAGTGCAACGAAGTAAAAGTGTAAGGCTGAAAATTTGATGTGAAGTAGACCCGGGGGCCATAGTGTTCACTAGAGGTTTCTCTCAAAATAGCAAATATTACGGTGGGTGAACAAATTACCGTTGAGCAATTGATAGAACCGCGCAAAGTCATGACGATATCTAAGGCAATGATCATATATATAGGCATCACGTCCAAGACAAGTAGACCGATACTTTCTGCATCTACTACTATTACTCCACACATCGACCGCTATCCAGCATGCATCTAGTGTATTGAGTTCATGACGAACAGAGTAACACCTTAAGCAAGATGACATGATGTAGAGGGATAAACTCAAACCAATGATGAAAACCCCATCTTTTTACCCTTGATAGCAACAACACGATGCGTTCCTCACTACCCGTTCTGTCACTGGGTGAGGTCACCGCACGGTATGAACCCAAAACCAAGCACTTATCCCACTGCAAGAATCATAGATCAAGCTGGCCAAATAAAACCCACAACTCGAAGAGAATTACAAGGATATGGAATCATGCATATAACAGATCAGAAGAAACTCAAATAAGATCCATAGATAATCTGATCATAAATCCACAATTTATCGGATCTCGACCAACACACCGCAAAAGAAGATTACATCGGATAGATCTCCATGAAGATCATGGAGAACTTTGTATTGAAGATCCAAGAGAGAGAAGAAGCCATCTAGCTACTAGCTATGGACCCGAAGGTCTATGGTGGACTACTCACGCATCATCAGAGAGGTCATGGTGTTGATGAAGAAGCCCAACGTATCCGAATCCCCCCTCCGGCAGGGCACCAGAATGTGCCCCGGATGGGATCTTGCGGAGACAGAAGCTTGCGACGGCGGAAAAGTGTTTTCGTGAATCTCCTGATTTTTTCTGGGATTTTAGGGAATATATAGGTGAAAGACCTAGGGCAGAGGAGGCCAAGGGAGCCCACAAGCCTGGGAGGCGCGGGCCCCCCTAGCGCGGCTAGGGGGCTTGTGGGGTCCGTGGTGACCCTCTGCCTTGGTTCTCAAGTCCCCCGATCATCTTCTGTTTGGAAGTTTCATTCCGTTTGGACTCCGTTTAAAATCCTCCTCTGAAAAGGGTCAAAAACACGAAAAAACAGGACTGGCACTTGGCACTGAGTTAATAAGTTAGCCCCAAAAAAGATATAAAAGGCATACAAAACATCCAAAGTTTGACAAGATAATAGCATGAAACCATCAAAAATTATAGATACGTTGGAGACGTATCAAGCATCCCCAAGCTTAACTCCTGCTCGTCCTCGAGTAGGGAAGTGATAAAAGACTGAATTTTTATGTGGAATGCTACCTAGCATAGTTGTCCTTTGTAACTTCTTTCATGTGACATGAATGTTCAGATTCGTAGGATTCAAAACAATAGTCTGCTATTGACATGAAAACAATAATACTTCAAGCAAACTAGCAAGGTAATCATGAACTTTTGAAATAACAAGGCCAAAGAAAGTTATCCCTAGAAAATCATATAGTCTAGCTATGGTCCATCATCCTCACACAACTAATGTAAATCTTGCACAACCCCGGTATTGGCAAAGTAATTGTTTTCGCACTCTTACTTTCTCAAACCTTTTACAACTATCACGCAATACATGAGCGCGAGCCATGGATATAGCACTATAGGTGGAATAGAGTGTGGTGGTGGTTGTGAGACAAAAAAGAGGAGATGGTCACACTGACTCGGCGTATCAAAGGGTTATGGAGATGCCCACTAATAATATCAACGTGAATGAGTAGGGATTGCCATACAAAGGATGCACGAGAGCTATAATTACGTGAAAGCTCAAAAGGAGAACTAGTGGGTGTGCATCCAACTTGCTTGCTCACGAAGACCTAGGGCAATTTGAGGAAGCCCATCATTGGAATATACAAGCCAAGTTATATAATAAAGATTCCCACTAGCATATGGTGGTGAAAATGAGAGCCTCTCAATTATGAAGAACATGGTGCTATTATGAAGCACTAGTGTGGAAAAAGATAGTAGCATTGTCCCTTCTCTCTTTTTCTCTTTTTTTTATTTGGGCTCTTTGGCCTCTCTTTTTTTGTGTGGGCAACTTGGGCCTCTTTTTTAATCAGATGGGACAATTCTCTAATAATGATGATCATCACACTTTTATTTACTCACAGCTCAAAGCTCAGAACGATGATGACTCTATAGGAAATTCCTATGGCAGTGTACCGGGATGTGCAACGATATAGCTTGGCGTATGACGTTGAAACATCTCGCTAGCTATCTTACGATCATGCAATGGCAATATGAGAGTGACGGCACAAGTCATGAGACATAACGGTGGGAGTTGCATGGCAATATATCTCGGAATGGCTATGAAAATGCCATAATAGGTATGTATGGTGGTTGTTTTGAGGAAGGCATATGGTGGGTTTGTGCATCGGCGAAAATTGTGCGGTACTAGAGAGGCTAGCAATGGTGGAAGGTGAAAGTGCATCTATACCATGGACTCACATTAGTCATGAAGAACTCACATACTTGTTGCGAAAGTTTTTATTAGTAATCGAAACAAAGTACTAAACGCATACTCCTAGGGGAAGGGTTGATAGGTGTTAACCATCGCGCAATCCCGACCGCAACACAAAGGATGACAATCAATAGATCAATTATGCTCCGACTACCTAACATAGTGGTTCACCATACGTGCATGTTACGGGAATCACTAGCTTCAACACAAGTATTTCTAGATTCACGACACCCTACTAACATAACTCTTTATATTACCAAATCCATGTCTCAAAACTAATTGAGAGGAATCAAAACTTCTCTTTCTACTCAATGCACATGAAGATGGTTGTTTTTGTATGCTCTTTGGGTACCTATCACCTTTGGGGCTACTTTTATAGCACAAGCCAACTACCAAGTCACGCACCGCCGTGCTCTAAAAGATCTAAGTGAAGCACATAGAGCAAAAATTATCTAGCTCAAAAGATATAAGTGAAGCACAATGAGCATTCTAGCAAATTCATGATGAGTGCATGTCTCTCTCAAAAGGTGTGCAGCAAGGATGATTGTGACACAACAAAAAGAAAAGACTCCTACGATACAAGACTCTCCAAGCAAAACACATATCATGTGGTGAATAAAAATATAGCTCCAAGTAATGTTACCGATGGATTGAAGACGAAAGAGGGGATGCCTTCCCGAGGCATCCCCAAGCTTAGGCTTTTTGGAGTCCTTGAATTTGGCTTGGGATGCCTTGGGCATCCCCAAGCTTGAGCTCTTTCCACTCTTTATCCATTTGTCCATGAGAACATCACCCAAAACTTGAAAACTTCACAACACAAAACTTAAACAGGAACTCGTGATATCATTAGCATAAGAAACCAAACTACCACCTATTTAGGTATTGTAGCAATCTTGATTTGTATTTATATCGGTGTTAGATTACTGTATTCTCACTTTTCCATGGCTAGTACCCCCCCGATACTATCTATAGTTTCATCAAAACAAGCAACCAACTCAACAAAAAACAGAATCTATCAAAAACAGACTAGTGTGTAGCAATCCGTATACTTCGTACACTTCTGGTACCTCAAAAATTCTGAAGAATTCCGACTGCGTGGGAAAAGGCATATCAACCAGCAGCAGAAAGAATCAACTGAAAATATCTTTCTGAATAAAAATAACAAATAATCTCGTGAGCGAAAAATTTCTGTCTTTTTCCAGCAGGATCAAACAACCATCACCAAAACTAGTCATAAAGGTTTTGCTTGGCTCGAACACAAAAAGAAACACAAAAGACACCATCATAACAGAATTATGATGTTGTGGATGCAACAAAACATAAAGCAAGAAGCAAAGATAAATTCATTGGGTTGCCTCCCAACAAGCGCTATTGTTTAACACCCTTAGCTAGGCATTGATAATTCAATGATGCTCACACAGAAGACAAGAATTGAAGCACAACAAGAGCATCATAAAGCATGTGAAAATCACATCTAAGTCTAACATACTTCCTATGCATAGGCATTTTATAGAAAAACAGATTGTCAAGACAACCAATAGGTACCAAATGCAAGTAAAAAGAAAGAGACAATAGCAATCTCAACATAACGAGAGGTAATTTGGTAACATGAAAGTTTCTACCACAATATTTTCCTCTCTCATAGCAATTACATGTGGGACCATAATCTAATTCAACAATATAGCTATCACATAGGATATTCTTTTCATGATCCACATGCATGCAAAGTTGACGCTCTTCAAAGATAGTGGGATTATCATCAATTAAAGTCACGACTTCTCCAAACCCACTTTCAATATTATTGCAAATATCATATTCATCATGAGGCTTAAACAAATTTTCAAGATCATAAGAAAAATCATCACCCCACTCATGATCATTGCAACAAGTAGTGGACATAGAAAAACTAGCATCCCCAAGCTTAGGGTTTTGCGTATTTTTAGCATGATTGTCATTAATAGAATTTATAATGAAATCATTGCAATCATGCTTTTCATTCAAGGAGCCCTCGTGAATCACTTCATAAATTTCTTCATCACGATTTTTCAGATTCAAGCATCTCAAGCAAAACTCCATAGAGAAAGTCAAGAGCACTCAACTCACTAGCAAATGGTTCAACATAATTGGATCTCGTAAAGCGATTAGCAAGTGGATGAGGATCCATATCAATAGATTTTCAGCAAGTGAAGATGCAAGCAAATTGAAGGCACATAGCACACAAGCAAAGGAAAGGCAAGAGAAAGGAAGGGCGAATGAAAAAGGCAAACGAAAAAGGCAAACGAAGAAAAGGGCAAAGGAAAAAGGCAAATATTTTTGTAAATTTTTGTTTTTCAGAAGTGGGAGAGAGGAAAACGAGAGGCAAAAAAGTAAATGCAAGAGATGAGTTTGCGACACTTACTTGGATGAGTTCTTCACTTGATCCTCCCCGGCAACGGCGCCAGAAATCCTTCTGCTACTTCTCAAACAACAGCGCCAAAAATTGACACGTTGACGGAGACTTGCTTGCGTTGGTTTTTCCCTTGAAGAGGAAAGGGTGATGCAGCACATGAGCAGTAAGTATTTCCCTCAGTTTTGAGAACCAAGGTATCAATCCAATAGGATAATCTCGTCAAGTCCAGAGTACCTGCGCAAACACAAAAGAGCTTGCACCCAACGCTATAAAGGGGTTGTCAATCCCTTCAAGATTGATTGCAAAGTGAGATCTGAAGGCGGAAAGTGCAACGAAGTAAAAGTGTAAGGCTTAAAATATGATGTGAAGTAGACCAGGGGCCATAGTGTTCACTAGAGGCTTCTCTCAAAATAGCAAATATTATGGTGGGTGAGCAAATTACTGTCGAGCATGTGATAGCACCGCGCAAAGTCATGACGATATCTAAGGCAATGATCATACATATAGGCATCACGTCCGAGACAAGTAGACCGATACTTTCTGCATCTACTACTATTACTCCACATATCGACCGCTATCCAGCATGCATCTAGTGTATTGAGTTCATAACGAACAGAGTAACGCCTTAAGAAAGATGACATGATGTAGAGGGATAAACTCAAACAAATGATGAAAGCCCCATCTTTTTACCCTTGATGGCAACAACATGATGCGTGCCTCGCTACCACTTCTGTCACTGGGTGAGGTCACCGCACGGTATGAACCCAAAACCAAGCACTTCTCCCATTGCAAGAAACATAGATCAAGCTGGCCAAACAAAACCCACAACTCGAAGAGAATTACAAGGATATGAAATCATGCATATAAGAGATCAGAAGAAACTCAAATAAGATTCATAGATAATCCGATCATAAATTCACAATTCATTGGATCTCGACAAACACACCGCAAAAAAATATTACATCAGATAGATCTCCATGAAAGATCATGGAGAACTTTGTATTGAAGATCCAAGAGAGAGAAGAAGCCATCTAGCTACTAGCTATGGACCCGTAGGTCTATGGTGAACTACTCACGCATCATCGGAGAGGTCATGGTGTTGATGAAGAAGCCCTACATATCCGAATCCCCCCATCGGTAGGGCACCAGAACGTGCCCCAGATGGGATCTTGCGGAGACAGAAGCTTGCGGCGGCGGAAAAGTGTTTTCGTGGATCTCCTGATTTTTTCTGGGATTTTAGGGAATACATAGGCGAATTACCTAGGGCAGAGGAGGCCCAGGGAGCCCACAAGCCTGGGAGGCGCGCCCCTGGCCACGGCTAGGGGGCTTGTGGGGTCCTTGGTGACCCTCTGCCTTTGTTCTCAAGTCCCCCGATCGTCTTCTGTTTCAGAAAAAATCTTTGTGGAAGTTTCATTCCGTTTGGACTCCGTTTAAAATCCTCCTCTGGAAAGGGTCAAAAACACGGAAAAAACAGGAACCGGCACTTGGCACTGAGTTAATAAGTTAGCCCCCAAAAAGATATAAAAGGCATACAAAAGATCCAAATTTGACAAGATAATAGCATGAAACCATCAAAAATTATAGATACGTTGGAGACGTATCAGGGAGCATTCATTTTCTTACCTTGCAGTACTTTGCCCTCTTCATAGGCAGATGCATTAATGGCAAGATTGAGCATTGTCACCTCTGCGCACCCGACCTTAGTATTCTTAAGAGCGCAGTAACGGGTGATAGAAGTTTCAACATGGGAGCTATAATAGCAAGGAGGCTGAATAATAATGCTAATGAAGGGGATTTCTTTGGTGGGATCTATGCCACTCGCATAGCAAATTTTCTTGGAGTACCCATCCGCGAAGGAGATCCCCCGCTCCATGCAGCTTTCCTTGATCGCGCTGCTTTGAAACGCTATCAGTTCCTTGAGAGGGATGATGAATCCCTCCTATGCCGCTTAATATTTAACCGGCAGCGTGTTTTCCATATTACCCTTCCTGCTCCTGCCTTCTTTGACTTTTAGGTGAAACGGAGATATTACATAACCAGATGAGAGGCAGAGGAGTATGAGAGGGGGGCAAAGGCTGCTCGTCTCCGTGAGGTAGCTATTCAGGCAGTGGTTGCAGCGCTCCCGTACAACCCCCATTATGATTTTGGGTATCGCCCGGACCATCCATGGGAGTAGACCAACTTAGGCCAAAAGCCTAAGCTTGGGGGAGTACGTGTTTCTCACCGACTTTATATTCTTGCTCACGCTTTCACTTTGTTAGTCGGTGTTCACACTTTGCCACTATATCATCCATGCTAGTTTATTTCTTTTTCTCGTTTTCTTTTCATGTGTTTGTCTAGTTTGAGAAAACCCAAAAATATTTTCTTGTTCTTCTTTTGCTTGTTGTGAGCTTTCTCGTGTAAATAGTTTCTTTTTCTTTGGGTCCAGGTAGAAGACCATGGTTACAATGTTTAGTGGCTCTCGCATGCATATCTATTTATCTGTCAAAGAGCAATATTACTTTGTCTTCTCCTTTGTGTTTGCTTGCAGATTCCAGCTTAGTCCAATGCACGAGCACTCTTATTATTGTTCACATCATTCCGTCGTGCAAGTGAAAGGTAATAATGACGATATATGATGAGGTGACTAAGCTTGGAAAAGCTGGTATGAACTCGATCTATTTTGTTTTTGTAAATTTGACTAGCTCATCGTTCCTGATTCAGCTTTGTTGTGAGAGAAACATGTTTGCAATGACAACGTAGAGATCATAGTTTCTGATGCCATGCTTAATTAGCTAGGAGCTTATAATGGTTTGTCTTGGATGCCAACATGAATGTTGAGATGACTATGATGTAGTATGATAGGATGGTATCCTCCTTTGAACGATTCAAGTGGCTTGACTTGGCGCATGTTTACGCATGTAGTTGAGACAAAATCAACATAGCCTCTATGATATTCATGTTCATGGTGATTTATGTCCTACTCATGCTTGCACTCAATGTTGGTTAATCTCAATGCATTTTGATGACTGTTGTCGCTCTCTAGTTGGTCGCTTCCCAGTATTTTGCTAGCCTTCACTTGTACTAAGCGGGAATACTGCTTGTGCATCCACTTCCATAAACCCAAAGTTATTCCTTATGAGTCCACCATACCTTAATATATGTGGTATCTACCTGCCGTTCCAAGTAAATTTGCATGTGCCACTCTCTAAACCTTCAAGAAATAATCTGTTTTGCATGCCCGAACCGCTCATGTGGCCACAGGGGGTGATACGTCCATTTTGCATCATGCTTTCATGTTGATATTTATCGCTTTTTGGGTTGTAATCACACTTCACGGTACAATACTTATGTCCTTTCTCTCTTATTTTGCAAGGTTTACATGAAGAGGGAGAATGCCGGCAGCTGGAATTCTGTCCTGAAAAAGGAGCAAGTTTGAGATAACTATTCTGCGCAACTCCAAAAGCCGTGAAAATCAACATGGATTTTTTTGGGATTTATAAAAAATACTGGGCCGAAGAAGTGCCAGAGGGGCGCCAGTAGGAGGCCACAAACCTGCTAGGCGCGGCCTCCCCCCTAGTCGCGCCTAGGGGGCTTGTGAGCTCCCTGCTAGCCCACTGGGCCCCCTCTTTTGCTACAAGAAGGGTTTCGGTCTGGAAAAAAATGAAGAGGAGGCTTTTCGGAGGATTCGCCGCCGCCACGAGGCGGAACTTGAGCAGAACCAATCTAGAGCTCCGGCAGGACGATCCTGTCGGGGAAACTTCCCTCCCGGAGGGGGAAACCGTTGCCATCGTCATCACCAACACTCCTCTCGTCGGAGTGGACTCATCACCATCAACACCTTCATCACTACCATCTCATCTCCAAACCCTAGTTCATCTCTTGTAACCAATCTCCATCTCGCGACTCCGATTGGTACTTGTAAGGTTGCTAGTAGTGTTAATTACTCTTTGTAGTTGATGCTAGTTGGATTACTTGGTGGAAGATTATATGTTTAGATCCTTGATGCTACTCATTGCCTCTCTGGTCATGAATATGCTTATGCTTTGTGAGTAGTTACTTTTTTTCCTGTGGACATGGGATAAGTCTTACTATAAGTAGTCATGTGAATTTGGTATTCGTTCGGTAATTTGATGTGTTGTATGTTGTTTTTCCTCTAGTGGTTTTATGTCAACGTCGACTACATAGCACTTCACCATTATTTGGGACTAGAGGAAGGCATTGGGTAGTAGTAAGTAGATGATGGGTTGCTAGAGTGACAGAAGCTTAAACCCTAGTTTATGCGTTTCTTCGTAAGGGCCTGATTTGGATCCACTAGTTCAATGCTATGGTTAGACTTTGTCTTAATGGTTAGACTTTGTCTTAATTCTTCTTTCGTATTTGCGGATGCTTGCGAGAGGGGTAATCATAAGTGGGATTCTTGTCCAAGTAAGGGAAGTACCCAAGCGCCGGTCCACCCACATATCAAACTATCAAAGTAACGAACGCTAATCATATGAACATGATGAAAACTAGCTTGACAGAAATTGCCATGTGTCCTCGGGAGCGTTTTACCTCCTATAAGACTTTGTCTAGGCTTGTCCCTTGCTACAAAAGGGATTGGGCCACTTTGCTGCACCGTTTTTACTTTTGTTACTTGCTACTTGCTACGAATCATCTCACCACACAACTACTTGTTACCGATAATTTCAGTGCTTGCAGATATTACCTTGCTGAAAACCACTTGTGAGATCCTTCTGCTCCTCGTTGGGTTCGACACTCTTACTTATTGAAAGGACTACAATAGATCCCCTATACTTGTGGGTCATCAAGACTCTTTTCCGGCGCCGTTGCCGGGGAGTGAAGCGCCTTTGGTAAGTGGAACTAGGTAAGGAAACATTCATATAGTGTGCTGAAATTTATTGTCACTTGTCAGTATGGAAACTAATCCTTTGAGGGTCTTGTTCGGGGTATCTTCACCTCGAATGGAAGCACAAAGATTTTCTCCTCAACCTGCTGCACCTACTGAAAATATTTTCTTTGAATTTTATTCGGGTATGCTTGAGAAACTGCTGGCTAATCCTTTTACAGGAGATGGAACATCACATCCAGACTTGCATCAATCTATGTAGATGAAGTTTGTGGTTTATTTAAGCTTGCAGGTTTGCCCGAGGATGAGGTCAACAAGAATGTATTTCCCTTACCTTTGAGGGATAAGGCGTTGACATGGTATAGGCTATGCGATGATACTGGATCATGGAACTACAATCGGTTGAAATTGGAATTTCATCAAAAGTTTTATCGTGTGCATTTAGTACATCGTGATCGGAATTATATTTATAATTTTTGGCCTCGTGACAGAGAAAGCATCGATCAAGCTTGGGTGAGGCTTAAATAAATGTTATATTCATGCCCCAACCATGAGCTCTCGAGAGAAATTATCATTCAGAACTTTTATGCTCGGCTTTCTCATGATGATCGCACCATGCTTGACACTTCTTGTACCGGTTCTTTTATGAAGAGAGATATTGACTTCAAATGGAATTTATTGGAGAGAATTAAATGCAACTCTGAAGATTGGGAGCTTGATGAAGGTAAGGAGTCAGGTATGAATTTCAAGTTTGATTGCGTTAAATCCTTTGTTGAAACAAATACCTTTTGTGATTTTAGCGCTAAGTATGGACTTGACTCTGAGATAGTAGCTTCATTGTGTGAATCATTTGCTGCTCATATTGATCTCCCTAAAGAGAAGTGGTTTAAATATCATCCTTCCTTAGAAGTCAATGTAGTTGAACCCAATCCAGTTGAAGATAAATTCATTGCCTATAATGATCCTATTGTTCCCAATGCTTACAGTGAGAAACCACCTTTCCCTGTTAGGATAAAGGATCATTCTAAAGCTTCAACTATGATACGTAGAGGCTACATTAGAACACCTACACCCCCTGAGAAAATTAGGTTGAACCTAGCGTTGCTATTATCAAAGATCTCCTGTTCGGCAATGTTGATGGCCATAATATTCACTTCTATGAAGATGCTGCTAGAATTGCTAAACCACACGCTAGAGACAAACATAGGCCTGTTGTTGGCACGCATGTTGTTTCTGTTAAGATAGGAGATCATTCTTATCATGGTTTATGTGACGTGGGTGCTAGTGTTAGTGCAATACCTCAATCCTTATATGATGAAATCAAAGACGAGATTGCACCTGTTGAGATAGAGCCTATTGATGTCACTATTCAGCTTGCCAATAGATATACTATCTGCCCTGTGGGAATTGTTAAGGATGTTGAAGTCTTGTGTGGTAAAACGAAGTATCCTGCTGATTTCCTTGTTCTTGCTACCACACAAGATAGCTTTTGTCCCATCATATTTGGCAGACCTTTTCTCAATACTGTCAATGCTCATATTGACTGTGAGAAGCAAACTGTCACTGTTGGCTTTGAAGGTGTGTCACATGAGTTCAATTTCTCCAAGTTTTGTAGACAAACTCATGAAAAAGAGTTGCCTAGTAAGGATGAAACTATTACCTTAGCCTATATTGCCGTGCCTCCTACTGATCCCTTATTGCAATACCTGCTTGAGCATGAAAATGATATGCATATAGATGAAAGAGATGACATAGATAGAGTTGTATTAGAACAATATCCTTTCCTTAAGAATAATTTGCATGTTGAACTGCTTGGGGATCCACCCCCACCAAAGGGTGATCCTGTGTTTGAGCTTAAACAGTTGCCTGATACTCTTAAGTATGCTTATCTTGATGAAAAAGAGATATATCCTGTTATTATTAGTGCTAGCCTCTCAGAGCATGAAGAAAAGAAGTTACTAAAAACTCTGAGGAAGCACCGTGCCGCTATTGGATATACTCTTGATGATCTTAAGGCCATTAGTCCCACTCTATGCCAACACAAGATTAAAACTGATCCTGATTCCAAGCCAGTTCCTGATCATCAACGAAGATTAAATCCTAAGATGAAAGAGGTAGTGAGAAAAGAAATACTAAAGCTCCTGGAAGCAGGTATTATCTATCCTGTTGCTCATAGTGATTGGGTGAGTCCGGTGCATTGCGTCCCTAAGAAGGGAGGCATTACGGTTGTCCCTAATGATAAGGATGAGTTGATCCCACACAGGATTATTACTGGCTATAGGATGGTGATCGATTTTAGGAAACTGAATAAAGTCACTAGGAAAGATCATTACCCTTTGCCTTTTATCGACCAAATGCTAGAAAGACTGTCTAAACACACACACTTCTGCTTTCTAGACGGTTATTCTGGTTTCTCCCAAATACTAGTTGCACAATCTGATCAGGAGAAATCCAGTTTCACCTGCCCTTTTGGTACCTTTGCTTATACACGTATGCCTTTTGGCTTATGTAATGCACCTACCACCTTTCAAAGATGTATGATGGCTATATTCTCTGACTTTTGTGAAAAGATTGTT
This sequence comes from Hordeum vulgare subsp. vulgare, assembly GCF_904849725.1. Lineage (NCBI taxonomy): Eukaryota > Viridiplantae > Streptophyta > Magnoliopsida > Poales > Poaceae > Hordeum > Hordeum vulgare. Next base: position 526,453,323 of record NC_058519.1, read on the forward strand.
GAGGTTTTCATGGATGACTTCTCCGTTTACGGGTCTTCTTTTGATGATTGCCTCAGCAACCTTGATCGATTCTTGTAGAGATGTAAAGACACCAACCTTGTCTTGAATTGGGAGAAGTGCCACTTTATGGTTAATGAAGGCATCGTTTTAGGACATAAAATTTCTGAAAGAGGTATTGAAGTCGATAAGGCTAAGGTTGATGCAATCGAGAAAATGCCATACCCCACAGATGTCAAAGGTATAAGAAGTTTCCTTGGTCATGTTGGTTTCTATAGGAGGTTCATTAAAGACTTCTCTAAGATTTCTAGGCCTCTTACCAATCTCTTGCAAAAGGATATTCCTTTTGTCTTTGACGATGATTGTGAGGAAGCCTTGGAAATACTTAAGAAGGCCTTGATAACTGCACCTATTGTTCAACCACCTGATTGGAACTTACCTTTTTAAATCATGTGTGATGCTAGTGATTATGCTGTTGGTGTTGTCCTAGGGAAAATAATTGATAAGAAGCTGAATGTTATTCACTATGTTAGTAAAACTCTAGACAGTGCCCAAAGAAACTATGCTAGTACGGAAAAGGAATTTTTAGCAGTCGTGTTTGCATGTGAAAAGTTCAGGCCTTACATAATTGATTCCAAAGTCACTATTCACACTGATCACGCTGCTATTAAGTACCTCATGAAGAACAAAGACGCTAAACCCAGACTTATCAGATGGGTTCTCTTGCTACAAGAATTTGATTTGCACGTTGCTGACAGGATGGGTGTTGATAACCCCGTAGCAGATAACTTGTCTAGGTTGGAGAATGTTCTTGATGACCCACAACCTATTGATGACAGCTTTCCTGATGAGCAATTGAATGTTATCAATACTTCACGTAGTGCACCGTGGTATGCTGATTATGCAAACTATATCGTTGCCAAATATATACCACATAGTTTCACATACCAGCAAAAGAAGAAATTCTTCTTTGACTTGAGACATTACTTTTGGGATGATCATCACCTTTATAAGGAAGGAGTAGATGGTGTTATTAGACGTTGTGTAGCTGAACATGAACAGGGACAGATCCTACAGAAGTGTCACTCCGAGGCCTATGGAGGACACCATGCGGGAGATAGAACTGCACACAAGGTATTGCAATCAGGTTTCTATTGGCCCACTCTCTTCAAGGATGCCCGTAAGTTTGTCTTGTCTTGTGATGAATGTCAAAGAATAGGTAATATTGTTAAACGACAGGAAATGCCTATGAACTATTCACTTGTCATTGAACCATTTGATGTCTTGGGCTTTGATTATATGGGACCTTTGACAAAATCCAAAGGTTATACTCATATGCTAGTTGTTGTTGATTACGTCACTAAGTGGGTAGAAGCTATCCCCACTTGTAGTGCTGATCACAACACATCTACCAGGATGCTTAAAGAAGTTATTTTCCCTAGATTTGGAGTCCCTAGATATCTAATGACCGATGGGCGTTCACATTTCATTCATGGTTCTTTCTGTCAAACGCTTGCCAAGTACGATGTCAACCATAGAATTGCGTCTCCCTATCACCCTCAGTCCAGTGGTCAAGTAGAGCTAAGCAATAGAGAGATTAAACTAATTCTGTAAAAGACTATCAACAGGTCTAGAAAGAATTGGTCTAAGAAGCTCGATGATGCACTGTTGGCTTATAGAACTGCCTATAAGAATCCCATGGGCACGTCTTCGTACAAAATGTTATACGGTAAAGCATGTCATTTACCTCTTGAGCTAGAGCATAAAGCTTATTGGGCAATCAAAGATTTCAACTTTGATTTCAAACTTGCTGGTGAGAAGAGGTTATTTGATATTAGCTCGCTTGATGAATGGAGAACTCAGGCATCTGAGAATGCCAAGTTGTTCAAAGAAAAGGTTAAGAGGTGGCATGATAAAAGGATACACAAGCGTGAGTTCAATGTAGGTGATTATGTCTTGCTATATAATTCTCGTTTAAAATTTTTTACACGCAAGCTTCTCTCTAAATGGGAAGGTCCCTATATTGTTGAGGAAGTATATCGTTCCGGTGCTATCAAGATCAACAACACGGAAGGTAATTGTCCGAGAGTGGTAAATGGGTAGAGAATCAAGCATTATATCTCAGGTACTCCCATAAATGTTGAAAGCAATATTATCCATACCATAACTCCGGAGGAATACCTAAGGGATATTTATCAGCCTGTTTCAGACTTCGAAAACGAAGAGGTATGTGTTTCTGTAAGTAAACAGACTCCAAAACTTTTCCAGTAGGAATTTTTCTCCGTTTTGGAATTTTTAGAAAATTAGAAAAATTGGAAGTAGTCCGGAAAGCGCACGAGGAGGCGACAAGCCTGCCAGCCGCGGGCCACCCCTTGGCCACGCCTGGGGGGGGGGGGGTTGTGGCCACCTCGTGTGCCTCCCGGACTCCGTTTTCTTGCGGAGTACTCCTTCTGGTCTGGAAAAATCATTATATATTCTCCCGAAAGGTCCGACCCTCGTATCAAGCAAATTTTCCTCTGTTTTCGTTTCGAGCCTGTTTTCTGCAGCACATTTAGGTCAAGTTGTCTTCTGAGGATTCAGAGGGGGAGAGCTATGTGGTTGATTACCTTGCTAACCCCAAGGTCTATGGGGACTTGGATCGTTATGGCTGGACCACTGATGAGGAAGAAGATTATGAACCCAAGGGGAAGGAAGGAACAAGTTCCGATGAGGAGGAGGCTCCTCTACCTCCACCTGGAAACACCCATGTGGAGTTCAAGAAGTCGAGCCTCCCTCACTCAAGGAAGAAGCCTAAGACTTTGTTTACCCCTTCTCGTTTCTTGCAGGAGAGTAAGCAGGAATTATGCCAAAGGGTGTTAAGGCTTGAAGAGGAAAATGATGATATGAGGGAGCAGAATTTTATGCTCAAGTGGAAATTAAACAAGTTCAAGACCTCTGCAACAACTCCACCACCATCACCTCCAAAGGAAGACAACTGAGCATGGGTATGGGAAATCCCCTTGGCTTGTGCCAAGCTTGGGGGAGTTGCCCCGGTATCGTATCACCATCACATCTTTTGCCTTTACCTTTGTTTTAGTTTGTTCCATTTCAGTTTTCTCTTTCTCTAGTAGATTAAAGGTCTTAGTGTTTTAGGCTTGAGTTTTGCTTTGTGTCTCCCCGACATATTTGAGCTCGTGAGCCATATAATAAAGAGGGTCTTAGTTAAGGGCCTTGCCTCATGCCATGATCAAAAGAATGAGAAAAGAACAAAAGCATGAAAGATCATGTAATGATCTTATGGTAAGTGATGGCTTCACATATAAAAATAATGTTTATTGAAACTTGTTGAGGGTAGACAAACGTAAACCTTGGTCATTGTTGCAATTAATAGGAAGTGATAAGGAAGGAGAGGTTAACATATAAATATATCATCTTTGACACCATCTATGATTGTGAACACTCACTAAACTTTTGCATGCTTAGAAGTAGATGTTGGACAGGGAAGACAACATAATGAATTGTGTTTGCTTGGTTCCTAACAATGTTATATGACTAGAGATCCCTTAGCATGTGACAATTGCTTCCACCTCATATTATCCAAAACTCCCGCACCAAGTAGAGATACTACTTGTGCATCCATAAACCTTCAACCCAGTTTTGCCATGAGAGTCTACCATACCTACCTATGGATTGAATAAGATCCCTCAAGTAAGTTGTCATCGGTGCAAGCAATAAAAATTGCTCCCTAATATGTATGATCTATTAGTGTGTGGAAAATAAGATTTGTACGAACCTGTGATGAGGAAGACATAAAAGTGACGGACTACATAATAAAGTTCTTTATCACAAAAGGCAATATAAAGTGACGTTCCTCCACACTAAGAGGACACACATCCAAAACTCAAAAGCGCATGACAACCCCTGGTTCCCTCTGCGAAGGGCCCATCTTGTACCTTTACTTTTTGCCCTTGAAAGAGTCATGGTGATCTTCACCAATTCCTTATTTCACCTTTTCTTGGATAACGTCATATGCTTGGCAAAGATCTGTATTCATATGTTAACTTGGAAGTAAGTATTCATGAATTATTATTGTTGACATTACCCTTGAGGTAAGTGGTTGGGAGGCGAAACTATAAGCCCCTATCTTTCTCTGTGTCCAGCTGAAACTTTGATCTCATGAGTACCACGTGAGTTGTAGCAATTGTAGAGAACGAAAAATCGGTAATACAACATCACAACAAGCCTTGAAAGCAGTGTGACTAAGGAGTTAGTGACGAGATATTGTATTATGGACCGAATAAAGAGACTCACCGGTAACGAGATTGAACTAGGTATGGAGATACCGACGATCGAATCTCGGGAAAACTGTCACTGTTGGCTTTGAAGGTGTGTCACATGAGTTCAATTTCTCCAAGTTTTGTAGACAAACTCATGAAAAAGAGTTGCCTAGTAAGGATGAAACTATTGCCTTAGCCTATATTGTCGTGCCTCCTACTGATCCCTTATTGCAATACCTGCTTGAGCATGAAAATGATATGCATATAGATGAAAGAGATGAGATAGATAGAGTTGTCTTAGAACAATATCCTTTCCTTAAGAATAATTTGCATGTTGAACTGCTTGGGGATCCACCCCCACCAAAGGGTGATCCTGTGTTTGAGCTTAAACAGTTGCCTGATACTCTTAAGTATGCTTATCTTGATGAAAAAGAGATATATCCTGTTATTATTAGTGCTAGCCTCTCAGAGCATGAAGAAAAGAAGTTACTAAAAACTCTGAGGAAGCACCGTGCCGCTATTGGATATACTCTTGATGATCTTAAGGCCATTAGTCCCACTCTATGCCAACACAAGATTAAAACTGATCCTGATTCCAAGCCAGTTCCTGATCATCAACGAAGATTAAATCCTAAGATGAAAGAGGTAGTGAGAAAAGAAATACTAAAGCTCCTGGAAGCAGGTATTATCTATCCTGTTGCTCATAGTGATTGGGTGAGTCCGGTGCATTGCGTCCCTAAGAAGGGAGGCATTACGGTTGTCCCTAATGATAAGGATGAGTTGATCCCACACAGGATTATTACTGGCTATAGGATGGTGATCGATTTTAGGAAACTGAATAAAGTCACTAGGAAAGATCATTACCCTTTGCCTTTTATCGACCAAATGCTAGAAAGACTGTCTAAACACACACACTTCTGCTTTCTAGACGGTTATTCTGGTTTCTCCCAAATACCAGTTGCACAATCTGATCAGGAGAAATCCAGTTTCACCTGCCCTTTTGGTACCTTTGCTTATAGAAGTATGCCTTTTGGCTTATGTAATGCACCTGCCACCTTTCAAAGATGTATGATGGCTATATTCTCTGACTTTTGTGAAAAGATTGTTGAGGTTTTCATGGATGACTTCTCCGTTTACGGGTCTCCTTTTGATGATTGCCTCAGCAACCTTGATCGATTCTTGTAGAGATGTAAAGACACCAACCTTGTCTTGAATTGGGAGAAGTGCCACTTTATGGTTAATGAAGGCATCGTTTTAGGACATAAAATTTCTGAAAGAGGTATTGAAGTCGATAAGGCTAAGGTTGATGCAATCGAGAAAATGCCATACCCCACATATGTCAAAGGTATAAGAAGTTTCCTTGGTCATGTTGGTTTCTATAGGAGGTTCATTAAAGACTTCTCTAAGATTTCTAGGCCTCTTACCAATCTCTTGCAAAAGGATATTCCTTTTGTCTTTGACGATGATTGTGAGGAAGCCTTGGAAATACTTAAGAAGGCCTTGATAACTGCACCTATTGTTCAACCACCTGATTGGAACTTACCTTTTTAAATCATGTGTGATGCTAGTGATTATGCTGTTGGTGTTGTCCTAGGGAAAATAATTGATAAGAAGCTGAATGTTATTCACTATGTTAGTAAAACTCTAGACAGTGCCCAAAGAAACTATGCTAGTACGGAAAAGGAATTTTTAGCAGTCGTGTTTGCATGTGAAAAGTTCAGGCCTTACATAATTGATTCCAAAGTCACTATTCACACTGATCACGCTGCTATTAAGTACCTCATGAAGAACAAAGACGCTAAACCCAGACTTATCAGATGGGTTCTCTTGCTACAAGAATTTGATTTGCACGTTGCTGACAGGATGGGTGTTGATAACCCCGTAGCAGATAACTTGTCTAGGTTGGAGAATGTTCTTGATGACCCACAACCTATTGATGACAGCTTTCCTGATGAGCAATTGAATGTTATCAATACTTCACGTAGTGCACCGTGGTATGCTGATTATGCAAACTATATCGTTGCCAAATATATACCACATAGTTTCACATACCAGCAAAAGAAGAAATTCTTCTTTGACTTAAGACATTACTTTTGGGATGATCATCACCTTTATAAGGAAGGAGTAGATGGTGTTATTAGACGTTGTGTAGCTGAACATGAACAGGGACAGCTCCTACAGAAGTGTCACTCCGAGGCCTATGGAGGACACCATGCGGGAGATAGAACTGCACACAAGGTATTGCAATCAGGTTTCTATTGGCCCACTCTCTTCAAGGATGCCCGTAAGTTTGTCTTGTCTTGTGATGAATGTCAAAGAATAGGTAATATTGGTAAACGTCAGGAAATGCCTATGAACTATTCACTTGTCATTGAACCATTTTATGTCTTGGGCTTTCATTATATGGGCCTTTTCCAAAATCCAAAGGGTATACTCATATGCTAGTTGCTGTTGATTACGTCACTAAGTGGGTAGAAGCTATCCCCACTAGTAGTGCTGATCACAACACTTCTACCAGGATGCTTAAAGAAGTTATTTTCCCTAGATTTGGAGTCCCTTGATATCTAATGTTCGATGTGCGTTCACATTTCATTTATGGTGCTTTCTGTAAAGCGCTTGCCAAGTACGATGTCAACCATAGAATTGCGTCTCCCTATCACCCTCAGTCCAGTGGTCAAGTAGAGCTAAGCAATAGAGAGATTAAACTAATTCTGTAAAAGACTGTCAACAGGTCTAGAAAGAATTGGTCTAAGAAGCTCGATGATGCACTATGGGCTTATAGAACTGCCTATAAGAATCCCATGGGCATGTCTTCGTACAAAATGGTATACGGTAAAGCATGTCATTTACCTCTTGAGCTAGAGCATATAGCTTATTGGGCAATCAAAGATCTCAACTTTGATTTCAAACTTGCTGGTGAGAAGAGGTTATTTGATATTAGCTCGCTTGATGAATGGAGAACTCAGGCATCTGAGACTGCCAAGTTGTTCAAAGAAAAGGTTAAGAGGTGGCATGATAAAAGGATACACAAGCGTGATTTCAATGTAGGTGATTATGTCTTGCTATATAATTCTCGTTTAAGATTTTTTACAGGCCAGCTTCTCTCTAAATGGGAAGGTCCCTATATTGTTGAGGAAGTATATCGTTCCGGTGCTATCAAGATCAACAACACGGAAGGTAATTGTCCGAGAGTGGTAAATGGGCAGAGAATCAAGCATTATATCTCAGGTACTCCCATAAATGTTGAAAGCAATATTATCCATACCATAACTCTGGAGGAATACCTAAGGGATATTTATCAGCCTGTTTCAGACTCCAAAAACGAAGAGGTATGTGTTTCGGTAAGTAAACAGACTCCAAAACTTTTCCAGTAGGAATTTTTCTCCGTTTTGGAATTTTTAGAAAATTAGAAAAATTGGAAGTAGTCCGGAAAGCGCACGAGGAGGCGACAAGCCTGCCAACCGCGGGCCACTCCCCTGGCCGCGCCTGGGGGGGGGGTTGTGGCCACCTCGTGTGCCTCCCGGACTCCGTTTTCTTGTGGAGTACTCCTTATGGTCTGGAAAAAATCATTATATATTCTCCCGAAAGGTCCGACCCTCGTATCAATAAAATTTTCGTCTGTTTTCGTGTCGAGCCTGTTTTCTGCAACACATTTAGGTCAAGTTGTCTTCTCAGGATTCAGAGGGGGAGAGCTATGTGGTTGATTACCTTGATAACCCCAAGGTCTATGTGGACTTGGATCGTTATGGCTGGACCACTGATGAGGAAAAAGATTATGAACCCAAGGGGAAGGAAGGAACAAGTTCCGATGAGGAGGAGGCTCCTCTACCTCCACCTGGAAACACCCATGTGGAGTTCAAGAAGTCGAGCCTCCCTCACTCAAGGAAGAAGATTAAGACTTTGTTTATCCCTTCTTGTTTCTTGCAGGAGAGTAAGCAGGAATTATGCCAAAGGGTGTTAAGGCTTGAAGAGGAAAATGATGATATGAGGGAGCAGAATTTTATGCTCAAGTGGAAATTAAACAAGTTCAAGACCTCTACAACAACTCCACCACCATCACCTCCAAAGGAAGACAACTGAGCATGGGTATGGGCAATCCCCTTGGCTTGTGCCAAGCTTGGGGGAGTTGCCTCGGTATCGTATCACCATCATATCTTTCGCCTTTACCTTTGTTTTAGTTTGTTCCTTTTCAGTTTTCTCTTTCTCTCGTAGATTAAAGGTCTTAGTGCTTTAGTATTTAGTTTTGCTTTGTGTCACCCCCGATGTATTTGAGCTCGTGAGCCATATAATAAAGAGGGTCTTAGTTGAGGGCTTTGCCTCTTACCATGATCAAAAGAGTGAGAAAAGGACAAAAGCATGAAAGATCATGTAATGATCTTATGGGAAGTGATGGCTTCACATATAAAAAGAATGATGATTGAAACTTGTTGAGGGTAGACAAACGTAGACCTTGGTCATTGTTGCAATTAATAGGAAGTGATAAGGAAGGAGAGGTTAACATATAAATATATCATCTTTGACACCATCTATGATTGTGAACACTCACTAAACTTTTGCATGCTTAAAAGTAGATGTTGGACAAGGAAGACAACATAATGAATTGTGTTTGCTTGGTTCCTAACAATGTTATATGACTAGAGGTCCCTTAGCATGTGACAATTGCTTCCACCTCATATTATCCAAAACTCCCGCACCAAGTAGAGATACTAGTTGTGCATCCGTAAACCTTCAACCTAGTTTTGCCATGAGAGTCCACCATACCTACCTATGGATTGAATAAGATCCCTCAAGTAAGTTGTCATCGGTGCAAGCAATAAAAATTGCTCCCTAATATGTATGATCTATTAGTGTGTGGAAAATAAGATTTGTACGAACCTGTGATGAGGAAGACATAAAAGTGACGGACTACATAATAAAGTTCTTTATCACAAAAGGCAATATAAAGTGACGTTCCTCCACACTAAGAGGACACACATCCAAAACTCAAAAGCGCATGACAACCCCTGGTTCCCTATGCGAAGGGCCCATCTTGTACCTTTACTTTTTGCCCTTGAAAGAGTCATGGTGATCTTCACCAATTCCTTATTTCGCCTTTATCTTGGATAACGTCATATGCTTGGGAAACATCTGTATTCATATGTTAACTTGGAAGTAAGTATTCATGAATTATTATTGTTGACATTACCCTTGAGGTAAGTGGTTGGGAGGCGAAACTATAAGCCCCTATCTTTCTCTGTGTCCAGCTGAAACTTTGATCTCATGAGTACCAAGTGAGTTGTAGCAATTGTAGAGAACGAAAAATCGGTAATACAACATCACAAGAAGCCTTGAAAGCAGTGTGACTAAGGAGTTAGTAATGAGATATTGTATTATGGACCGAGTAAAGAGACTCACCGGTAACGAGATTGAACTAGGTATGGAGATACCGACGATCGAATCTCGGGCAAGGAACATACCGAAGGAGAAAGGGAACAACATATGACATTAACTGAATCCTTGACATAGAGGTTCAACCGATAGAGATCTTTGTAGAATATGTAGGAGCCAATATGGACATCGAGGTCCCGCTATTGGTTATTGAATGAAGAATGTCTCATGTCATGTCTGCATAGTTCTTGAACCCGCAGGGTCTGCACACTTAAGGTTCGGTGATGTTTCGGTATAGTTGAGTTATAGGTATTGGTAATTGAAAGTTGTTCAGAGTCCCGGATGAGATACCGGACGTCACGAGGAGCTTCGGAATGGTCCGAGGGTAAAGATTGATATATAGGAAGTCCTGTTTTGTTCACCGAAATTTTTCCGGGCCCATCAATAGTGTACGGAGAGTGCCGGGAGGGTACCGGGGACCATCGGCAGGGGTCTCACACCCCGAGGGGCCATATGGGCTGTCGGAGGATACAAACCAGCCCTTGTGGGCTGACATAAGCTCCCACTAAGGCCCATGATGTTTGAGAGGCAAAAACCCAAAGGTGGAAAAGGTGGAAAGGGTTTCCAATTGGAAAGGAGGAATCCTACTCCTAGTAGGATTGGAGTAGGGCTCCTCCACCTCCAATTTGGTCCAAACGTTGAGGGTTTGAGGCTTCCTCGTCCCCTCCCTCCCTCCTATATATACTAGAGGTATTGAGGGTTTTTGAGACACACAATTTCAGCTACGTGCTACCCTCTCCTCTAGTTTGTAGTTCTTCCTCTAGATCGGATTTCTGCGGTGCTTAGGCGAAGCCCTGCAGGAATAGATCACCACCATCACCGGCGCACCGTCACGCTGCCGGAGAACTCATCTACTTCCGGTGTCGTCCGTTCGGCACTAGATCGGGATGGATCGTGATGGGATTGCAGGACGGATCATGATGAGATCGCGGGACGTGCTGCGATTTGAATCGCGAAGATGTTCCACTACATCAACCGCATTATATATGCTTCCGCTTAGCGATCTACAAGGGTATGTATATTCAGTCTCCCCTCTCGTAGATGATCATCACCATGGATAGGTATTGCGTGTGCGTAGGAATTTTTTTGTTTCCCATGCTACGTTCCCCAACACACTTATGATTTGCATGTGATGTTAATCCTTTTTATGCACTTGTTCTTCTTAGGATGATGGTCACATTATAAGGTGATCCCTCACTAAAATTTTAAGATAAAATTGTGTTCTACTCGAGTGTGCACCGTTGCGAAAGCTCAACGTTCGAGACACCACGTGATGATCGGGTGTGATAGACTCTACGTTCACATACAACGGATGCAAGACAGTGTTGCACATGTAGAACACTCGGGATAAACTTGACAGGCCTAGCATGTATAGACATGGACTCGGAACACAAGAGACCGAAAGGTCGAACATGAGTCATATAGTAGATATGATCAACATGAAGATGTTCACCATTGAACCCAACTCATCTGACATGATGATCGGACTTAGGTTGGTGAATTTGGATCATGTATCACTCGAATGAATAGAGGGATGTAAATTTGAGTGGGAGTTTTTAGTAATATAATTAACTAAACTCATTATCTTGAACAATATTCTAACTAATATTTGCAAATTTATGTTGGAGATTAATGGCTCGCGCAGTAGCACCCCTAAATTTTAATGCGTTCCTAGAGAAAGCCAAGCTGAAAGATGATGGGAGCAACTTTGTAGACTGGGCCCGGAATCTGAGGCGTGTCCTCATGTTTTCCCAAAAGCTCTATGTCATTGATACACCACCTGGTGATGCACCACCCTTCCCGGCGGTTGAAGACGTTATGAACGTCTGGCAGTCGCGTCTGGATGACTACTTATTAGTTCAGTGTGCAATTTTTATGGCTTAGAACCGGGACTTCAAAGACGTTTGGAACATCATGGAGCATATGAGATGTTCCAGGAATTGAAGTTTATCTTTGACAAGAATGCCCGGATCGAGAAGTATGAGACCTCCGATAAGTTCTATGCTTTCAAGATGGAGGAGAACGGGTCTGTTAGTGAGCACGTACTCAAAATGTGTGGGTACTCCAACAGTGTGGCTGAGTTGGGAATCGTTCTCCCGCCAGAGGCAATCACTCATAGAGTGATTCAATCACTGCCACCTAACTACAAAAGCTTTGTGATGAACTACAACATGCAAGGGATGAATAAATCAGTCACTGAGCTCTTTGTGATGCTGAAAGTCACTGAGTCAGGAATTCAGAAGGAACATCAAGTGTCGATGGTCAATAAAACCCCCAGTTTCAAGAAAAATGGCAAGGGCAAAAAAGGTAACTTCAAGAAGAGCAGGAAAGCTATTGCCCCTCCCGTGAAGAAACCCAAGGCTGGACCCAAGCCAAAAACTGAGTGTTATCATTGCAAGGGGACTGGTCACTGGAAGCGGAACTGCCCCAAGTATTTGGCCGACAAGAAGGCGACCAACACCAAACAAGGTATATATGATATTTATGTTATTGATGTGTACCTCACCAACTCCCGTTATAGTGCGTGTGTATTTGATATCGGTTCGGTTGCTCACATTTGCAACTCAAAACAGGAACTGCGGAATAGATGGAGGTTGGCGAAGAATGAAGTGACGATGCGCGTGGGAAATGGTTCCAAGGTTGATGCGATCGTCGTCAGCACGCTCTCACTTCAATTACCATTGGGATTAGTCATGAACCTGGATAATTGTTATTTAGTGCGTGACTGAAGCATGAACATTATATCTGGATCTTGTTTATTGCAAGATGGTTACTCATTTAAGATAGAGAATAATGGTTTTTCTATTTACACGAGTAATATCTTTTATGGTCATGCACCCAATGTGATTGGTTTATTATTATTGAACCTAGATAGTAATGACATGCCAAAAGATGTAGAGTTGATAATGATAATACCACTTTCTTGTGGCACAACTGCTTAGGTCATATTGGTGTAAGACGCATGAAGAAACTCCATGCTGATGGACTTTTGGAGTCACTTGATTTTGAATCACTTGACACATGTGAACCATGCCTCATGGGCAAGATGACCAAAACTTTGTTCTCCGGAACAATGGAACGAGCAAGTGACTTATTGGAAATCATACATACTGATGTGTCCGGTCCAATGAGCATTGAGGCGTGCGGTGGATATCGTTATTTTCTCACCTTTAGTGATGACTTGAGTAGATATGGTTATATTTATGAAACACAAGTCTGAAACATTTGAAAAGTTCAAGCAATTCAAGAGTAAAGTGGAGAATCATCGTAACAAGAAGATCAAATTTCTACTATCTGATCGAGGAGGAGAATATCTGAGTTATGAGTTTGGCACTCACTTAAGACAATGTGGAATTGTTTCACTGTTGACACCACGTGGAACACCACAGCGTAATGGTGTGTCCAAATGTCGTAATCATACTTTATTGGATATGGTTCATTCTATGTTGTCTCTTGCTGATTTGCCATTATCATTTTGGGGTTATGAATTAGAGACAGGTGCATTCACTTTAAATAGGGCACCATCAAAATCCGTTGAGACGATGCCATATGAACCATGGTTTGGCAAGAAACCAAAGTTGTCGTTTCTTAAAGTTTGGGGATGTGATGCTTATGCCAAAAAGCTTCAGCCAGAAAACCTGGAACCCAAAGTAGAGAAATACATCTTCATACGGTACCCAAAAGAGACAGTTGGGTACACCTTCTATCTCAGATCCGAAGGCAAAGTGTTTGTTGCTAAGAACGGAACATTTATTTAGAAAGAGTTTCTCTCAAAAGAATTGAGTGGGAGGAAGATAGAACTATTGGAAATATGCCCTAGAGGCAATAATAAAGTGATTATGATTATATTTCCTTGTTCATGATAATTGTCTATTGTTCATGCTATAACTGTATTACTAGAAATAGTAATACATGTGGGAATATATAGATCACAATGTGTGCATAGTGAGCCTCTAGTTGGCTAACTGGTTGATCAATAGATGATCATGGTTTCCTGATCATGGACATTGGATGTCATTGATAACGAGATCACATCATTAGGAGAATGATGTGATGGAAAAGATCCAATCCTAAGCATAACACTAGATCGTGTTGTTCGTCTGCTAAAGCTTTTCTAATGTCAAGTATCATTTCCTTAGACCATGAGATTGTTCGACTCCCGGATACCGTAGGAATGATTTGAGTGCATCAAACGTCACAACGTAACTGGGTGGCTATAAAGGTGTACTACGAGTATCTCCAAAAGTTCCTGTTGGGTTGGCACGAATCGAGGCTCGGATTTGTCACTCCATATGATGGAAAGGTATCTCAGGGCCCACTCGGTAGAACATCATCATAATGAGCTCAATGAGACTAAGGAGTTGGTCACGGGATGATGTAATACGGAACGAGTAAAGAGACTTGCCGGTAACGAGATTGAACAAGGTATGGGGATACCGACGACCGAATCTCGGGCCAGTTATATACCGGCAAACAAAGGGGATTGTATACGGTATTAATTGAATCCTTGACATTGTGGTTCATCTGATGAGATCATCGAGGAACATTTGGGAGTCAACATGGATATCTAGATCCCGCTGTTGGTTATTGATTGGAGAGGTGTCTCGGTCATGTCTGCATGCTTCCCGAACCCGTAGGGTCTACACACTTAAGACTCGATGACGCTAGGGTTATATGGAAATAGTGTACGTGGTTACCGAAGGTTGTTCGGGGTACCGGACATCACGAGGAGCTCCGTAATGGTCCGGAGGTAAAGATTTATATAAAGGATGTGAGGTTTTGGACTCCGGAAGTGTTTCGGGTGTCACCGGTAATGTACCGGGACCACCGGAAGGGTTCTGGGGGTCCACTGGGAAGGTGCAATCAGCCCCAATGGCTACATGGGCCGAAAGGTGGAGGGGAGCCAGCCCAGAGTGGGCTGGTGCGCCTCCCACCCCAGCCCAAGGCACAAGAGGGTCCAAGGAGGGGCAGCCCTAGGGCATGGAGGCTTGCCTTGGGTGGAAAGCCACCCCCTAGTGCGCCACCCCTCCCTGCCCTAGCCGCCGCACATCCCATATGGGAGGGCTTCCGTGCCACCTAGGGGAAACCCTAGGGTGGCCGGACCCTCTCCCTCCCTCCTATATATAGTGGGCGATGGGGAGGGCTCCAACACACAATTTCCCTCTCTCCCGGCGTAGCCCTACCCCTCCTCTTCCTCGTCCTCCGCATAGCTTGGTGAAGCCTTCCAGGAGTACCACGTAGCTCCATCGCCACCACGTCGTCGTGCTGCCGGAGCTCTCTCCCTCAACCTCTCCTTCCTCCTTGCTGGTTCAAGGTGTTGGAGACGTCATCGGGCTGCACGTGTGTTGAACGCGGAGGTGCCGTGATTCGGCACATAGATCAGAATCCACCGCGATCTAAATCACCGTGAGTACGACTCCATCGACCGCTTTCATAATAACACTTCCGCTTAGCGATCTTCAAAGGTATGAAGATGCTCTCCCCCTTTGCCCTTTGCTGGTTTCTCCATAGATAGATCCTTGTATGGTGTAGGAAAATTTTGAAATTACTATGTTCCCCAACAAGAACTTGATGAGGTTATTAAAACTTTACTTCAAGAGGAGAGTAGCACATCACATAAAGTTGTTTCTATGGAGCATACATCAATTGAAGAGGAAGCTAATGATGATGATCATGACGCTTTGGATCAAGTTTCTATCAAACCTCGTAGGTCAACAAGGGCATGTACTGCTCCTAAGTGGTACAGTAACCCTGTCTTATCAATCATGTTATTGGACAACGATGAACCTACGAGCTATGGAGAAGCGATGGTGGAACCGGATTACAACAAATGGTTAGAGGCCATGAAATCCGAGATAGGATCCATGTATGAAAATACAGTGTGGACTTTGGAAGTATTACCTGAAGGGCGAAAGGCCATTCAAAATAAATGTATATTTAAGAAGAACACGAACGCGGACGACCTTGTCACCGTCTATAAAGCTCGACCTGTGGCAAAGGTCAGAAGTTCGAGGAGTTGACTACGATGAGACTTTCTCACCCGTAGCGATGCTTAAGTCCGTCAGAATCATGTTAGCAATAGTTGCATTTTTCGATTATGAGATTTGGTAGATGGATGTTTGTTGGGGCATAGTTTATGCCTAAGTAATTTTGGTGATTGATGACAGTACCGCAAAGGACTAACCGTGTGTGTGATTAAGATTTCAGATAACACACGTCAACGGCACAAGACGACTCGCCCCCTTCGTTCGTGGAACAGAAGACCGACGTTCTCTACGATTCTCTTTATTTGAGTCATAGGAAAGCCGTACTATTAAGAGGGGAACCGTAGTGGAAAGGTTTGGGTGGAATCAATCTTTGCACGCGCACACTTCACATATTTTCCCTTACCTGCATCTTTGGAGTGGCTCCCGCCTCTGTGTTTCCTTCTTCTTTGTGAAATGGTCCCCCAGCGGTAGTACCGCTGGGCAAAGTGGTAGTACCGCTGGCCCTAGCGGTAGTACCGCTAGCCCTAGCGGTACTACCGCTGGAGTACGAGCGGTAGTACCGCTGCAGCCAGCGGTAGTACAGCTAGCTGGCGGTAGTACCGCCCCTGGTCAGCGGTAGTACCGCTCCAGGAGCTTAGTACTGCCTGCCTAGCGGTTGTTTGTGGACGGAACTTTTTGCGAAGACTTTCTTGGCGCTGGTAGCTCTTATTCTCTACCAGGGGGCCAGCAGTAGTACCGCTGCAGCCAGCGGTAGTATCGCTGGAGAGCCAGCGGTAGTACCGCTGCAGCTCGGGCAGAGAGTGGGGAAAATGGTTGGATTTCCCCCCCCCCCACTATATAAAGGGTTCTTCTAGCTGTGGAACCTTATCTCTTCCTCTCCTAAGCTCCATTGTTGCTCCCTAAGCTCAAAAGTGCCCGATCTCTCTCCCTAGCCAATCAAACTTGTTGATTCTTTAGGGATTGGTTGAGAAGGCCTAGATCCACACTTCCACCAAGAGAAAACTTGATTCCCCCACCAATCCCTTGCGGATCTTGTTACTCTTGGGTGTTTGAGCATCCTAGACGGTTGAGGTCACCTCGAAGCCACATTCCATTGTGGTGAAGCTTCGTGGTCTTGTTGGGAGCCTCCAAGCTTTGTGTGGAGTTTGCCCCAACCTTGTTTGTAAAGGTTTGGTCACTGCCTTCAAGGGCACCTATAGTGGAATCACGGTACCTTGCATCGTGCGAGGGCGTGAGGAGAATATGGTGGCCTTAGTGGCTTATTGGGGAGCATTGTGCATCCACACCGCTCCAACGTAGACGTACTTCCTGTCAAAGGGAAGGAACTTCGGTAACACATCCTCGTCTCCATCGGTTTCACTTGTGGTTATCTCTAACCTTTACTTTGTGTATGCTTATGTTGTCGTCTATCTCTTACTTGTCTTAGTAACTCTCGTTATTAGCTTCATTAGGGTTCACCCCATTGTTGTGTTAATTGTGAACCCATATGTTGTTTACCTTAACTTGTTAAGATTAATTAAAAAGTGGTCGTTGCCTATTCAGCCCCCTCTAGTCAACCATATCGATCCTTTCAATTGGTATCAGAGCCACATCTCTTTATTAAAGGTTTAACCACCCGAAGAGTATGGAAGGCGAAGAGGGATTTAACCATGGGCAACCCGAGGCCATGGACTTGACTTCGGTCACAAGGGACGACTTGAATACAACTATGGCCGCCCTCAAGACGTCCTTGACGAATGAAGTCAAGACCATGCTTAAAGAGTTAATTGAGGGATTTAAAAGTTCTCCCGAACCGGCTATAGTGGTTAAACCCACCGTCACCGATTCGGAGGCCAACTCCTCTAAGGAAGCGGCTAAAGGTATGCGACCTTCCTCATCTCACGAAAAGGATGGGACTGGAACATATGCCTCAGTTCCACCCCCCATGGCCTATGGAGGATCTGTTCCCGCACTGCGTCTTAATCCTGTTGGTCCTCCTCCTAAGCTTGTAAAAGGTGACTTTGCTAACTGGGTATTTTATATTAAGTCTCATTTGAATCACAGCTCAACAAACTTGTGGAGAATCATCGAACAAGGATATTATCCCCATGATCCAAGCAACCTCACTCCAAGAGAAGATGCAGACAATCAATACAATCACACCGCTTTGTTCATTCTCCAGTCCGCAGTGCCACCTGAAGATCTTCCTCACTTGCGTCCCTTCACATTGGCCAAGGATTGTTGGGAGCATATTATGGTGTTGTATAAGGGAAGCTCAAGCATTCAACGATCCAACTATGAAGTGATACTTGATAAGGCCGATGAGTTTGTGATGAAGGAAGACGAGGACCCTTGTGATCTCTATCAGAGGGTGACTGCTATTGCTGTGGCACTCAAGGGTCATGAGAGCAAGGATGTGGATGATACATGGGTCAAGCGCAAGTTTCTCAAAGCCATCATGCCTTTCAACAAAGCCATGTCATTCGTCAGCGGCTAGACTTCCACTCCTTGTCTTCCAATGAGGTGTTGGATGAATTCATTGCAATGTCAATCATGAACGAAACAGCCAACAATGCACTTGCTCGTGTTCGCTCAAAGACAACTTCACCCAACCTTGCATTGAAAGCAAAAGCTATGCCTGAATAAGAAGAGGATGATGAAGAAGAGAGCTGCCCTGAAGACACAAAGTATGCCTATCATGAGCACATGGCTCTTGCATCAAGGCAATTCTGGGGCAACAAGAGGAACTCAAGACCCACCTTCACCAAGAACAACTCGAGTGGATTCAAACCCAAAAAATGAGTAAGAACATGTTATAACTGTGGTAACGTGAGTCACTTCGTGGCCGAATGTCCCTATGAGAAAAGGGAAGACAACGGGGGCAAGCTCATTCACAAAGACAAAACCAAATCATTTCCAATCAAGAACAACTTTGTGGAGAAACCCCACCCAAAAGGGATGGTGGCCCTTGAAGAGTACCCTTCCGATGATGATGATGATGATGATACAGTGGCAACGGCAACTGTTGCTATTGCCACTACCTCTCCCCAGAAGGTGTCTCTCTTCAACGCCCCCAACGAGAACCACTTCACCAAGTGCCTCATGGCAAAAGGTATCAATCAGGTAACTCCCGTCATTAAGACCAACATCGCTTCTGCCCCTTCATTGTTAAATTGTGTTGAAGATAGTGATGTTGGGGAACTTAATGAGCATGATCTTGACAAGTTTTTGTGCACTATTAAGGGAGAACCCAAGAAGCACTTTGTTGCTCTCTTGAAACAACTGGGTGAGGCCACTGACCTCATTGAGTCTCATGAGGAGACCATCTCCGAGCTTCAGGGACACAGTCGTGACTATGCCGATGAAATTGCTGAATTATCTAATGCTCTAGAAAAGGAGCGCACTCTTTGTTTGGCCCTTGAGGAGTCATATAACGATGACTGCGCTAAAATGCAAAAGAAACTAGATCATGATGTTGTTCTTACTCGTATGCTTAAGTCTGAAAAGTATGCTCTTGGGGTTGGCCATGACAGACTCAAAGAGGAGTTTGACACACTTGACAAGGCCCACAAGGTCTTGAAATGTGTTCATTTCTCTCCGAAAGAGTCTCATGATCAACTCCAAGCAAAGCTTACCAAGGAGATCTCTACTTGTCATCCCTTTGTGTTAATTGATAATGCTTGTGCAACTAACCCCTGTTGTGAGCATGTACATCTTGTGGAGGAAAATGCCATGTTAAAGGAGAAACTTGAGAAGGGACTTGTGGCATGCATACAAGGTGAGAAGAGCCTGAACGACCTCTTGAGCACTCAAAAGGGTGTTGTAGGAAAGGAGGGACTTGGACTTACCTCCAAGTCAAAAGGTAAAAGGAGGAACAAGAACAAACGATCTCCTACCCTCATGGACATCTTTTTCAAAGAGGGTGAGGGGACTCAGAAGGTGAACAGGAACAAGGTGGACTATGGAAACCTCAAGAAGGGCAAAACCATTCCTACTAACACAGCCGGCAAACTCAATTCTTCTTATGTCTTATGTTGTGCTAGTGATGGGCATGTTTATGCCAGATTTGTTGGTTCCTACGATGAGTATATTGAATGGGCTATCTGGGTTCCTAAGACCCTTGTCTCTAACATGAAAGGACCCATTAAAAAATGGGTACCTAAAACCAAGCCTTGATCTATTGCAGGAGTATGCTTCCGGTGGGGTGTCATGGTTGCTCGATAGTGGAGCAACAAATCATATGACCGAAAGCAAGGACTTAGTGGTGGATGTGCATCCTTCTCCATCTATGCCCACCCATGTCCAATTCGTCGATGCATCCTCGTCAAAGGTATTGCGATTCGGTAAGGTGGTCATCTCTCAAGAGTTATCTATTGAGAAGGTCATGCTTGTTGAGTCACTTGCCTACAATTTACTTTCGGTTCGTCAACTTGCAATTATGGGTTTTTCCACATTCTTTAATCTTCATACTGTGGTCCTCCTGAGGAGCAAGACTCTTAAAGTAGCCTATGTTGGATATGTCGAAAATGGTCTTTATGTGGTGAACTTCTCAAAGCGACCCCCTAAGACCGTGACATGTTTAATGGCTAAAGTTGATGTGGGCTGGCTTTGGCATCGCCGTTTAGCTCATGTCAATATGAGATCTTTGCAAAGTCTTTTGACAGGGGACCATATTCGTGGACTAACAAATGTGAGTTTTGCTAAAGATCGTGTTTGCAGTGCCTGCATTGAAGGAAAGATTCATAAAACTGGTCATCGTCCAACGACTCTTATCTACACTAAGAGGCCATTGGAGCTTCTCCATATGGATCTATTTGGTTCTCCTTCGTTTGATAGTCTTGGAGGCAAAAAGTATTGCTTGGTGATCGTTGACGACTACTCAAGATATACCTGGGTATATTTCTTCAAAAAGAAGAGTGAAACTCAACAAACTGTCATCAACTTTGCTAATGAAGCCCAACGTCAACATGAAGCAAAGATCTTGATGATTAGAAGTGACAACGGCACCGAGTTCAAGAACTACACCTTGGATGAGTTTCTAGGTGATGAGGGAATAGAACACCAATATTCTGCACCATATACTCCTCAACAAAACGGCGTGGCAGAAAGGAAGAACCGGACCTTGATAGACGCTGCAAGGACAATGATGGCAGAATTCAAATCTCCATATAACTTCTGGGCAGAGGCCATCAACACAGCATGTCATGCATCCAATCGGCTCTATATTCGCAAAGGCTTGAACAAGACTCCGTATGAGATTCTAACTGGAAACAAACCCAATCTCAAGTACTTCCGGGGATTCGGTTGTAAGTGTTTCATTCTCAAGAAAGGTGCACGTTTAGCTAAATTTGATTCTAGAGCATATGAGGGCATCTTTGTTGGTTATGCTACAAACTCTCATGCTTACCGTGTCCTCAACAAGTCCACCGGACTCATTGAGAAGACGTGTAACGTGGAGTTTGATGAAAATAATGGCTCCCAAGTGGAGCAAAGTGGTCTTTGTGATGTAGGTGATGAAATTCCTCCCCAAGCCATAAGAAGAATGGGGATTGGTCAAATACTCCCCATTGAGGAACCCCTTGTGTCCGAAGGAGAAGGACAATGATCTACTCAAGTGGAGCCATCACCTCCACAAGCCCCACACGTTTCCGATGAACAAAGAGAAGACTCTCAACAAAATGAACAAGCTCAAGGTCAAGATAAATTGCCCAACAATGATGATGTGTCTCATGATATTCAAGCACTCTCCCAAGACTCCGAACCTGCTCATGATCAAGATCAAGTGCAACCACGAGATCCAGACCAAGTAGAAGCACAAGATCAAGATCAAGAGCAATCACAAATACAAGAACAAACTAGTGAACCTGCTCAAGTCGAAGGACAGGATGATCAGGATACTGTCTCACAATTCCCTTCTGCAACACTAACAGTCGGTGCCAAGGAAGGCTCAAGACGCAAGGACAAGCAAAGTAAACAAGTCGATGCTCCCCCGTTATCCAATGAAGAACTCTTGGAGCGTCGAGCAGCCAAGATTGCGAACAAGCTGAAAGTCAAGTCACATCTTAAGAAGAATGTGCTTGGCAGTTTGAAAAGGGGAGTATCCACCCGTCAACAGATTTGGAATTATTGTGAGCATCACGCGTTTGTTTCGTATTGTGAACCTCAACAGGTACAGGAAGCGCTCGATGATGAGGATTGGCTTATGGCCATGCATGAAGAACTTAACAACTTCGAGCGCAACCAAGTCTGGGATTTAGTGCCTAGGCCAACGGAGGAACATAATGTCATCGGGACCAAATGGATATTCAAGAACAAGCAAGATGCCAATGGGATTGTGATTCGAAACAAGGCAAGACTGGTGGCTCAAGGCTACTCCCAAGTCGAGGGTATCGACTACGGTGAAACCTTTGCCCCTGTTGCTCGTCTAGAATCTATTCGCATGTTGCTTGCATTTGCTTCTCATCATAACTTCAAATTACAACAAATGGATGTGAAAAGTGCCTTTCTTAATGGTCCTTTAAATGAGTTGGTCTATGTCAAACAACCCCCGGGATTCGAACATCCCAAGCTCCCCAATCATGTGTACAAACTTAATAAGGCACTCTATGGCCTTAAACAAGCCCCACGTGCGTGGTATAAGTATCTTACTGAGTTGTTACAAGATCGTGGGTTTGAAATTGGGAAGATAGATCCCACTCTTATTACTAAGAGGGTTAAAGGGGATTTGTTCATATGCCAACTATATGTTGATGATATTATCTTTGGCTCTCCTAACATTTACTTCAATGAAGAATTTGCTGCACTAATGACTGAGAAATTTGAGATGTCCATGATGGGAGAGTTGAAGTTCTTCCTCGGGTTCGAGATTAAACAAGGCCTAGAAGGGACCTTCATCAAAAAAGCCAGGTACACTCAAGACATGCTCAAACGGTTCGAGCTCGAAGATGTCAAACCAGTCAAGTTCCCCATGCCAACAAGATGCAAGCTTGACAGTGATCCCAATGGTAAAGCAGTGGATCAAAAGGTATATCGCTCCATGATTGGATCCCTCCTTTACCTTTGTGCATCTAGACCGGATATTATGTTGAGTGTAGGGATATGTGCACGGTTTCAATCCGCACCAAAAGAAAGTCATTATATGGCTGTTAAGCGAATCTTTCGATATTTGGCTCATACCCCAAACTTTGGTCCGTGGTATCCCAAAGGAGCAAACTTCAATCTAGTTGGCTATTCTGACTAAGATTGGGCAGGAGATTGTGTGGAGAGGAAGTCAACTTCTGGAGGATGTCAATTCCTTGGTCGCTCATTGGTAAGTTGGTCTTCAAAGAAGCAGAATTGCGTCTCTCTATCATCCACCGAAGCTGAGTATGTGGCAGCTGCAAGTTGTTGTGCACAATTGCTATGGATGAGGCAAACTTTAAAGGATTACGGTGTCACTTGTGACAAAGTGCCTCTTCTATGTGACAATCAAAGTTCGATCAAGATTTCCCTCAACCCAGTGCAACATAGCAAAACCAAGCATATTGATATTCTTCATCACTTCATTCGTGAACATATCAAGCTAGGTGATATTGAGGTTCACTTCATCCACACTCAAGAGCAACTTGCAGATATTTTCACTAAGCCTCTAGATGAAGCAAGGTTCCGGGAGTTAAGGCATGAGCTAAATATCATTGATTCAAGTAATGTGGATTGAAGCTAGGCATGTTGCACCTCACTTTGCATTCTATCTTGGTCTAGATGTAGGTATGGACATAGGGGGAGTGTTGTTCTCTCAATGAACTCTCCCTCCCCCCATTATGCATAAATCAATCTAGTCTTTCACTTTAGCCATTGTCAAATGGCACTTGTGCTTCAAAGATGAGCATTGGTCATGAACCCAAGGATAATTCTTCGCGGTGTCATACCGTTGTCTCAAACATAGGTGGCCTCAGCCACCGCCCCCCCCCTCACCTTTCTCTCATATCGAAGAAAGGATATAAAATGACAAGTCAGTATATATTTCTGGTGCTATCTTCCTTTTCCACTTACTTGTCATTTTCCCACGTTCTTCTCTTCTCTTAGGTCCCGTTGTGACATTTGCAGCGGTACTACCGCCAGGGGTAGCGGTACTACCACCAGGACCCAATCTACCACGACCTAACTAGGAGTTTCTTTAGGGCTGTCTCAGGGGGAGCGGTACTACTGCCAGGGGGAGCGGTACTACCGCCAGGACCCCAGCGGTACTACCACTGCAGCCAGCGGTACTACCGCCAGGTAGCGGTACTACCGCCAGGACCACAGCGGTACTACCGCTGGCCCGTACCCCTTGGGCTATATAAAGGAGGGGGAGCCCGTTTTTTGGCTGTCTCTTTCTTCTTCCTCGCGGCTCCTCCCTCCCCAACCCCGAACTCCTCCTATTTCGATCTCTATTCGTGGAGCCCCTTCTCTCCGTTGAGTTGGAGGGTTTGCTTCACTTCTCCTTCCTCCTTCAAGTGCAATGGACCCCGGTAAAGCTCTTCTCCTTCTTCTCTTGGTTGATGTTCTTGTTCTAGGGTTAGGAGCATTGGTGGTTTGGATCCATGTCTTTGTCTTGTTCTTGGATGACATGAAGGAGATATTTGAGGGGAGTGTAGGTCTTATGAATCGTGTTGTTTATTTTGCCATGCCCTAGGATTTACATGTTTTAGATCAAGCACTTGCACTATGTTTGGATTAGATCTAAAACTTGCTCTCTCTTGACTAGGCATGTGCTTATTTAGGTGGTACTTCGGTTCCTCATATGATTAGGGATGTGGTGGAGTTCTTGGTGTTCCTACACAGCCCATGCCCCTTGTAAAATCCGTGTAGCCATATCTATGGGGGTCTATTTTTCTTACAGATCTGAAAATCAAGCCCCAGCGGTACTACCGCCAGGGGTAGCGGTAATACCGCCAGGACCCCAGCGGTACTACCACCAGGACCCGAGCAGTACTACCGCGAGGGGTAGCGGTACTACCGCTAGGACCCCAGTGGTACAACCGCCAGGGGTAGCGGTACTACCGCCAGTAGGATTCTGTGTGTATTCTTTTCATTTGCTTGGCAATGTGTGTTTACTTTTCTGCCTTCTCTGGTTCATTGCCATGACTCCTTTTGTCGCTCTTTTTTGGTGTGCGTTTTGTGTCACAGGTGGTGCTCGCCGCTCGAACCCCCCATGGGACACACAGTCAAAGCACTTTCGCAATCCAGAGGCTCCAGAGGGTTCCACCACGTCAGGTCTGCAACCCAAAAAGCAGGCCTTCAAGAAGACCGCTCACAAGGATAAGGGGATCAACGTCCGCACAATGCCCCCTAAGGACTTTCTGCGGTTCCGCACTCAAAACCATTACCTCCAAGAGCGGGCTGTGATCAAGAATGTTGAGCATGTTTGGGCAAGGGATCACTGCAGGATCTACCGTGATATTGTCATGCATTTCAGGAAGAACTTTGTCCCCGTTCAGTGGATTGACCTGGCTCACGTTCAGCGGAACTTGGACTACTTTGGTGATGCTCTTTCTCTAATTGACAAACTGGGCATCAAGGACATCATCACTTTCAAGACAGACTTTGACCCTAATGTTGTTGCCCAGTTCTATGTCACGGTTCACTTCTCTCCTAATGACGAGCGCTCCATGGTGTGGATGACTGGGACTCAGAAGATGACCGGTACCTGGCGGGAATTCATGGCATTCCTCAAGGTTGAGTTCCAGGGAACTGACACTCCACTTGGGTCGCGTCCTCATGCTGCAGCTCCCACTGATTTGGCCCCCGCCAAGGATAGATTGCAGCAACTCTATGTGAAGAAGGGTGTGCTCCCCAAGCATCTGGACATCATGCATCGGATCTTCCGCAACACCCTCTTTCCTCGCATTGGCAACTTCGACGAGGTACATGGCTCTCTGGCTGAGATGCTGCTGCTCTGTGAGGAGGCTATGACTAAGGAGTCCGCCCCTCTTGATATTTCTGATGTGATGTTCACTGAGCTCTGGAACTGCATCATGATGCGCAAGGTTCCCATCTACGGGCCCTATCTGTTTGCCTATATCAGTCAGAAGTGGCAAGACACCTATCCGCAGGAGGAGTTATACATTCAGGCTGACTGTATCGTGCACGATCCTGTCAAGCTTCGCGTCAAGGATAAATGGGCCAACCCATCAACCTCCTCTCAGCACATGGACACTGACACAGAGACTGCTGCTGACAGAGGAACCGCCTCTCAGTCCCGCCCTTCTGCCATGCCATCTTGGGCCATCAAACTGCAGGATAAGATGAAGACTCTATTCTTTATGCAGGCTAAGGGCCAGTACCAGACGCACATGGCTCAGAAGGAGAACCGTCAGAGGCACAAGCGTGTCCTAAGGACTCTTGATGTTGACATCTCCAGCGGATCAGAGGACGACATAACTCCAGAGGCTACTTGGATGCGGGCTCAAGGGTACCACTGGTCTGGCGCTGAGGAGGAAGAAGAGGAGCAGGACGATCCGGAGGGTACGGACGAGTCTGGCGATACTGACGATGAGGAGTAACCACCTGTGGTGTTAGGTGTGCCCCTTTTTGGTGTCTTGTGCCAAACGGGGAGAGAGTCTAGGAGATTTGCTTTGAGAGTCGAACTTTGCTTTGCTTTGCTTATCCTTCGTGTTTTGCTTCGAACTTGGTTTGCTTCTATTTTCCTATCTTTTGTGAGACATGAACTTGTGTGAGATTTATTTCCATCATATGTTGTGAGTCATATGCTCCTTATTGTCATATTTCTCTATCTTTTAGCTCTCATATTATTCTATGTCCAAATCCAGTATTGTCATCAATCCACCAAAAAGGGGGAGATTGTTGGGGCATAGTTTATGCCTAAGTAATTTTGGTGATTGATGACAGTACCGCAAAGGACTAACCGTGTGTGTGATTAAGATTTCAGATATCACACGTCAACGGCACAAGACGACTCGCCCCCTTCGTTCGTGGAACAGAAGACCGGCGTTCTCTACGATTCTCTTTATTTGAGTCATAGGAAAGCCGTACTATTAAGAGGGGAACCGTAGTGGAAAGGTTTGGGTGGAATCAATCTTTGCACGCGCACACTTCACATATTTTCCCTTATCTGCATCTTTGGAGTGGCTCCCGCCTCTCTGTTTCCTTCTTCTTTGCAAAATGGTCCCCCAGCGGTAGTACCGCTCGGCCTAGCGGTAGTACCGCTGGCCCTAGCGGTAGTACCGCTGGATTGCTAGCGGTAGTACCGCTAGCTCGCGGTAGTACCACCCCTGGTCAGCGGTAGTACCGCTCCAGGAGCTTAGTACCGCCTGCCTAACGGTTGTTCGTGGACGGACCTTTTTGCGAAGACTTTCTTGGCACTGGTAGCTCTTATGCTCTACCAGGGGGCCAACGGTAGTACCGCTGCAGCCAGCGGTAGTACCGCTGCAGCCAGCGGTAGTACCGCTGGAGCTCGGGCAGGGAGTGGAGAAAACGGTCGGATTTCCCCCACCACTATATAAAGGGTTCTTCTAGCTGTGGAACCTTATCTCTTCCTCTCCTAAGCTCCATTGTTGCTCCCTAAGCTCAAAAGTGCCCGATCTCTCTCCCTAGCCAATCAAACTTGTTGATTCTTTAGGGATTGGTTGAGAAGGCCTAGATCCACACTTCCACCAAGAGAAAAATTGATTCCCCCACCAATCCCTTGCAGATCTTTTTACTCTTGGGTGTTTGAGCATCTTAGACGGTTGAGGTCACCTCGAAGCCACATTCCATTGTGGTGAAGCTTCGTGGTCTTGTTGGGAGCCTCCAAGCTTTGTGTGGAGTTTGCCCCAACCTTGTTTGTAAAGGTTTGGTCGCTGCCTTCAAGGGCACCTATAGTGGAATCACGGTACCTTGCATCGTGCGAGGGCGTGAGGATAATACGGTGGCCTTAGTGGCTTATTGGGGAGCATTGTGCATCCACACCGCTCCAACGTAGACGTACTTCCTGTCAAAGGGAAGGAACTTCGGTAACACATCCTCGTCTCCATCGGTTTCACTTGTGGTTATCTCTAACCTTTACTTTGTGTATGCTTATGTTGTCGTCTATCTCTTACTTGTCTTAGTAACTCTCGTTATTAGCTTCATTAGGGTTCACCCTATTGTTGTGTTAATGGTGAACCCATATGTTGTTTACCTTAACTTGTTAAGATTAATTAAAAAGTGGTCGTTGCCTATTCACCCCCCCTCTAGTCAACCATATCGATCCTTTCAATTGGTATCAGAGCCACATCTCTTTATTAAGGGTTTAACCATTGGAAGAGTATGGAAGGCAAAGAGGGAATTAACCATGGGCTTCTTGACAGTAGAATCCGCAAGATGAAAATTAAGAGAACGCTCTTCAATCTCATGAAAACCAAGAATATCACATAAAGACTTCGGAATCGGGGAAACACTAGCACCCAAATCACACAAAGCATTGCATCCATAGTTTTTGATCTTGATTTTGATAGTAGGTTCCCACTCATCATGAAGTTTTCTAGGTATAGAGACTTCTAGTTCGAGGTTCTCTTCAAGAGATTTCATCAAAGCATCTACGATATGCACGGTAAAGGCTTTGCTTTGACTATAAGGATGTGGAGAGTTTGCACTGGATTGCATCAAAGAAATGCATTCAAACAAGGAGCAATTATCATATTTGAATTCCTTGAAATCCAAAGTGGGAGTTTCATTAGTACCCAAAATTTTGATTTCTTCTACTCCAC
Organism: Hordeum vulgare subsp. vulgare; assembly: GCF_904849725.1. Taxonomy (NCBI): domain Eukaryota; kingdom Viridiplantae; phylum Streptophyta; class Magnoliopsida; order Poales; family Poaceae; genus Hordeum; species Hordeum vulgare. The sequence continues at coordinate 526,481,676 of NC_058519.1, forward strand.
TCTCCACACCTTTATCATCAAGATGAGTGGACTCCGAATCATTGGGGCGTTTTTTAACCGAAGTGGATTCATATCCAGCCCCTCCATAAATAGGTTTGACACGCGAAAACAAAGATTCAAGAGGAGACACACCAAGCACTTTAAGATCTTCGTGATTTGCATCACTAGAACGCACTCTTTTAAATCATTCATCCCTAGCGCGAATTTGGGCGGTTCTTTCTTTGCTCTCATTCAAGGAGACACGCATAGATTTCAAAGTTTCATCCAAGTTGACCTTGGGAGGAGCGCATCTAACTTTCAAAGCATCAATATCACAAGACATCCTATCAACGCTCTTAGCCAAATCATCTATTTTTTTGTATTTTTTCTTCTATGGACGCATTGAAAATCTTTTGAGAGTTGCTGAACTCTTTGATATTACTCTCTAAATCACATGGTAATTTGTTGTGATTTCCATAAATGTTGTTGTAGGAATTGCCATAATTGTTAGAGGAGTTACTAGGAAAAGGCCTAGGAACATAGTTTCCTCTAAAAGCATTTTTGTTGCCAAAATTGTTCCTACCAACAAAATTTACGTCCAAACTAGCGTTGATACTCTCAGTCAAAGAAGATAGTGGCATGTCATTAGGATCTACGGTAGCATTTCTACTAGCAACCAAATTCATCAACTCGTCCATCTTAGCACTAAGCGAGTTAATTTCTTCTATAGCGTGCACCTTTTTGCTAGCAGGCGACCTTTCAGTGTGCCATTGAGAGTAGTTGGTCATGATATTGTCTAGGAGTTTTGTAGCGTCTCCTAATGTGATTTCCATGAATGTTCCACCTGAGGCGGAGTCCAAGATATTGTGAGAAGCGAAATTCAAGCCAGCGTAAAAGATTTGTATAATCATCCACAAACTCAAGCCATGAGCGGGACAATTTCTAATCATAAGCTTCATCCTCTCCCAAGATTGTGCAACGTGTTCATGATCAAGTTTCTTGAAATTCATGATATCGTTACGTAAGGAGATGATCTTAGCTGGTGGAAAATACTTGGATATGTAAGCATCTTTGCACTTATCCCAAGAATCGATACTATTTTTAGGCAAAGAAGAAAACCAAGTTTTTGCGCGATCTCGCAACGAGAAAGGAAAAAGTTTCAACTTAATCACATCATCATCCACATCTCTTTTCTTTTGCATATCACAAAGCTCAATGAAGGTATTGAGATGGGATGTGACATCTTCACTAGGAAGGCCCGAGAATTGCTCTTTCATAACAAGATTCAGCAAAGCTGCGTTGATTTCATACGATTCCGCACTAGTGGCGGGAGCAATTGGAGTACTAATAAAATCATTATCATTAGTGCTCGAGAAGTTGCAAAGTTTGGTGTTTTCAGCCATGATGACTTCAACAAACAAACAAGCACACAATCAAGCAAGAAAACCGGCAAAGGAAAACGGCAAAGGTGAGAGAAAACGGCAAAGGAGAAAGGCAAATGAAAACGGCAAATGTGAAGTGGGGGAGAGGAAAACGAGAGGCAACTGGCAAAAAAGTAAATGCAGGAGATGAGTTTGCGAGACCTACTTGGATAGATCTCTCCTTCCTCGGCAACGGCGCCAGAAATACTTCTGCTACTGCAACAAAAGACCTTCCAACGACGCCAGAAACACGTTCTGACGGGAGACTGCTCTTGTCTTGATTCTCCTCAGCAACGACACCAGGAATCCTTCTGCTACGGCTACTCCTTTAGTGAATTCCTAGGCAAATATGCGAAGGATTTCCCGGTGGCCTTGGAGCCTTGCGTTGGTGTTCCCTCGAAGCGAAAAGGGTGATGTAGCGCAGCGGTGGTAAGTATTTCCCTCAGTTTTGAGAACCAATGTATCGATCCAGTGAAGGAGTATCACAAGTGCGTGCACAAACACGGAGAACCTGCTCCCAACGCTATGAAGGGGTTGAGAACTAAAAGCAACAAAGTAACAAAGTAAAGTAAAAGTGGAGGTGTAAACGATAGATGTAAATAGACCCGGGGGCGTAGTGTTTACTAGTGGCTTCTCTCATGAAAGTAAGTAGACGATGGGTGAACAAATTACTGTCGAGCAATTGATAGAACCGTGCAAAGTCGTGACGTCATCTATGGCAATGATTATATCTATAGGCATCACGTCCAAAAAAAGTAGACCGATACTTTCTGCATCTACTACTATTACTCCACACGTCGACCGCTATCCAGCATGCATCTAGTGTATTAAGTCCAAAATAACAGAGTAACGCCTTAAGCAAGATGACATGATGTAGATGGACAATCTCATATCAACGATAGAGCCCACCTTGTGATCCTTGATGGCAACTACTCAATGTGTGCCTTGTTGCCCCTACTGTCACTTGGAAAGGTCACCACATGGTAAGAACCCAAAACCAAGCACTTCTCCCATTGCAAGAATCATAGATCTAGTTGGCCAAACAAAACCCAAGACTCGGAGAGACTTACAAGGATATCAAATCATGCATATAAGAAATCAGCAAAGACTCAAATATATATCATAGAAAATCTTATCACAAATCCACAATTCATCGGATCTCGACAAACACACCGCCAAAGAAGATTACATCGGATAGATCTCCATGAAGACCGTGGAGAACTTTGTATTGAAGATCCAATAGAGAGAAGAAGCCATCTAGCTACTAACTACGGACCCGTAGGTCTGAAGTGAACTACTCACGAGTCATTGGAGGGGCGATGACGATGATGAAGAAGCCCTCCAACTCCAAAGTCCCCTCCGGCAGGGCACAGGGAAGGGTCTCCAGATGAGATCTCGCGGAAATGGAAGCTTGCGGCGGCGAAAAGTATTTTCGTGGATCCCCTGATTTTTTTTCCTGATTTTTAGGGAATATATAGGCGCAAGATCTAGGTCAGGGGCGCTCAGGGAGGCCACAAGCCTGCCCACCGCTGCCTCCCCCTGGTGGCGGAGTGGGGGCTTGTGGGCTCCCTGCAGCCCTCCTGGCTTGGCCCACAGGCCCCCTGATCTTCTTCCGTTCGGGAAAAATCATTTCGGGGATTTTATTCCGTTTGGACTCCGTTCCAAAATCAGATCTGAAAAGAGCCAAAAACACAAAAAAAGAAACTGGCACTTGGCACTGAATTAATAAGTTAGTCCCAAAAAAGATATAAAATGTACAAAAAACATCCAAAGATGACAAGATAACAGCATGAAACCATAAAAAATTATAAATACGTTTGAGACGTATCATAGACCCATTCGAGGAGCCGCGTGTCATTGTCGGGATTTTCCTTCATCTCGCGGCGGCGGAGCATGGACTGCTCCGCCTCCCTCCATTACCTTTACCGCTACTGCTCATGGCGGGGCGGCGCGCACCTCTGGTTCCAGTGTGCATGTCCGCAGTAGCGAGGAAGGCACAAGCACCCACTGCTTCCAACTGAGGGAGCAACAGCCAGCGGGGGCATGGGACGGTGTAGGGAGGAGCGAATTACGCAATCCGTCTTTCAGACCTGCGGATGGGCCGGGAGGGGCTAGTACTGGCGTCGTGCTGCGTCAGCGGGGAAGCGATGAGGTTGTAGATCTGGAGATGCCCCAGTCTCCACCTTGGGACGCTCCAAGGCGATGCGGAGGGCAAGCTCATAGTCCAAATATAGGTCATGGCCGAAGCGACTGCTAAAGCTTAACATTGTGCCAGATTCAATGGGAATCGCTGTAGGAAAAGGAGAGGATGAACCGAGAGAGGAGAGTGACTGAGCCAGGGTTTCGGAGCAATGAGCGAGATGGGGTTTTTTTGGGGATAGTCGTGGGGTCGACGGTGGGTAGGGCTTGTTAGGCGGACACGCCCGGGCGTGCCCAGGCCACTCCATATCTGGCCCATATTTAGGCTCTATATGAGGGGTGTCGGTCAGCTCGGGTATTTGAGGTTTGTTTGACTCGTCCGTTTGGGTCAAAAAATCATCAGCGGTGAGTGACCTGGAGGGCTTCTCGAGCATTTGAGGCCGGTTTGGGGCGCCCGACTGTAGATGTTCTTAGTGCACATTTTTCTTGTTGGGCACTATAGGTAATAATAGTTATTATACTGTTGAAAGGACATGAACGTTACCTAGAGGCGGGTGAATAGGCGATTTACAATAATTGCGATTTAGGCTTTAACAAATATGGAATAAAACTAGTGTTTAATTTGTCAAGCACAAAACCTAAAACAACTAGGCTCACCTATGTGTACCAACAACTTGTGCTAAACAAGATAAACTACTAAGTGATATCAAGACATATAACGTGAAACAATATAGCTATCAGAAAGTAAAGTGCATAAGTAAAAGGCTCGGTTAAGAGATAATTGAGGCACGCAAAGACGATGATGTATCCCAAAGTTCACATCCTTGCAGATGCTAACCTCAATTTGGAATGTTGTGGGGGCATAATGCTTCCCAAGAAGCCACTAGGGCCACCGTAATATCCTGACGCCCTCAAACAATGCGAGATGCCATGATTCCACTAAGGGACCGTTGAGGGCGATCACCGAACCCGTACAAATGGTAACCCTTGGGGGTGGTCACCTAACCCGTACACTATGGTAATCCTTGGGGGCGGTCACCGAAACGTGTACAAATTTCTCGGGGCACTCTCCAGAACCTAATTGTCTACCCACCATTTGCTATTTTCTTGAGAGAACCACTAGTGAAACCTACGACCCCTGGGTTTTTCTATTCACGTTTCCATTTTATCTGCTCTTTTATTTTCAGATCTATAATATCAAAAACCCAAAAATACCTTGCTATGTTCTATTTACCATCACTTTATTTGCATCTGCCAATCTATCCTTTTACCATTTTATTTTACCCACGAGGGATTGACAACCCCAACACGCATTGTGTTGCGAGGATTTGTTATATGTGTGCAGGTGCCGCTTACATAGTCTTGTGGATTTTCCTACTAGTTAATACCTTGGTTTCATAACTAAGGGAAATACTTGTCGTCACTATACTACATCACACTTTAAGCTTGGAGGGAAACCAACACAATCAGCTAGGAGTCAATATTTCTGGCGCCGTTGCTGGGGAAGATCAAGTCAATATCTATCAGGTTCCCATACGTAAACTCTCATCTCCTTGCAATTACATTATTTTCCAGTTGCCTCTTGATACGTCTCCGTCGTATCTAGTTTTTCAAACTCTTTTGCCCTTGTTTTGGACTCTAATTTGCATGATTTGAATGGAACTAACCCGGACTAACGCTGTTTTCAGCAGAATTGCCATGGTGTTGTTTTTGCGCAGAAATAAGAGTTCTCGGAATGACCTGGAAATTTACGGAGAATTATTGTGGAATATATAAAAAATACTAGCACAAGAATCAACGGAGGAAGTGGAGCGTGTGTGACAGCCCGATGCCGACGTTCCAGAAGATTCCCCCTTTATTCCGTTTTCGTCGTGTGTCTATTTTATTTCGTCGCATCATCATCGCATCATTCGCATCATCAGCACTGCATCAGCGTTACGTTGCCGCCAGTTTTCAAACTTGCATCCGTTGTTAGTTGCCGGTTCACGTCGTTGTCCGTTCTGAGCCCGACCGCACTCGCACGCGCCCGCGGCATCGTCAAACCTTGTTTTCAAAAGTGTGCGTAAAACTTTCTCTGATCGGCTTGAGATTTGACGTGCGGTGTTATTTAAATATAGGTAGGCCGCCTGACAAGTTTCGTCGCGATCGGAGTTCGTCTCGTACTCGAACGGTCGACCGTAGCGGCACCATATTCGGTCTACCGTCCGACGTCTCTCGGTGTTCTAAAATTCGTTTCCGCGCCGCTCGTTTTCCCTCTCGTCTCCGGTAAACCACTCTTCACGGCCACTTAACCGTTCCCTCGTTCAGAATTATCCGAATCCGACCGCACGGTTGGATCCGGAACGAATTTCCGGTTAACTTAGCCCCCCTTTCCTATTTAAGCACACCTTCCCTTCCATTTTAGGTCTCCCCTAACCCTGCCTCGAAAAGCGTGCAATTCCCGAAACCCTAGGAGCCATCTTCCTTCCCCCAGATCTGATCCAGCCTAGCTCACCCAATCTGGACCGTCGGATCTCGGATCCAACGGCCCAGGGCGCCTCCCTCCTCCTGCCCGAGCTCCTCAGCTCCCGAGGCCCTGCTCTAGCGCCTCCATGGTTCCTGCCGCACTGCGTGCCTCGCCGCGCCGCCCCTGCCTGCCTGCCTGCCTGCGTCGCGCCGCCCCTGCCTCCTCCTCTCGAGCCGCATGCCCCGCGCTAGCCCTAGAGCGCGCTGCCCTGGATCCGCGCAGTCCCGCCTGCTCCTCCGTGACCGAAGCCAAGCCATGGGTGATCTCCTCCACCGCGCCGTCCCGCCTGCTCCTCCGTGACCGGAAGCCCCGGATCCGCCGCCTCCCAGCCGCCTCCGCACCCTCGCCGGACGCCATCGCCTCCGGCCGCCGCCTCCATGGCTGCTGCCAGCCCGTGCACAAGGAGCACGACGGCCAGCGCGCCCTCGCCCCAGCTGGGCCTCTCCAGCGCCCAGGCCTCGGCCCAGCTTCCCCTCCAGTCCGTCATTCCCCCTTAGCCCACAGCACCAGGCCGGCCTCTGGCCCAAGGCGAGGCCGAGCTATTCCTCGCCTTGCTTATTATTTCTTTATCTTGCGTTGCCCTTTCGGTCCATTTAGATTTTAGGAATTTTAGGAATTAATAAATTCTAGTAAATAGACGTATATTTAAAACGCGTGTATCTTTTTAACCGTTAGTCGGATCGCGATGATTTAGATATGGATTTCGTGTAGTTTTTCGCGTAGAATGTGATTCCACAACTTGCATATTTGTTTGACGTGTTCAGCCAATAGCATATGCCCCGTATTTAATTTTCATGTGTGCCTGGATTGCTCGTATGTCGTAGATAAAATGTCCATGCTCTAGGGACCCCTTTGCCATGTATTTTAGAGTAGTCATTCGTATTTTTGCGTGTAGGGTTTGCCGCTAGTTTATTTTTCCGTGTCTAGGCCATTATCTCGCATTTACGTGTGGTAATATTTTTGTGTTGCAACCCCACATATTTTATATGTTTTCGGGTAAGTTAGTTCGCTTCGAGTAAGTTAGTTCGCGAGATATTTTGCTATGTTGCCCTCTTGTCTATTTCGTAGGATTTATTCCGTGCTTCGTTTGAAGGAGTTGTCAACTAGGGAGTTGTTCTTGGATGTTTACTCCAGCCCCTGGTATTTTTGGTTGCAATAGATATGCATGTTTAGGTGTGGTTTGATTGCTCTCAAGTTGCTAGAAATAGTGCTGATTTGGAGGTGCTGAAATATTTCTAAGTCTGGAATCTGTTATATTTTGTTGATGTCTTGTCTTGCTTCTATCTTTTGATTTGTAGCTCTTTTGAGGTTTGTCCAATGGAGTTAGTTGTATACCTTGTAATTCTCTAGAATGCTGTGAGTTTTCATGCCAGTTGGAGTCCTGTAGCTTATGGTGTTGCTGCTGTCAATATGGCTTCAGATCGAAAACTGCACATTCATGAAGTGTAATTTACACTAAGTGTGAAATAGTGTGTGAGAAGCCATTTTGTGACTTCTTTTCCTAGTGATCCATGATGACATGCTAGTTGTTGTTAGTTGTTTGTTGTAGTGCTTCTTTCCCTCTATCGTGTCATGTCCTGCTTGAGCATATCGGAGTTGTGTAGCTCGTAGTTGTGGGTGTAGAAAATGCTATGTGGCTGATTTTGGCAGATCATAGTGATATCTTGTTTTGCTCGTAGTTGTTGAACCGTAGCTCCGATTTGATCGTGTCCTACATGAAACTTGTTTAGAATCTCGTGTAGTTTCATTTTCTCTTGCTGGTTGTATGTTTTGAAGTGCTCGTGACCGTCGTTGCAAACATATTGCATTCATGCCATCATATCTTGTGGTGTCCGTATCTTTTGAACCGTAGCTCCGTTGGAGATGATCTCTATGTATAAATTGCTTGTAACGACGCGTAGAATCACGTGAATCTATTTGTTTTGCTGTTTAACAACTAATTAAATGTGTTAGTTCAGATCTGGACAGAATTGTAAATTAACATGAGAGGTCATTTCGGAGGTGCTATATGACATTTCCGACCTCATTTAAAATGCCTAGATAGGTAGTTTAATTGCGCTTCACCTCTTGCCATGTTTAACCACATTTAATATTGCCGTGTATCTAATCGGGATAGAACTAACTAAATAAAAGTGGAGTTTCGTCAATACGCAACTCGTTGCATGTTGACCTTCACTTAATGTGTAGTGTTTGTTTGTGTGATTGTCATGCCGTGACTTGCATGTATTCAGCTGCTCATGCATCTTTTGTGTTGTGCACATTGTGGTGAATATCGTGTGTTGATTTGTGTTTCCGGTTTCCTCCGTCTCGATAGAGTTCCGCAAGCGTGTCGGAATGTGAGGACCCGTTCGACTACATCGGTTCGTCTGCTTCACGGAGTCATTCTTCTTCCAAGCGGGATCTCAGGCAAGATGACCATTTCCCTAGATACCATTACTATCATTGCCATGCTGGTTTTATCGCTTCTATCGATTATGTCTCGTTGCCTACCACATGTTAAATATCAACCTCTCAACAATGCCATGAAACCTTCAACCTGTTCAACCTAGCAAACCACTGATTGGCTATATTACTACTTGCTTAACCCTGTGTTAGCATTGCTAGTTGCAGGTGCAGTTGCTTCCATGTGATAACATGGGTTCCTTGTTATATCACCATATTAAATGTTATTTAAATTAATGCACCTATATACTTGGTAAACGGTGGAAGGCTCGGCCTTTCTAGCCTGGTGTTTTGTTCCACCTTTGCCCCCTTAGTTTTCGGCTATCGGTGTTATGTTCCATAATTGAGCGCCCCTAACACCACCGGGGTTGTTATGGGGATCCCCTTGATAATTCGTTTTAGATTAAAGCTGGTCTGGCAAGGCCCAACTTTGGTACTACATTTGCCTAATAACCTAATAATAATGCATATGGACCTGCCGGCACCCACGGAGTAATTTAATCAACCCCCCGGCCAGTGCTCCTCATGAGTGTTGGTCCCACCTGAGCGATGTCTGGCACCCCTCTGGTCACCCAGAGGTTTAGCGATGCCGACGTCTAGATCATCCGGCATGTCCTGAGAACGAGATACGCGGCTCCTATCGGGATTGTCGACACGTCGGGCGGCCTTGCTGGATTAGTTTTACCTTTGACGAGATATCGTGTGCATCGGGATTTCGGTGATGCTTTAAGTAATCTCAGAGTTGAGGTTTTCCACTAGGGAATCCGACAAGATCGCGAGCTTCGTGATTGAGGATTTCTATGCGGCTTGTGGTAATTTGCGATGGACTAGTTGGAGCACCCCTGCAGGGTTAAATCTTCAGAAAGCCATGCCCGCGGTTATGTCGAAACGTGGAAACTTTGTTTAACACTGGTTCTAGATAACTTGAAGTAACTTAGTTTAAAATATACCAACTGTGTGCGTGATCGTGACTGTCTCTTTCGCGGGTTCTTACTCCGATCGAGGACACGGTGGTGTTATGTCTGACGTAGGTAGGTGTTCAGGATCATTCTTTTGATTATCAGTAGTGCACGTCCGCTATGCCAAGATCTTCCCTCTCTTATTTCTTGTACTCGTAAGTTTATCCACCTCATATATGCTTTGCCGCTGCTGCAACCTCACCACTTAACCATGCCTCACCCATAAAGCTTTGCTAGTCTTGATACCTTTGGAAATGAGATTGCCGAGTCCCCTATGGCTCACACATTACTACAACACCAGTTGCAGGTACAGGTAAAGGTTACTTGACGCGAGCGCGTTGATTGTTCATTTGGAGTTGCTTCTTCTTCTTCTTCTTCTTCTTCTTCTTCATCGATCTAGGATGGGTTCCAGGCCGGCAGCCTAGGATAGCAAGGATGGACGTCGTTCTTCTTTTCTCGTTTGTTTTCGTCCGTAGTCGGACCCTGCTCTTCTTCATGATGATTATGTATTGTACTGTTGTGACTCTGATGTAGCTTGTGGCGAGTGTAAGCCAATTCTATTATATATCTCTTCTTTTCAGTACATGTACTTGTAACGATATCTATTCTTGCGACACGACGAGATGCGCTTCTATCCCTGACAAGGCCCCCGTGCCAAATCGAGGATAGGGTCGCATCTTGGGCTTGACAAGTTGGTATCGGAGCAGTACCGACCTAGGAGCCCCCTTGATTGATCGAACTTGGTCGAGTCGAGTCTAGTGAAAAACTGCTTTGAGTCTAGTTATATATCGGAGAGTAGGATTCTTTTTTCTCCTCTTCTATGCTCTGGTGAGGAATCTTGACGTAATAATTTATTCTACTCCTCTTCTCACTCAAAAAAAAAATTAGGATCACGCCGATATTTTTGGAGTCTATATGACGCCGATATGACGGAGTTCTGTCTTGGTGCCTCCTGTCTGACTTGATTTTCTTCCGGGGAGTTGAGCTCCAGGGGATTCTTGAGCACATCGTTATCATTCAGATTTCTTAGTATCTAAGAACGAAGGATGTTCGTAATTGCTTCAATACTAGTAGTGGCGAGATAAACCCGATGTCCCCAGTACTGGTGCAGATTGTTCGGGACTACTGCCATACTTTGTATCGTTGTGATCACGAGGGTCTGTTGTAGATGAAGGTCCGAGATTCTGATTGTGTGTTGACGGAGGTGATACAGGTGACGGGTTAGTATAGGTGTTGTGTGATTATTACTCCTTGTATCCGTGTACCAGATTGCATGACCAGATATTTTGGGAATTCATAGGTGGGAATTCAAGTAGTTGCTTATAGGACAATCTTCCAACAAATGCATGATGTTAGGTTGGGGTTGGACATCTAGTGGATTCGTTTGTTCACGGTCAACTTACAGCGGTACATGTTGTGTCTTAAAGAGTCCTTGTAGCTTGCTACGACTCGGTGACGCTTCGTATGTCGGGTGCACTGCCTTGCACTTGATGGCTACTGTAAAATTGAGCCCGTGCGATCCTGTCCATGAAAATATCAGACGAAATCTTTCTCATGAGTTTGTTCTGGCTTGTTTCATAAGCCGCATCCCTTGTGTTGTTGGAATGTGGTAATTCAAGTTGCTTCGATGTCAAGTGGTGATTTCAGATCTTTTCTAATCTATGTTCTCATATTTTTTATGTGAATGCGAATTCTTTGCTCAATCAGGTCGTCATGTTAATTGTTTTCAACCGGTGTGTTTCTCTCCAAGTGGATTCAATCCTCTCCAATTCTTGCAGATCTTTCTCTCATTTATTTCGGAGTTCATCTCATCTGTCCCGAGTTGTCTTTGTTTTTCCCCGCCCTCCCACCCTTTTCTTCGGTGATTCAATTTTCATCCAAGAATTTTCATTTCATTGTTGCTCCCGCTATCTTTTCTTCCGTGTCCTATTTGGTGTTTCATTGTGAAGATTCTTAGGAGATTCGTTTCATATTTGTTCATTCTTGTCATCCTTACCGGTGAATTTAATTCAGTTGTCCGTGTCATCATAACCTTTTCATCCTTGTAATTCTATCCTATGTTGGAAATTTTTATCAGTCTATCTTCTTGTTGTCGTTTCTCTTTATTCTATCCGAAGCGTTGAAGTTATCTCAGAATTCTTGTTCGCAATTATTTTAATTATTTCGAGGTTCTCAACCTCATCTAGTTCTCTTCATACCGGTGCAATATCTCTCGTTCTAGCAATCTTTTCTAACGGTGGTTTCTTTGTGTGGGCCTATAACCCACAGGTTTTTCCCAGGATCTTATATAGCTCTGTAATTTTTCCCGGAGTTCATTAGTTCTTTTCAACCATGACGTAAGTATGAATTTCATCAGTCATATCCCTTCTCCAAGATCTATTCAAATTAATTCTCATATTTGGCTCAACCTTTCATTCTTCGTTAGTACGAAGTGTCTCAGCTATTCTTGGTGTTGTTCCTCGCCATCATTCTCAGCTTGCAAATTCGAAAGAGTGTTTCTCTCAAATCTTGCTCCATTCTTGTGAAGACTGTCATCATAGCTTCATGTATCCTCTCATTTGTTGTCAATCAGGAGTGATCTATTTCTTGCTATCCGGTGCATTTCTGAGTTGTTTTTATTTCTCATTCCTCCGAAGGCCATCATTTTAGAAGAATCTTCGTTCTCAGCTTTCAGCTTTCATCCTCAATTCATCTCAGTTGTTGTCTCTTCGTTCGTCTCTCGATTATCCTGTGCCTTGTTCAAGTTTTCTCTCAGGTGGCTCATGATCTCTTCATTCTCATGTATCTCCATTAACTCGTGGTATTCCCATTCAATTGTGAATTCTTACCAGTGCTTCCTTCAATTTTTCTTCAAGTGGTGCTTACCTATCTCTCTCTTCAAGTTTCTTTCAAGAATAATAAGATGTATGCTAAATCCGTTGCTTGTCATCAATTTTATTTCATGAAGGATGAGCATAACATAATTCTTATTCTTGTTATTCCTTCTTCGAAGAGATTTCAATTGTTCTTCCGGAGTGGCTCATGATATCAATTCTTTTCTCAAGCGCTTATCTTTTTTTCCGGACTGTAAAGTTCTTTTAAGTATCACTTGGTGAGGCCTCATCTAAATCTTGGTCAAGGTCATAATCTTATTCTTTCTACCATTATTTCTTTGCATCATTATTTTGTATACGGAGGTCCTTCATTGTGGTTCATCAAGGTTTCAATCCATTATCACGTGTTCTTCAAGATTCTTGTTGGACAACCTCAAGTATCCGTTCCCTTGCATTTCAGTGCATTTGTTCTTCCTTTGTCCTTTTAGGTGGTATTATAGCATTCTTGTTAGTGTAGGAGCCTCAAATAGATTTCCTTTCAAGAATGAGATTATTAAACCCACCAATTCTCTGATCATGAGATATTCTCAACCCATGATTTCTTCATTGAGCTATCTTGGTTTGGATTTCACCTAAAACTGTTCCTACGGATTCTTGCTATCATGGTGCTTATCATTAATCCAAGTTCTCAATGTATCCTCTTGGTGTAAGAAATTGTTCATATCTTGTTTCTCCCAATCAATCCTTGTTTCTGTTAGTGGCTGGTTGTCACTTCATTAGTTTGAAAAGGTTTCCATAAGTCCACTTCTATCTTGTTCTTTTCGTTGTCGTTTTTCCAACAACTCCGTTCAATTCTTCTTGCAAGGAAGCTTGCCAAGTTCATTTGTGATATAGTTGTCATTCTTTTCTTCATTCTCTTCTTCCGTATGAGTTAGTTCCTATTCTATGGTTCCGGAGGCTTTGTGATATTGCTCTTTTGGGTCTAGCTTCTTGTTCTATCAAGATCATGGTGTTCCCTTGTTCTATTTAGTTGTTTGTTATGTATATTGTCTATTTCTACCATCTTATCGAATTTTTTGTCCTATTTTCCTACCGAAGTGCTGCAGAAATTTTCCGTGAATTCTTGCTTCTTTCTCATATCATTCCTCATCTCTTTGCAACCATCAAGGATCGTTGATTTCACTCGTCTGTCAAAGAAGCGACTAAATTTTTACCTCTTGCTTTCTCATTCTCTCCCCCTTTCATTCTTGGATCTCGGGGCGAGATCCTCTTGCAGTGTAGGAGAGTTGTGACAGCCCGATGCCGACGTTCCAGAAGATTCCCCCCTTTATTCCGTTTTCGTCGTGTGTCTATTTTCTTTCGTCGCATCATCATTGCATCATTCGCATCATCGGCATTGCATCGGCATTCCGTTGCCGCCAGTTTTCAAACTTGCATCCGTTGTTAGTTGTCGGTTCACGTCGTTGTCCGTTCTGAGCCAGACCGCACTCGCACGCGCCCGCGGCATCGTCAAACCTTGTTTTCAAAAGTGTGCGTAAAACTTTCTCTGATCGGGTTGAGATTTGACGTGCGGTGTTATTTAAATATAGTTAGGCCACCTGACAAGTTTCGTCGCGATCGGAGTTCGTCTGGTACCTGAACGGTCGACCGTAGCGCCACCATATTCAGTCTACCGTCGGACGTGTGTCGGTGTTTCAAATTTTGTTGCCGCGCCGCCCGTTTTCCCTCTCGTCTCCGGTAAACCACTCTTCACGGCCACTTAACCGTTCCCGCGTTCGGAATTATCCGAATCCGACCGCACGGTTGGATCCGGAACGAATTTCCGGTTAACTTAGCCCCCCTTTCCTATTTAAGCACACCTTCCCTTCCATTTTAGGTCTCCCCTAACCCTGCCTTGAAATGCGTGCAATTCCCGAAACCCTAGGAGCCATCTTCCTTCCCCCAGATCTGATCCAGCCTAGCTCACTCGATCTGGACCGTCGGATCTCGGATCCAACGGCCCAGGGCGCCTCCCTCCTCCTGCCTGAGCTCCTCAACTCCCGAGGCCCTGCTCCAGCGCCTCTATGGTTCCTGCCGCACTGCGTGCCTCGCCGCGCCGCCCCTGCCTGCCTGCGCCGTGCCGCCCCTACCTCCTCCTCTCGGGCCGCATGCCCCGTGCTAGCCTTAGAGTGCGTCGCCCTGGATCCGCGCCGTCCCGCCTGCTCCTCCCTCACCGAAGCCAAGCCGCCAGCGATCTCCTCCACCGGCCACCAGCTCGGGCTCCCACCGGCTGGAATGGGACCGGAGGCCCCGTATCCGCCCGGATCCGCCACCTCCCAGCCGCCTCTGCGCCCTCACCGGCCGCCATCGCCTCCGTCCGCCGCCTCCATGGCTGCTGCGAGCCCGTGCACAAGGAGCACGACGGCGAGCGCGCCCTCGCCCCAGCTGGGCCTCTCTAGCGCCCAGGGCTCGGCCCAGCTTCCCCTCCAGCCCGTCATTCCCCCTCAGCCCACAGCACCAGGCCGGCCTCTGGCCCAAGGTGAGGCCGAGCTATTCCCCGCCTTGCTTATTATTTCGTTATCTTGCGCTGCCCTTTCGGCCCATTTAGATTTAAAACGTGTGTATATTTTTAACCGTTAGTCGGATCACGATGATTTAGATATGGATTTCGTGTAGTTTTTCACGCAGAATGCTATTCCACAACTTGCATATTTGTTTGACGTGTTTAGCGTGCCTAATGGCTAGTTTTGCGTGCAGTTTCAATAGGATACGTCCCGTATTTAATTTTCGTGCGTGCCCGGATTGCTCGTCTGCCGTAGATAAAATGTCCATGCTCTAGGGACCCCTTTGCCATGTATTTTAGAGTAGCATTTGTATTTTTGCGTGTAGGGATTTGCCGCTAGTTTATTTTTCCGTGTCTAGGCCATTATCTCGCATTTACGTGTGGTAATATTTTTGTGTTGCAACCCCACATATTTTATATGTTTTCGGGGTAGAAAAATCCATGGGATTTTTCTGTGCATTTAGTTTTAGCTTTTGAGTAAGTTAGTTTGCGAGATATTTTGCTATGTTGCCCTCTTGTCTATTTCATAAGATTTATTCCGTGCTTCGTTTGAAGGAGTTGTCAACTAGGGAGTTGTTCTTGGATGTTTACTCTAGCCCCTGGTATTTTTGGTTGCAATAGATATGCATGTTTAGGTGTGGTTTTCTTGCTCTCAAGCTGCTAGAAATAGTGCTGATTTGGAGGTGCTGAAATATTTCTAAGTCTGGAATCTATTATATTTTGTTGCTGTCTTGTCTTGATTCTATCTTTTGATCTGTAGCTCTTTTGAGGTTTGTCCAATGGAGTTAGTTGTAGACCTTGTGATTCTCTAGCATATCGTGTATTTTCATGCCATTTGGAGTCCTGTAGCTTATGGTTTGGCTGCTGTCAATATGGCTTCAGATCAAAAACTGCACTTTCATGAAGTGTAATTTTCACTAAGTCTGAAATACTGTGTGAGAATCCATTTTGTGACTTCTTTTCCTAGTGATCCATGATGCCATGCTAGTTGTTGTTAGTTGTTTGTCGTAGTGCTTCTTGCCCTCAATCGTGTCATGTCTTGCTTGAGCATATCGGAGTTGTGTAGCTCGTAGTTGTGGGGTGTAGAAAATGCTATGTGTCTGATTTTGGCAGATTGTAGTGATATCTTGTTTTGCTCGTAGTTGTTGAACCGTAGCTCTGATTTAATCGTGTCCTACATCAAACTTGCTTATAATCTAATGTAGTTTCATTTTGTCTTGCTGGTTGTATGTTTTGAAGTGCTCGTCACCGTCGTTGCACACATATTGCATTCATGCCATCATATCTTGAAGTGTCCGTATCTTTTGAACCGTAGCTCTGTTGGAGATGATCTCTATGTGTAAATTGCTTGTAACGACGCGTAGAATCACGTGAACCTATTTGTTTTTCTATTTAACAACTAATTAAATGTGTTAGTTCAGATCTGAACAGAATTGTAAATTAACATGTGAGGTCGTTTCGGAGGTGCTATATGACATTTCCGACCTCATTTAAAATGCCTAGATAGGTAGTTTAATTGCGCTTCACCTCTTGCCACGTTTAACCACATTTAATATTGTCGTGTATCTAATCGGGATAGAACTAACTAAATAAACGTGGAGTTTCGTCAATTCGCAACTCGTTCCATGTGGAACTTCACTTAATGTGTAGTGTTTGTTTGTGTGATTGCCATGCCGTGACTTGCATGTATTCAGCTGCTCATGCATCTTTCATGTTGTGCACAGTGTGGTGAATATCGTGTGTTGATTTGTGCTTCCGGTTTCCTCCGTCTCGATAGAGTTCCGCAAGCGTGTCGGACTGTGAGGATCCGTTCGACTACATCGGTTCGTCTGCTTCACGGAGTCATTCTTCTTCCAAGTGGGATCTCAGGCAAGATGACCATTCCCCCAGATACCATTACTATCATTGCCATGCTAGTTTTATCGCTTCTATCGATTATGTCTCGTTGCCTACCACATGTTAAATATCAGCCTCTCAACAATGCCATGATACCTTCAACCTGTTCAACCTAGCAAACCACTGATTGGCTATGTTACTGCTTGCTTAACCCTGTGTTAGCGTTGCTAGTTGCAGGTGCAGTTGCTTCCATGTGATAACATGGGTTCCTTGTTATATGACCATATAAAATGTTATTTAAATTAATGCACCTATATACTTGGTAAACGGTGGAAGGCTCGGCCTTTCTAGCCTGGTGTTTTGTTCCACCTTTGCCCCCTTAGTTTTCGGCTACCGGTGTTATGTTCCATAATTGAGCGCTCCTAACACGATCGGGGTTGTTATGGGGACCCCCTTGATAATTCATTTTAGATTAAAGCTGGTCTGGCAAGGCCCAACTTTGGTACTACATTTGCCTAATAACCTAATAATAATGCATAGGGACCCGCCGGCACCCGCGGAGTAATTTAATCTACCCCCGGGCCAGTGCTCCTCATGAGTGTTGGTCCCACCTGAGCGATGTCCGGCGCCCCTCTGGTCACCCAGAGGTTTAGCAATCCCGATGTCTAGCTCATCCGTCGTGTCCTAAGAATGAGATACGCGGCTCCTATCGGGATCGTCGACACGTCGGGCGGCCTTGCTGGATTAGTTTTACCTTTGACGAGATATCTTGTGCGTCGGGATTCCGGTGATGCTTTGGGTAATCTCAGAATTGAGGTTTTCCACTACGGAATCCGGCGAGATCGCGAGCTTCGTGATTGAGGATTTCTATGCGGCTTGTGGTAATTTGTGATGGACTAGTTGGAGGACCCCTGTAGGGTTAAATCTTTCGGAAAGCCGTGCCCGCGGTTATGTGGCAACGTGGAAACTTTGTTTAACACTGGTTCTAGATAACTTGAAGTAACTTAATTTCAAATATGCCAACTGTGTGCATGATCGTGACTGTCTCTTTCGCGAGTTCTTACTCCGATCGAGGACACGGTGGGGTTACGTTTGACGTAGGTAGGTGTTTAGGATCATTCTTTTGATCATCAGTAGTTCACGTCCGCTATGCGTAGATCTTCCCTCTCTTATTTCTTGTACTCGTAAGTTTAGCCACCTCATATATGCTTAGCCGCTGCTGCAACCTCACCACTTAACCATGCCTCACCCATAAAGCTTTGCTAGTATTGATACCTTTGGAAATGAGATTGCTGAGTCCCCTATGGCTCACAAATTACTACAACACTAGTTGCAGGTACAGGTAAAGGTTACTTGACGCGAGCGCGTTGATTGTTCATTTAGAGTTGCTTCTTCTTCTTCTTCATCGATCTAGGATGGGTTCCAGGCCGGCAGCCTGGGATAGCAAGGATGGACGTCGTTCTTCTTTTCTCGTTTGTTTTCGTCCGTAGTCGGACCCGGCTCTTCTTCATGATGATTATGTAATGTACTGTTGTGACTCTGATGTAGCTTGTGGCGAGTGTAAGCCATTTCTATTATATGTCTCTTCTTTTCAGTACATGTACTTTAAACGATATCCATTCTTGCGACACGACGAGATGCGCTTCTATCCCTGACAAGGCCCCCGTGCCAAATCGAGGATAGGGTCGCATCTTGGGCGTGACAGCGTGAAGCCCACAAGCCCACCAGGCGAGGGCCCACAAAGCTCCACCGCCTCTAATATCAGCTCCATTTAGTCCGTTTCATCAGGAAAAAATCAAGGAGAAGACTTCATCGCGTTTTATGATACGGAGGCGCCGCCACCTCCTGTTCTTCCTATGGAGGGCAGATCTGGAGTACGTTTTGGGCTCCGGAGAGGGGAGATCGTCGCCATTGTCATCACCAACCTTCCTTCATCGCCAATTCCATGATGCTCTTCACTGTTCGTGAGTAATCTCATCGTAGGCTTGCTGGACGGTAATGGGTTGGATGAGATCTATCATGTAATCGAGTTTGTTTTGACGGGGATTGATCCCTAGTATCCACTATGTTTTGAAATTGATGTTGCTACTACTTTGCCATTCTTAATGCTTGTCACTGGGGCCCGAGTGCCACGATTTCAGATCTGAACCTATTATGTTGTTGCCAATATATGTGTGTTCTTGATCCTATCTTGCAAGTTGTAGTCACCTACTATGTGTTATGACCCGACAACCCGGGAGTGACAATAGCCGAAACCACTCCCGGAGATGATCATAGTATGAGGAGTTCATGTATTCACCAAGTGTTAATGCGTTGGTCCGGTTCTTTATTAAAAGGACAACCTTAATATCCCGTAGTTTCCATTAGGACCCCGCTGCCACGGGACGGATGGACAATAGATGGAATGCAAGTTCTTTTCCCTAAGCACGTATGACTACATACGGAATACATGCCTACATTACATTGACGAACTACGGATAGTTACATATGTCTCCGTGTTATAACTGTTGCATGATGAATAGCATCCGACATAATCATCCATCACCGATCCAATGCCTACGAGTTTTTCCTACTGGTCCTTGCTACGTCACTTTGTCGCTACTGCTGTCACTGCTGCTACCGTTACTCCGTTGCTACTCTATTACTCTGCTGCTACTGATGTTACTTTGCTGCTACTGGTTACTGTTGCTAGTGCTGCTATCATACTGTTGGGGAACGTTGCATGGGGAACAAAAAATTTCCTACGCACACGAAGACCTATCATGGTGATGTCCATCTACCAGAGGAGATTTGGATCTATGTACCCTTGTAGATCGCACAGGAGGAAGCATTTAAGAAACATGGTTGATGTAGTGGAACGTCTTCACGTCCTTGATCAGCCCCACGAACTGTCTTGCAATCCGTTGCATGAACCGTCTTGCGATCCGTCTCACGATCTGTTCCGATCTAGTGCCGAACAGACGACACCTCCGCGTTCAGCACACGTACAGCTTGATGACGATCTACACCTTCTTGATCCATCAAGAGGGGGCGGAGAGGTAGAAGAGTTCTCCGGTAGCGTGACGGTGCGCCGGTGATGGTGATGGTCTACTCCGGCAGGGCTTCGCCTAAGCTCCGCAGAAATACGATCTAGAGGAAAAACTATATGGTATAGGGTCGAGCAGCACAAGGCAAAGTTGTGTCCCAAAAACCCTCAATACCTCTAGTATATATAGGAGGGAGGGAGGGGAGGAGGCAGCCTCAAACACTCAAGGTTTGGCCGAAATTGGAGTTGGAGGAGTCCTACTACAATCCTACTTGGAGTAGGATTCCACCTTCCCACTTGGAAACTCTTTCCACCATGTGTTTTTTCTTTCTCAAACCTTATGGGCCTTAGTGGGAACTTATTCCAGCCCACTAGGGGCTGGTTTATCTCTTTCCATAGCCCATGAGACCCCTTGGGGCGTGGCACCCCTCCCGATGGTCCCCGACACCCCTCCTGGAACTCCCCGTACACTACCGATGAGCCAGAAACTTTTCCGGTGACCAAAACATGACTTCCTATATATCAATCTTTACCTCCGGACCATTCCGGAGCTCCTCGTGACGTCCTGGATATCATCTAGGACTTCGAACAACTTTTGGTTACTGATACGTCCATTTTGCATCATGCTTTCATGTTGACATTTATCGCTTCTAGGGCCGTTATTTCACATCACGGTACAATACTTATGCCTTATTCTCTTATTTTGCATGGTTTACATGAAGAGGGAGAATGCCGGCAGCTGGAATTCTGGCTTGAAAATGGAGCAAGTTTGAGATACCTATTCTGCGCAACTCCAAAGGCCGTAAAAATCAACGAGGATTTTTTCGGGATTTATAAAAAATAATGGGCCGACGAAGTGCCAAAGAGGCGCCAGCACGTGGCCACAATCCTGCTAGACGCGGCCACCCCCTGGCCGCGCCTAGGGGGCTTGTGGGCACCCATCTGGCCTTCTAGATCCCCCCTTCTGCTATATGAAGGGTTTCGTCCAGAAAATATCAGGAGGAGGCTTTTTCGAGGATTCGCCGCCGCCACGAGGCGGAACTTGAGCAGAACCAATCTACAGCTCCGGCAGGACCATCCTCCAGGGGAAACTTCCCTCCCGGAGGGGGAAATCATCGCCATCGTCATCACCAACACTCCTCTCATCGGAGGGGACTCATCACCATCAACATCTTCATCAGCACCATCTCATCTCCAAACCCTAGTTCATCTCTTGTAACCAATCTTCTTCTCGCAACTCCGTTTTGTACTTGTAAGGTTGCTAGTAGTGTTAATTACTCTTTGTAGTTGATGCTAGTTGGATTACTTGGTGGAAGAGTTTATGTTCAGATCCTTGATGCTACTCATTACCTCTCTGGTCATGAATATGATTATGCTTTGTGAGTAGTTACTTTTGTTCCTGAGGACACAAGATAAGTCATGCTCATAGTAGTCATGTGAATTTGGTAGTCGTTCGATATTTTGATGTGTTGTATGTTGTTTTTCCTCTAGTGGTGTTATGTGAACGTCGACTACATAACACTTCACCATTATTTGGGCCTATAGGAAGGCATTGGGAAGTAGTAAGTAGATGATGGGTTGCTAGAGTGATAGAAGCTTAAACCCTAGATTATGCGTTGCTTCGTAAGGGGCTGATTTGGATCCATTAGTTTAATGCTATGGTTAGACTTTGTCTTAATTCTTATTTCGTAGTTGCAGATGCTTGCGAGAGGGGCTAATCATGAGTGGGATGCTTGTCCAAGTAAGGGAAGTACCCAAGCGTTGGTCCACCCAAATATCAAACTATCAAAGTAACGAACGCGGATCATATGAACATGATGAAAACTAACATGACAGAAATTCCCGTGTGTCCTCGGGAGAATTTTCCTCCTATAAGAATTTGTTCAGGATTGTCCCTTGCCACAAAAGGGATTGGGCCACTTTGCTGCACCATTGCTACTTTTGTTACTTGTTGCTTGGTACGAATCATCTCACCACACAAATACTTGTTACCGATAATTTCAGTGCTTGCAGATACTTCCTTGCTGAAAACCACTTGTCAGATCCTTCTGCTCCTCGTTGGGTTCGACACTCTTACTTATCGAAAGGACTATGATAGATCCCCTATACTTGTGGGTCATCAAGACTCTTTTCTGGCGCCGTAGCCGGGGAGTGAAGCGCCTTTGGTAAGTGGAACTTGGTAAGGAAACATTCATATAGTGTGCTCAAATTTCTTGTCACTTGTCACTATGGAAACTAATCCTTTGAGGGGCTTGTTCGTGGTATCTTCACCTCGAATGGAAGCATAAAGAGTTGCTCCTCAACCTGCTGCACCTACTGAAAATATTTGCTTTGAATTTCCTTCGAGTATGCTTGAGAAACTACTGGCTAATCCTTTTACAGGAGATGGAACATCACATCCAGACTTGCATCTAATCTATGTAGATGAAGTTTGTGGTTTATTTAAGCTTGCAGGTTTGCCCGAGGATGAGGTCAAGAAGAAGGTTTTTCCCTTATCTTTGAAGGATAAGTCGTTGAGGGATGAGATCATTGCTATCATGGTTTATGTGACGTGGGTGCTAGTGTTAGTGCAATACCTCAATCCTTATATGATGAAATTAAAGACGAGATTGCACGTGTTGAGATAGAACCTATTGATGTCACTATTCAGCTTGCCAATAGAGATACTATCTGTCCTGTGTGAATTGTTAGGGATGTTGAAGTCTTGTGTGGTAAAACGAAGTATCCTGCTGATTTCCTCGTTCTTGCTACCACTCAAGATAGATTTTGTCCCATCATATTTGGTAGACCTTTTCTCAATACTGTCAATGCTCATATTGACTGTGAGAAGCAAACTGTCACTCTTGGCTTTGAAGGTGTGTCACATGAGTTAAATTTCTCCAAGTATGGTAGACAACCTCATGAAAAAGAGTTGCCCGGTAAGGATGAAACTATTGCCTTGGCTTCTATTGCCGTGCCTCCTACTGATCCCTTAGAGCAATACTTGCTTGAGCATGAAAATGATATGCATATGGATGAAAGGGATGAGATAAATAGGGCTGTCTTAGAACAATACCCTATCCTTAAGAATAATTTCCCTGTTGAACTGCTTGGGGATCCACCACCACCAAAGGGTGATCTTGTGTTCGAGCTTAAACAGTTGCCAGATACTCTTAAGTATGCTTATCTTGATGAAAAAGAGATATACCCTGTTATTGTTAGTGCTAGCCTCTCAGAGCATGAAGAAAAGAAGTTACTAAAAACTCCGAGAAAGCACCGTGCTGCTATTGGATATACTCTTGATTATCTTAAGGGAATTAGTCCCACCCTATGCCAGCACAAGATTAAAACTGATCCTGATTCCAAACCAGTTGTTGATCATCAAAGGAGATTAAATCCTAAGATGAAAAAAGTAGTGAGAAAAGAAATACTAAAGCTCCTGGAAGCGGGTATCATCTATCATGTTGCTCATAGTGATTGGATGAGTCCGGTGCATTGCGTCCCTAAGAAGGGAGGCACTACCGTTGCCCTAATGATAAGGATGAATTGATCCCATAGAGAATTATTACCGGCTATAGGATGGTGATTGATTTTAGGAAATTGAATAAAGCCACTAGGAAGGATCATTACCCTTTGCCTTTTATCGACCAAATGCTAGAAAGACTGTATAAACAGACACACTTCTGCTTTCTAGACGGTTATTCTGGTTTCTCCCAAATACGAGTTACACAATCTGATTAGGAGAAAACCACTTTCACCTGCCCTTTCGGCACCTTCGCTTATAGACGTATTCCTTTTGGCTTATGTAATGCACCTGCCACCTTTCAAAGATGTATGATGGCTATATTCTTTGACTTTTGTGAAAAGATTGTTGAGGTTTTCATGCATGACTTCTCCGTTTACGGGTATTCCTTTGATGATTGCCTCAACAACCTTCATTGAGTATTGCAGAGATGTAAAGACACCAATCTTGTCTTGAATTGGGAGAAGTGCCACTTTATGGTTATTGAAGGCACACTACAACATGACCCCACCTATAGCAACGCATTTTTCCGTATCTAAAAGTCCATATATGCATTGTTAGGGTCTTTACCAACGGTTTTCGATGCGTAGCCTTATCCAGTGTTGCTAGCGCATAATGCTACGATTATACTTCCGTTGGTAAAAGAGACCGTTGCAAAAGGACAACACATAAAACCGGCTTTGACAACACTCATATCTATTGGTGGCTAATATACATATATCCAAATCTCATTGCTTGGCAACAAAGAATTTGTAACGCTTGAGGTTTTTTACATATAAAATGTGAATAATATTTAATATATGATCCCAATAATTGAATTAATGCTCCACATAATTGTGAGAAGTACATACATCAAGTCAGAAGAAAAAACATACTCACGAGAGGAAGAAACCATATATTCATAAAACTGTTGGATTACAACAGTTGATATTACATGAGGAATATCAGCCAAATGTCATGCGTAATCTAAATATTTTCTTAACAACGAAACTTAAAATGAAAATCATCCATCAACATCCCTACAACTTAACCGCGGAACTTCATCCAAGAGGAACAACACCCCTGCAACTTAACTTAAACTGAAAACGACTATCGTAACTAAAACTGAAAACAACCATCACCGTCATCACCATGAACCAGAACATCATCACCATTATTGCAGTATACTTGCCACGAACCCATATAATCATCCATATATCTTCTGAATCTACAAATAAAATAAAAAAATAAACTGTTAATACACAATGCATTGACATGATGCAAATAGTGACATGTTGCCCAAGCAATTACTTTTTACAAAAGGTCATTGCTTTAGGAAAAAATTGGTTTTCCAACAAGATTACAACTATGACAAAGATTTTTGTTGACCTAAAAGTATTCTCGTACAACTCAATATGCTACTTCTTGTCACAAAACAAACATAAACATACTTAGAGAACGATAAACAGATGTGATTATGGCCTAAAAGCAAGCCACTAATAACATAGTACCTAATTCATTGACGGGTTAAAAGCACAATAGATACTGCTCATGCAGAAGAGTGAAAGCAACATAATGGGAAACTCAACAATTATGAACCATGATAGCAAGAGTTCATGTCGGTAATTCAGAAATTTATGAATCAAAGTGGTCAGAGCTCAGTGGACAGTTTTGCAATGTACGAATCAAAAGGGCAAGAGCATCCAAGAAGAACATTACTCCATTTGCATCTTCACAAATAGTTAAGATATAGAGATCGTAGACAGTTACCAGAACCATGACTACAAACACTGTCGTATCTTGGACTAATCTAATCGCAGCTCCAGCCGTCCATGATGTTGGCCTCCATCTCAATAGTGCTCGAACGGATGAGTGCAGCGCCTCGCATTAAAAAACACACAACAATAGGTAGACCATCAGCGAGATAGGAGTACATAAATAGTTGAATAAGAGAAGAAAATGAATCTGAAAATGGTTGGAGCTAATCTAGGCAATAAAGGAATAAATAAATAATCACCTCAATAAAAATAGTCTTACTTGAAAGTAAAACTCAATGATGTACTATGAATGTAGGAACTGGCACGTTGAAAACCACCGAATGGCATTGACTATTTCTTTCTTTGGAAACCTGCATACACACAGACAGTGAGCCTCTACTTAACATCCACATTGTTTATCTTGAGCTCCTCTTGAACTATAGAAACTGTAGTTTCACCCGCCTGCTTGCTTGATGACGTGCATACATTATTTAATGTGCTTGTTGCCGCTGCTACGTGTGCGTGCACTTCGCCACTGTCGCTGCTTTGCATCAATGTGTCCTTGTTTGACGATGTCGGTGTATATGTCCATCAGTCTGTGTGCTTGCTGCAATCTTTAGTTTATTACTATTTGCACATGAGCACGCATAAAGCTAAGTTGCAGGTTGCATCTAAGTGGGGCATTAGGATTCAGTTTTATTTTCACTATGATGTACATAAGTAATTTTTTTTAAGTAGTAGATAAGTATTTGGTATAGATAAATTATTTGCATTGACTTGACCCAAGTGCATATATAATAGTTGCATGCTATGTAAGGACAATAAGGCAACATGGAATAGCAGGTCAGCAGCAGCAACGAGCCAGCAACACAAGCATAAAAAGGGCGGCATGACTACTACAAGCATTCAAAGAGCAGCAAGCAGAGCATCCAACAGCTTAATAGAAGAAATCGGAATAAAAGAGATGAAGTTGAGGAGAGGCTGTTGGGTTTGGGCATTGGGGTGGTTACCTACCATCAAGAGGAGAGGTTGCCGGGGTCGGGGTCGCCAGTCAAGTCCAGGCATCGCCTGCGGCAGCGGCGGCAAGTCTAGGCGATGGTTGCTTTGATCTAGGAGAGGCTGTGACCTGGGACCACCTACGTGTGGTGCGACTCATGCAAAACAAAGGGTTCTATTTTGGGCCAAGTCCGTTTGTGGGCCAGGCCGTATCCCAACTGTGTCACATACGTATCCCACCATATCCCTGCATTTTTTTTCTTTTAGTCAAAAATCAGGGGATACTTGGGGATACACGTATCCCGCCATACCCCTGTATCCCGCCGTATCAGAACAGCAGATCGACAATTCATGTCGTGTCCGTGCCTTGTAGCGCATGGGTGTTTAGCTAGTAATCCAAGAGCATACAACAATAAGTACATTAACAGGAGAGAAGTATTTATTAGTGTTCTTAATCATATCAATAGCATCAAACAAAAATCATAGAAGAAAAAATGAGGATTAGTAATTTCCCTGCTCACTAAAATAAAGGTGTACGAGCTTCCCCAAACAGGACCATGCCCTCTAGTATTTGAGCTCGACGTGAAAGCCACCATTAGCAAGCTACTCCCTCAACCTAAATAACCTGACCATCACACGCCTGAAAAGTGCGAAATTGAAACAAAAAACTTTGATTAGCATCAAAGCTGCCATACAAAGACCTATTAAGATTGGATACCTCCTTAAATATTATAACTCCTGCAATAGATTATTTAATATGGGGTCTGCATATATAGACCTATTAAGACCGGATACATCCTTAAATGTTATCTTGACCCAAGTGCGTATATAATAGCTGGACCACAAAAAAATGAAAGTATTACAGACTCCTCTATCAAGGATTGATGAGTTCTGCGTACAATATTTTAAAAAAAATGCTCCATTGATATCTAATACGGATTAATTACTAATTTAATAGAACAACAATCAGTGCATGAATGTAAATCAACGGAAATCAGAATTAAGTCTGCAGGCCTATGAGTGTTCGTGAATGAATTGCACAAGGACCAAACTTTTTTGACATGGATTAGCTACAATACAATCGAGGGTGCATATCTAGACATCTATAGCAGAAGAAAAGAGGAGAGGTTAGAGAAAGGAGGGAGAGAGGGGACAAAGCCATTGGAGGGGATTCACTCACCGACGAGACAAGGGCGACATGGCCACCTGTGCCGGAGCTGACTCCCGAAAACCTAGCCATGGGGGGAAGCTCGTAGGTGGTTTTTTTGGCCGAAGCATAGGATTTAGCCGGATGGGAGGGCGCCGCCGTGTGAGGGGGCCTTGGGCTGTGCTCCATGATGGCGGGATTCACCGGACGTCGCCTGAATCAGCGGCCGCAGGGGGCGCGGTGAGGAGCCTCGTAAAGAGAGAGAGATGGGATACGAGACGAATGGGTGGGTAGGGGATGCAGCTGATCCCGTAGCCTCCATATCTGCAAGGTCAGACGAGGGGAGCAGAGGGGAGGGGAGGGCCGGCGGTGAGATGGTTCGGAAGAGGGAGACAAGGTTGTTGGTGGCGGCGAATTGGGAGAGGTGAGGGGTATCGTGGACCTGTTTCTCGCTCGTCCCTCTTACCTTTCCTGTTTTTTTTCATATGCACCACCGTAGGGTTAAGATCTATACAAATCTGCAACGCATATGGTGCAACCCTAGTATTCGTATCTATTATGAATTTTACAACGTATATATAGAATGTTGTAAAATTTGTGTTGCTTTATATGGGGTATCCTTGTAGTGGCATCGTCTTGGGACATAAAATTTCTGAAAGAGGTATTGAAGTCGATAAGGCTAAGGTTGATGCGATCGAGAAAATGCCATACCCCACAGATATCAAAGGTATAAGAAGTTTCCTTGGTCATGTTGGTTTCTATAGGAGGTTTATTAAAGACTTCTCTAAGATTTCTAGGCCTCTTACCAATCTCTTGCAAAAGGATATTCCTTTTGTTTTTTACGATGATTGTGAGGAAGCCTTCGAAATACTTAAGAAGGCCTTGATAACTGCACCTATTGTTCAACTACCTGGTTGGAACTTACCTTTTGAAATCATGTGTGATGCTAGTGATTATGTTGTTGGTGCTGTCCTAGGGCAAAGAGTTGATAAGAAGTTGAATGTTATTCACTATGCTAGTAAAACTCTAGACAGTGCCCAAAGAAATTATGCCACTACGGAAAAGGAGTTTTTAGCAGTCATGTTTGCATGTGAAAAGTTCAAGTCTTACATAGTTGATTCCAAAGTCACTATTCACACTAATCACACTGCTATTAAGTACCTCATGGAGAAGAAGGACGCTAAACCTAACTTATCACATGGGTTCTCTTGTTACAAGAATTTGATTTGCACGTTGTCGACAGGAAGGGTGCTGATAACCCCGTAGCAGATAACTTGTCTAGGATAGAGAATGTTCTTGATGACCCACGACCTATTGATGATAGCTTTCCCGATGAGCAATTGAATGTCATGTAGTGCACCGTGGTATGCTGATTATGCAAACTATATCGTTGCCAAATATATACCACCTAGTTTCACATACCAGCAAAAGAAGAAATTCTTCTTCAACTTGAGACATTACTTTTGGGATGATCCTCACTTTCATAAGGAAGGAGTAGATGGTGTTATTAGATGTTGTGTACCTGAACATGAACAGGGACAGATCCTACAGAAGTGTCACCCCGAGGCCTACGGAGGACACCATGCGGGAGATAGAACTGCACACAAGCTATTGCAATCAGGTTTCTATTGGCCCACTCTCTTCAAGGATGCCCGTAAGTTTGTCTTGTCTTGTGACGAATGTCAAAGAGTAGGTAATATCGGTAAACATGAGGAAATTCCTATGAACTATTCACTCGTTATTGAACCATTCAATGTCTGGGGCTTTGATTATATGGGATCTTTTCCAAAATCCAACGGGTATATTCATATCCTAGTTGTTGTTGATTACGTCACTAAGTGGGTAGAAGCTATCCCCACTAGTAGTGCTGGTCACAACACATCTATTAGGATGCTTAAAGAAGTTATATTCCCTAGATTTGAGTCCCTAGATATCTAATGACCGACGGTGGTTCACATTTCATTCATGGTGCTTTACGTAAAATGCTTGCTAAGTACGATGTCAACCATAGAATTGTGTCTCCCTATCACCCTCAGTCTAGTGGTCAAGTAGAGCTAAGCAATAGAGAGATTAAACTAATTCTGCAAAACACTGTCAACAGGTCTAGAAAGAATTGGTCTAAGAAGCTCGATGATGCACTGTGGGCTTATAAAACTGCCTATAAGAATCCCATGGGCATGTCTCTGTACAAAATGGTGTACGGTAAAGCATGTCATTTACCTCTTGAGCTAGAGCATAAAGCTTATTGGGCAATCAAAGAGCTCAATTTGATTTCAAACTTGCTGGTGAGAAGAGGTTATTTGACATTAGCTCGCTTGATGAATCCAGAGCTCAGGCATATGAAAACGTCAAGTTGTTCAAAGAAAAGGTTAAGAGGTGGCATGATAAGAGGATACAAAAGCGTGAGTTCAATGTAGGTGATTATGTCTTGCTATATAATTCTCGTTTAAGATTTTTTGCAGGCAAGCTTCACTCTAAATAGGAGGGTCCCTATATTGCGGAGGAAGTATATCGTTCCGGTGCTATCAAGATCAAAAACACGGAAGGTAATTGTCCGAGAGTTGTAAATGGGCAGAGAATCAAGCATTATATATCACGAACTCCCATAAATGTTGAAAGCAATATCATCAATACCATAACTCCGGAAGAATACCTAAGGGATATTTATCAGCCTGTTTCAGACTCCGAAAACGAAGAGGTATGTGATTCGGTAAGAAAACAGACTCCAAAACTTTTCCAGTAGGAATTTTTTCTCCGTTTTGGAATTTTTCAAAAAAAATAGAAAAATTGGAAGTAGTCCGGAATGCGCCCGAGGAGGCGACAAGTCTGCCAGGCGCGGGCCCAACCCCTGGCCGCGCCTGGGGGGCTTGTGGCCACCTCATGTGCCTCCCGGACTCCGTTTTCGTGCGGAGTACTCCTTCTGGTCTGAAAAAAATCATTATAGATTCTCCCGTAAGGTCTGACCCTCGTATCACGCAGATTTCCTTTGTTTTCGTTTCGAGCCTGTTTCTGTTGCAGATCTAGATTGCTATGACGTCCCCAAAAGTTCTGAAGGACAAGATCTTCGAGAAGGTCATCAATCCCTACCTCACGGGAGTGCTGCAACGCCCTCAATCTATTGAGATGCATGAGGAGATGTTGCACATCCGTGATGTTGAGGGGCCCAAGAAGACCGGAAGCATGGAGGCGAGGCTCGAAGCAATGGAGCAACAGGCCTTCAAGTGCCAAGGGATGGTGGAGCGTGGACTCAGCGCCAACCACATGATGATCACGGAGTTCACCAGCAAGCACGGGATCGATGCCAATGACATTGGGAAGCACCTCTCCAGGATCTATGACAGGATTGATCACCTCCAGGCCCAGATTTATGACCTGCAGAACCAAAACTGTGAGTATGAGTATAGATTTAAATCAATACGGTTGGGTGCAGATTTGAGGATTCCGGAGACTCGTTCATCTTTCCATGATGGATCACCTATGCCTTGCAAGACGGAGGATCAAACCCTTGTTGCAACAACTCCACCACCATCACCTCCAAAGGAAGACAACTGAAGATGGGTATGGGCAATCCCCTTGGCTTGTGCCAAGCTTGGGGGAGTTGCCCCGGTATCGTATCACCATCACATCTTTTGCCTTTACCTTTGTTTTAGTTTGTTCCTTTTCAGTTTTCATTTTCCCTAGTAGTTTTAAAAGTCTTAGTGTTTTAGTATTTAGTTTTCCTTTGTGTCACCCCTGATGTATTTGAGCTCGTGAGCCATATAATAAAGAGTGTCTTAGTTGAGGGCTTTGCCTCTTACCATGATCAAAAGAGTGAGAAAAGGACAAAAGCATGAAAGATCATGTAATGATCTTATGGGAAGTGATGGCTTCACATATAAAAAGAATGATGATTGAAACTTGTTGAGGGTAGACAAACGTAGACCTTGGTCATTGTTGCAATTAATAGGAAGTGATAAGGAAGGAGAGGTTCACATATAAATATATCATCTTTGACACCATCTATGATTGTGAACACTCACAAAACTATTGCATGCTTAGAAGTAGATGTTGGACAAGGAAGACAACATAATGAATTGTGTTTGCTTGGTTCCGAACAATGTTATATGATTAGAGATCCCTTAGCATGTGACGATTGCTTCCACCTCATATTAGCCAAAACTCCTGCACCAAGTAGAGATACTACTTGTGCATCCATAAACCTTCAACTCAGTTTTGCCATGAGAGTCCACCATACCTACCTATGGATTGAGTAAGATCCCTCAAGTAAGTTGTCATCGGTGCAAGCAATGAAAATTGCTCTCTAATATGTATGATCTATTAGTGTGTGGAAAAATAAGCTTTGTAGGGACCTGTGATGAGCAAGACATAAAAGTGACAGACTGCATAATAAAGTTCTTTATCACAAGAGGCAATATAAAGTGACGTTCCTCCGCACTAAGAGGACACACATCCAAACCTCAAAAGCGCATGACAACCTCTGCTTCCCTCTGTGAAGGGCCTATCTTGTACCTTTACTTTTTTTCCTTGAAAGAGTCATGGTGATCTTCACCAATTCCTTGTTTCGCCTTTATCTTGGCTAACGTCATATGCTAGGGAAAGATCTATATTCATATGTCAACTTGGAGGTAAGTATTCATGAATTATTATTGTTGACATTACCCTTGA
This sequence comes from Hordeum vulgare subsp. vulgare, assembly GCF_904849725.1. Lineage (NCBI taxonomy): Eukaryota > Viridiplantae > Streptophyta > Magnoliopsida > Poales > Poaceae > Hordeum > Hordeum vulgare. The sequence goes on from NC_058519.1 coordinate 526,513,384, forward strand.
GGTAAGCAGTTGGGAGGCAAAACTATAAGCCCCTATCTTTCTCGGTGTCCAACTGAAACTTTGATCTCATGAGTACCACGTGAATTGTAGCAATTGTAGAGAACGAAAAGATGATTGAGTATGTGGATCTTCTTTACAAGCTCTTATTTGACTCTTTCCGATGTTTTGATAAATTGCAATTACTTCAATGACTAAAGGCTATCGGTTGCTAATTCTCGGTAAGGTTCTTGATCCATACTTTACTTTGTGAAGGAATTGTCACTTTAGCATGAGAGATTATATGTTGGTATTGCTGTTCTGATCATGATCATGATGTCTGCATGTTCGTATCTTGTTTTGTCGACACCTCTCTCCCTAAACATGTGGACATATTTATTGAGTTAGGCTTTCGCCTGAGGACAAGCGAGGTCTAAGCTTGGGGGAGTTGATACGTCCATTTTGCATCATTCTTTCATGTTGATATTTATCGCTTCTTGGGCTGTTATTTCACTTCACAGTACAATACTTATGCCTTTTCTCTCTTATTTTGCAAGGTTTACATGAAGAGGGAGAATGCCGGCAGCTGGAATTCTGGCCTGAAAATGGAGCAAGTTTGAGATACCTATTCTGCGCAACTCTAAACACCGTAAAAATCAACGAGGAATTTTTTCGGGATTTATAAAAAATACTGGGCCGAAGAAGTGCCAGAGAGGCGCGAGCAGGTGGCCACAAGCCTGCTAGGCGCGGCCACCCCCTAGCCGCGCCTAGGGGGCTTGTGGGCACCCAGCTGGCACTCTGGCTCCCCCCTTCTACTATATGAAGGGTTTCGTCCGGAAAAAAATCAGGAGTTGGCTTTTTCGAGGATTCGCCGCCGCCACGAGGCGGAACTTGAGCAGAACCAATCTAGAGCTCCGGCAGGACGATCCTACTGGGGAAACTTCCCTCCCGGAGGGGGAAATCGTCGCCATCATCATCACCAACACTCCTCTCATCGGAGGGGACTCATCACCATCAACATCTTCATCAGCACCATCTCATCTCCAAACCCTAGTTCATCTCTTGTAACCAATCTTCGTCTCGCGACTCCGATTGGTACTAGTAAAGTTGCTAGTAGTGTTAATTACTCTTTGTAGTTGATGCTAGTTGGATTACTTGGTGGAAGAGTTTACGTTCAGATCCTTGATGCTACTCATTACCTCTCTGGTCATGAATATGATTATGCTTTGTGAGTAGTTACTTTTGTTCCTGAGGACATGGGATAAGTCATGCTAATAGTAGTCATGTGAATTTGGTATTCGTTCGATATTTTGATGTGTTGTATGTTGTTTTTCCTCTAGTGGTGTTATGTGAACGTCGACTACATAACACTTCACCATTATTTGGGCCTAGAGGAAGGCATTGGGAAGTAGTAAGTAGATGATGGGTTGCTAGGGTGACAGAAGCTTAAACCCTAGCTTATGTGTTGCTTCGTAAGGGGCTGATTTGGTTCCACTAGTTTAATGCTATGGTTAGACTTTGTCTTAATTCTTCTTTCGTAGTTGCGGATGCTTGCGAGAGGGGTTAATCATAAGTGGGATGCTTGTCAAAGTAAGGGAAGTACCCAAGAGCTGGCCCACCCACATATCAAACTATCAAAGTAACGAACGCGAATCATATGAACATGATGAAAACTAGCATGACAGAAATTCCCGTGTGTCCTCGGGAGAATTTTCCTCCTATAAGACTTTGTCCAGGCTTGTCCCTTGCTACAAAAGGGATTGGGCCACTTTGCTGCACCGTTGCTACTTTTGTTACTTGTTGCTCGCTACGAATCATCTCACCACACAACTTCTTGTTACCGATAATTTCAGTGCTTGCAGATACTTCCTAGCTGAAAACCACTTGTCAGATCCTTCTGCTCCTCGTTGGGTTCGACACTCTTACTTATCTAAAGGACTACGATAGATCCCCTATACTTGTGGGTCATCAGTTACCAACACCTATAACTCAACTATACCAAAATGTCACCGAACCTTAAGTGTGCAGACCCTGCGGGTTCGAGAACTATGTAGACATGACCCGAGACACTCCTCGGTCAATATCCAATAGCGGGACCTGGGTGCCCATATTGGATCCTACATATCCTCCGAAGATCTTATCGGTTGAAACTTAGTGTCAAGGATGCATATAATCCCGTATGTCATTCCCTTTGTCCTTCGGTATGTTACTTGCCCAAGATTTGATCGTCGGTGTAGCGACCCAACTCAAAACGAGTCAAGCCTCTGTGTAGCTGTGCCATCCCTGGATCAGTATGCTGGCACACACAGTACATCAATGTATATATCAAAGTGCAATCAGATGTAAATAGCGTAAAAATGATATATACCTTAAATATTTCAGCGGAAGCAGTCAAGGGAGTGGAGTCCCAATAAACACCAACGGCAAGTTGAGTGTAGACCGTAACCCTGAATCGTACTGTTACTCGTCGAAGAAAAAATATCTGCAACATAAGACGTTGCAGCCGTGTAGGTCAGCATATTGAATATGCCGGCAAGTCACATATGAGAGTGGGGTAAAATATCATCTATACTATATGAATATATGGCAGGTGGTGTTGTAAGTTTTAGCGTAAAACAAATTTTCTCCTACAACAAGAGAGGGGCTAAAAGCAAAATATTACTACATTGTTAGTTGTTAACGAGATGGTTCCACCAACCAATTCTCGTACCCGAGTTGTCAATAATTCCCACATCAATATTATTATTTGTGTTGAGAATTTCAGATAACCGCAGTTCCTTTGGCTCAAGTTGTCCATGACCGTGGACACGGCTAATCGATTAGGTTTGAGTACGCTACAGAGTTTTGCACACGTTCCCCACAAGATTTGATCGCCTCCGTGTATGTCCTCGCACTTCAGGGTGTTTGAAGACCGGATGATCAAAACATGGTCTTTCAATGGGTCCCTCTGAATCCCAGTCGGTGCCCATCCAATCCTACCCTTCTTCTACATGTGCTAGCACCGCCTGTCCAGAGTCGCCACGTTGTCCAACCAAGCCAGAGCCCATAATGACTTGTGGATGTGCAGGTAAACCTTGGGTCTTTAAAATATCCGTCCGTCTCTTTGAGCCTGGGTGAAGCTTTCCGCAAGATGTCATGGCCGTCTCCAGCATCCCGGGTCATCCACTGGTTTCTCCAGGGAGCCGATCAACCATCCTTCACCCAGAGTTGCATTTCATTACGAGGTCTTGAAAAGTCTCGACTTAACCGGTCTTGGTCACTAAATTATTCTCGCATCACTCGTGTTATGCACTCAACCAGAATCCCGTCTACTCAAGCATAGGAATATGAAATTTGTTGTCCCGGGCCAAGTATCGGGGTTGTTGTGTGCCTACCACATGATACTACAACCTATACTAAAATTTCCAAGTACCTACGCAACATGCAAATGGGCAAAGAAAGGTGAAACTACCATGCATAGAAAAAACATCGGAGATAGTATGATCAAAATGACTTGCCTTGATGATAGTTGTCTTGATCGAGCGCTTCTAAGTAACAAGCTTCGCACTCCGGGTGATCTACCGATACAAACAAATACACACCATAAGCACTACAATCAATCAACAAGTAAAATAACATCACAAGTATAACGTAACTATGGCATAAAGTGAAATAATTCACTTCACCTAACTAAGGCAGAACTTGTTTCTGTTAAAACACCAAGTAAAGATATTTACAAAAATTGAAATTTATACCACAGTAAGATATAATCACTAGGAAGCAGTAGCAAAAAGAATCAAATAAAAATCATTTTTTAAACTCCTGGAATAAGCAAAACAAGGTTTAAACTAAATCTGATCTAATTCAAGTTTTAAAATTTCAAACATAGACAAATTATATGTTTTTAAAAACTACAGAAAATTTGTGATCTACTGGAAAAAGAATCAATCTCATTGTATCTCTAGATCAAAAGTACGATCAAAACAACATTGGAACTCTCTCTGTTTTTGAATTAAAACAGAAAAAGAAGATTTGCTACTAATCGGACAGGGGTACATGTGGTAGTCTCTGGTTGGCTGCGGGGGTGTTTGCTGCGAGGGATACTAGCACACGGCCGCAATCTAATGAAAACGTTTCGGCTCAGTTTAAGTGGATAGAAAATCGGGCGGTCTGTTAACTAAAACCAAAGGGGCATCCGGGTTCTAATCTACACCGTCTATGCAAGATCTAACGGTTGAGAAAAAAAGACAGGGGCTCACCGTGGGGAGGGTCTGCAGGGGCTTCTCCGGCGAGGCAGAGAAGTGGCGGTGGTCGGGGGCGTGGCTCCGGCGAGGATCCGGCGTGTCCGAGGCGTAAGGAGGACGGCGGCGGGTCTCCTTTGTTGGATGGCGGCGATGGCGGGGTGCTTCGTGGCGGGGGAAGAGCAGGGGCGGTCAGGGAAGTTCCTGTGGAGCTCGGTCTCCAGCGAGGTGAGGAGCGGCAGCATGGAGCGGCGAGGGGGTTGTCTAAGGGGGAAAATGGAGCGCGGTGGACGAGGGGAACTAGATGGTGGTCTCGGTTGGGGCGGGGAGGAGGCGGTGGCGCGGTAGGGTGGCGGGGGCGGTTCTCTGGTGTTGCTCCGGCGAGGGGGTGTGGGGGTGATCTGACGTGGGGAGGAGGGGGCCGAGGGGGGGCTCGGGGTGGCGGCTTATATAGGGGCAGGGGAGCCAAGGGAAGGAAAGGGGAGCTCGGATCGGGGGGATCCCAGCGATCCAGGAGGTTGCACCATGGAAGGGGCTGGTGCGCTGGGAAGGAAGGCCTCGTGGGGAAGAAAGAAGGAAGGAAGAAGAAAGGAAGGAAAGAAAGAAAAATAAAAAGAAAAGGGAAAAAAAGAAAAGGAAAGAAGGGGTGCGAGGGGGGCAGGAGGCGGCGGTTTGCCACGGATCTGGCTCCCAGCGATGGGGATCTGGCCCAAAAAATCTCCCTTTTTTTGTATTACTTTTAAAACAGCAAGAAAAATAATAAAAGGAAACAAAATAAAAATAATTTATATGGGGTATTATATACCAAAAATTTTCAGAAAAATATTTCCTACTCGTTTATCATTTTTTCAAAACCAAAATAAAAACTTAAAAAAATGTTTTTTTCAGAAAAGACCCCTTATGCTATATTTTCTTTTTTGCAATTATTTTCACAATAAAAATTTGGTTTTCTAGGCTCATAATATTTCAGAAATGCCTCACATTTTGGAGGGTCATTTTCCTCCGCTCTTTCTTGCTTGCAAGAATTTTGTCGGCACTTCTTGCACGAAGAAAACAAATAGAAATGCAAAAGAAAAACTTGAAAGAATTCAAATGCAAATCTTTATTTCAATCAATATGCATAGATGCTTAGCTACAATGTAAAACATTCCAAATTAGGAAATTTGGGATGTTACAAACCTACCCACCTTAAGATGAATCTCGTCCTCGAGATTCGGGTTGGCTAGAAAATAGGTGCGGGTGGTCTCGACGAAGATCCTCTTCTCGTTCCCAGGTGGCTTCTTCCTCGGTGTGGTGGCTCCACAACACCTTGCAGAACTTGATGATCTTGCTGCAGGTAACTCTGTTGGCAGTCTCGAGAATCATGACGGGTTTCTCCTCATACGTCAGATCACTGTCAAGCTGTATGGCCTCTAGGGGCACTGTATCTCTCAACGGAACATCAGCCATCTCAGCGTGGCATTTCTTCAACTGGGAAACACGGAAGACATCATGAACTACGGACAATCCTTCCAGCAGTTCCAGTTTATATGCAACTTCGCCTCTACGTTCAAGAATTTTGTAGGGGCCAATGAATCGGGGTGCTAACTTTCCTTTCACACCAAATCTCTTGATTCCTCGAAGCGGAGACGCCCGAAGATATGCTCGGTCTCCCACTTCGTATGTTACTTCCTTGCGTTTGTTGTCGGCATAACTTTTTCTGCCTGCAATGACCTATCTTGAGTCGGTCACGAATCAGCTTGACCTTCTCTTCAGAATCTCGGATAAGGTCGGGACCAAAAAGTTGTCGGTCTCCAACTCCATCCCACATCAACGGTGTTCTACACCTCCTTCCGTATAGAGCTTCGAAAGGGGCCATCTTCAGGCTCGTCTGATAGATGTTGTTGTATGAGAACTCGGCATAAGGCAAATTGTCATCCCAACTAGACCCATAGTCTAGTGCGCAAGCTCTCAACATGTCCTCTAGAATCTGATTGACTCTCTCGGTCTGTCCATCTGTCTGTGGGTGAAAAGCTGTACTCAACTCCAATCTCGTTCCCAAGGTTTCATGCAGTTGGTGCCAAAATTTCGATGTGAACTGAGTCCCTCTATCTGACACAATACTCTTCGGTACTCCATGCAGACATACGATCCTGGTCATATATATCTTGGCCAGCTTGGCACTCGTGTAAGTAGCCTTCACGGGAATGAAGTGAGCTACCTTGGTCAAACGATCGACCACAACCCAAATAGAATCATAGCCAGAACGGGTCCTGGGTAATCCTGTGATGAAGTCCATACCAAGCTTTTCCCATTTCCACTCGGGTATCGGCAGAGGTTGAAGCAAACCTGCTGGCTTCTGATGCTCGGCTTTTACTCGCTGACAAACATCGCATATTGCTACAAACTCGGCAATGTCTTTCTTCATTCCTGTCCACCAGAAACTTTCTTTCAGATCCAGATACATCTTGGTGTTGCCGGGGTGTATCGAGTACGGGGAATCATGGGCCTCCTGAAGTATCAACTTCCTGAGTTCGGGATCAGTGGGCACATAAATGCGATCCTCAAACCATAAAGTTCCGTGTTCATCCTCACGAAAACCTTTAGTCTTCCCGTCTTTCATTTTCTGCTTAATCTCAGCTATCTCCTTGTCTGATTTCTGTGCTTCCGGATCTTTTCTGTCAAAGTGGACTGAATTTCTAGTGTGGCAACAAATCCTCTTGGAACTATTTCCAATTTGAGCTCTCGGAGGTCATCGGCTAACTCCTGGGGTAACCCTCCTGCTATGAGTGTGTTCACATAACTCTTGCGGCTCAACGCATCGGCTACAACATTTTCCTTGCCTGGGTGATAATGCAATCTCATGTCATAGTCCTTGATCAATTCTAGCCATCGCCTCTGTCTGAGGTTTAACTCCTTCTGCGTGAAGATATACTTCAGGCTCTTGTGATCAGTGTAAACATCACAACTATTTTTGATCAGGAAATGTCTCCAGGTCTTGAGATTGTGCACTACGGCTGCTAGCTCCAAGTCATGCGTGGCATAATTCAACTCATGGGGTCTGAGCTTTCTGGATGCATAGGCTACAACTTTACCTTCTTGCATGAGCACTCCTCCGAGCCCTTGACGAGAAGCGTCACAGTAAACCCGGAAATCCTTTCGAATGTTCGGCAATATCAGCACTGGGGCTGTAACCAGACGTTTCTTCAACTCTTAAAAACTGGTTTCACATTCCTCAGTCCAAACATACTTGGACTCCTTCTTCAACTACTCTGTCATGGGCTTGGCGATCTTTGAGAAATTCTCAATGAACCTCCGGTAATATCCGGCAACTCCGAGGAAACTGCGGATCTCCTTGACTCACGTGGGTGCTACCCATTCAGTGACTGCTGCGACCTTGGCAGGGTCCACTGCTATTCCTTCTCCTGAGATGACGTGTCCGAGGAATCTGACTTCCTTCAACCAAAACTCACATTTGCTAAACTTTGCATACAGCTTATGCTCTCGAAGTTTCTCCAGAACTAGACGCAGATGTTCCTTGTGTTCCTCCTCGTTCTTGGAGAATATCAGTATGTCATCGATGAACACCACGACAAACTTGTCCAAGTATTCCATAAATACCTTGTTCATCAGATTCATAAAATAAGCCGGAGCATTAGTCAGTCCAAATGACATGACCGTGTACTCATACAAGCCGTACCGTGTGGTGAAGGCTGTCTTGGGTATATCCTGTTCACTAATCTTCAGCTGATGATACCCGGATCGAAGATCGATCTTGGAGAATATTCGGGCTCCAACTAACTGGTCAAACAGATCATTGATAATCGGCAAGGGGTACTTGTTCTTGATGGTCACCTCGTTTAATGCACGATAGTCGACTACCATTCTCAAGGACTTATCCTTCTTTTCAACCAAGAGCATTGGGGCTCCCCAAGGTGAAGAACTTGGGTGAATATACCCTTTGTGCAACAACTCCTTAATTTGCTTCTTGATTTCTACCAAGTCATTTGTGGGCATCCGATAGGGTCTCTTGGATATCGGGGCTGTTCCGGGTAATAGCTCGATCAGGAACTCAATCTCTCTATCAGGTGGCATGCCCAGCAATTCCTCCGGAAATACATCTGGGTATTCCTGTACAATCGGTACTTCCTCCTAGACTACTCCCGTGAGAGAGTTTACTCGTTTACTCCGTGTCGGGCGCTGAGACACGTACTTAATCCGCTTTTGCTCGGGGGTGGTGAGAAAAATAGACTTAAGGGCACAATCAATATTCCCTTCATACTTGGCCAACCAATCCATGCCTAGGATTACATCCAATCCCTGGGACTCTAATACGATGAGGTCGGTGGGAAAATTATGGTTCCCGATGTTGAGACTCAAAGCATGGCATCTTATCCCGACTGTCATCATGCCTCCTGGGAAATGACCTTAATAGGCTGGCTGAGGGTTCTAGTTGGCAAACTATATTTTTCCACAACTACCCTTGATATGACTGAATGCGTTGCACCAGAATTAAAAAGTACCAATACTGGACGTGAATTTAGCAAAAACCTACCAACCACAGTATCGGGGTGATCATAGACCTCTTCAACATCAATGTGATTCACCTGAGCTCGAGGAAAAGGATTGGGCTTCTTTGCTGCAGAGTTGCCGTTGCTGTTTCCATTTCCCTGCTTGTTCTGGGGACGTTCAGTGGCATAGTGTCCCGTCTTCTGACACTTGAAGCAGGTGATGTGATTCATATCCTTCTGAGCTAGAGTTGAATGATGCTGAGTGCCAGTACCGCCATTCTTGAACTTGTTGTTGTTGCGGTGGTTCCCATTTCCTCCATGGTTGTGGCCTCCATGGTTGTGCACTGGGTGGTTATGCTGGACGTGTCCTCCAAACTTACCGGATCCAGTCCCGGTATTCCCTGAATAGGGGGTGTAGCGAGGCTTCTGCTGAGTGCCGGAGTTGAACTTTCCATTGCCATACTTCCGCTAGCGGTTCTCCATCTGTTGATGTTTCCCCTCCAAGATGAGGGCCTTATCTACCAGCTCCTGGTAGTTGTTGAAGTTGGCTACGGTCAGCTGAATGCTCAGCTCATCATTGAGTCCCTCCAAGAACTTTTTCTGCTTGGCCGCATCATCGGCCACATCTCCAGGTGCATAACGTATCATGTTGCAGGGTACTTTTCCGACCAGGAGTGAGGCTACGATCTACGCTCAACGACATGCCCTGGAGTCGGATGGGCTCGTCTACCTGATGCTTCCGCTAGTCTTCGTTAGATATCTCATGAGATGGCCTTAAACCACTTTATTGTAATTCATTATTGTAATAAAGTACTCGTTTTGAGATTTCGATTAATAAAGCTGTGTGATTGAACTCCTGATATATACATTGATGTACTGAGTGTGTACCAGCATGATCTTGGGATGGTACGGAAACACCAGAGGCTTGACTCGTATTGAGTCGGGTCGCTACAGTCGGTATACGTATACCTATTTCAATCTCGTTACCAACAAGTCTCTTTACTCGTTCCCCAATACAAGATCCCGTGACTTACACTTAGTCACATTGCTTGCAAGGCTTGTGTGTGATGTTGTATTACCGAGTGGGCACCGAGATACCTCTCCGTCACACAGAGTGACAAATCCCAGTCTTGATCCATACTAACTCAATGGACACCTTCGGAGATACCTGTAGAGCACCTTTATAGTCACCCAGTTACGTTGCGACGTTTGATGCACACAAAGTATTCCTCCGGTGCCAGTGAGTTATATGGTCTCATGGTCATAGGAACAAATACTTGACACACAGAAAACAATAGCAATAAAACGACACGATCAATATGCTACGTTGATAGTTTGGGTCTTGTCCATCACATGATTCTCCTAATGATGTGATCCCGTTATCAAGTGACAACACTTGCCTATGGCCAGGAAACCTTGACCATCTTTGATCAACGAACTAGTCAACTAGAGGCTCACTAGGGACTGTGTGTTGTATATGTATCCACACATGTATTTGAGTTTCCAATCAATACAATTCTAGCATGGATAATAAACGATTATTATGAACAAGGAAATATAATAATAACTAATTTATTATTGCCTCTAGGGCATATTTCCAACAGTCTCCCACTTGCACTAGAGTCAATAATCTAGTTCACATCACCATATGATTTCAACAAATTCAACACCCATATAGTTCTGGGGTCTGATCATGTCTTACTCGCGAGAGAGGTTTTAGTCAACGGCTCTGAAACTTGCAGATCCGTGTGTGCTTTACAAATCTTTATGTCATCTTATAGATGATGCTACTATGTGCTATTCGGAAATACTCCAAATATCTACTCTACTATACGAATCCGTTTTACTACTTATAGTTATTCGGATTAGTGTCAAAGCTTGCATCGACGTAACCCTTTAAGACAAACTCTTCAACAACCTCCATAATCGATATAAATTCCTTAGTCCATTAGTTACTAAGGATAACTTTGACCGTTGTTCAGTGATTCAATCCTGGATCAGTCTCTCTACCTCTTAATAGAGTTGTGGCAAGGCACACATCAGGTGCGGTACACAGCATGGCATACTGTAGAGTGTATGGCTAAGGCATAGGGGACGACCTTCGTCCTTTCTCTTTCTTCTGTCGTGGTCTGGCTTTTGAGTCTTACTCATATTCACACCTTACAACACAGCCAAGAACTCCTTCTTTGCTGATCTATTTTGAACTCCTTCAAAAACTTGTCAAGGCATCCATTTCATTTGAAAGTTCTGCTTAGCATTTTGATCTATCTCCATAGATCTTGATGCTCAATGTTCAAGTATCTCTATCCAGGTCTTTCCTTTGAAAAAACCATTTCAAACAACCTTTATGCTTTACAGAAATTCTACATTACTTCTGATCAACAATATGTCAACCACATATACTTTATCAGAAATACTATAGTGCTCCCACTCGCTTCTTTGGAAATGCAAGTTTCTCATAAACCTTGTACAAACCCAAAAGCTTTGATCATCCCATCAAAGCGTATATTCCAACTCCGAGATGCTTGCACCACTCCATGAAAGGATCGCTGGAGCTTGCATACTTGTTGGTATCCTTAGGATTGACAAAACCTTCTGGTTGTATCACATACAATCTTTCCTCAAGGAAACCATCAAGGAAACAATGTTTTGATTTCCTATGTGCAATATTTCATAAATAATGCATCAACTACTAACATAATGCCAACAGACTTTTAGCATCGCTACGAGTGAGAAAGTCTCATCATAGTCAACTCTTTGATCTTGTTAGAAACATCTTTGCGACAAGTTGAGCTTTCCCCAATGGTGAACGGTCACCATCATCGTCTGTCTTCCTTTTAAAGATCCATCTTTACTCAATAGTCCTACGACCATCAAGTAGTTCTTCCAAAGTCTACATGGATCCTCTCTCGGATTTCATGGCTTCCAGCCATTTGTCGGAATCCATGGCCACCATCGCTTCTCCATGGCTCGTAGGTTCATTGTTGTTCAACAACGTGACCCCCAAGACAGGGTTACCGTACCACTCTATAGTAGTATGCGACCGTCGACCTAGTGGTTTCTAGTAACTTGATCCGAAGCTCAATGATCACCATCATCAGCTTCCACTTCAATTAGTGTAGGCGCCACAGGAACATCTTCCTGCACCCTGCTACACAATGGTTGAAGTGACGGTTCACTAACCACATCAAGTTCCACCACCCTCCCACTCAATTCGTTCGATAGAAACCTTTCCTCGAGAAAGAACCCATTTCTAGAAACAAATACTTTGCTTCCGGATCTGAGATAGGAGATGTATCCAACTGTTTTGGATATCATATGAAGATGCATTTATCTGCTTTGGGTTCGAGCTTATCAGACTGAAACTTTTTCACATAAGCGTCGCAGCCCCAAACTTTTAAGAAACGACAACTCAGGTTTCTCCAAACCTTAGTCTATATTGTGTCATCTCAACGAAAATACGCGGTGCCCTATTTAAAGTGAATGCGGTTGTCTCTAATGCATAACCCATAAACGATAGTGGTAATTCGATAAGAGACATCATAGTATGTACCATATCAAAATAGGGCGTAGCTATGACGTTCGGACACACCATCACACTATGGTGTTCTAGGTGGCATGAATTGCAAAACAATTTTCACATTGTCTTAACTGCGTACCAAAACTCGTAACTCAGATATTCATCTCTATGATCATATCGTAGACAGTTTATCCTCTTGTCACGACGATCTTCACTCTGAAATAGCTTTGAACTTTTCAATATTTCAGACTTGTGATCCATCAAGTAAATACTCCTGTATCTACTCAAATCGTCAGTGAAGTAAGAACATAACGACATCCACTGCGTGCCTCAGCACTCATTGGACTGCAGACAACAAAAATGTATTACGCCCAAAAAGTTACTCTCTTGTTTCATGTGGCATGATTTGCATGTCTCAAGTGATTCAAAATCAAGTGAGTCCAAACGATCCATTTCCATGGAGCTTCTTCATGCATTTATACCAACAGGTATGGTTTGCATGTCTCAAACGTTTTAAAAATGAGTGAGTACAAAGATCCATCAGCATGGAGCTTCTTCATGCATTTTATACCAACATGACTCAAGTAGCAGTGTCACAACTAAGTGGTGCTATAATTATTACTTTGTATCTTTTGGCACCAATATTATGAACATGTGTAACACTACGATCGAGATTCAATAAACCATTGAGGGTCATTATTCAAGCAAATAGAATAACTTTTATTCTCTTTAAATGAATAATCATATTGCAATAAACACGACCCAATCATGTTCATGCTCAACGCAAACACCAAATAATAATTATTTAGGTTTTACCACCAATCCCGATGATAGAGGGAGCGTGCGATGTTTGATCACATCAACCTTGGAAACACATCCAACACTTATCGTCACCTCACCTTTAGCTAGTCTTCGTTTATACCATAGCTATTATTTCGAGTTACTAATCACTTAGCGACCGAACCGGTATCCAATACCCTCGTGCTACTGGGAGTACTAGTAAAGTACACATCAATATCATGTATATCAAATATACTTCTGTCAACTTTGCCAGCCTTCTTATCTACCAAATATCTAGGGTAGCTCCGCCTGAGTGAACGTTCCCCTCATAAAAGAAGCACTTAGTCTCGGGTTTGGGTTCAATCTTGGGTTTCTTCATTAGAGCAGCAAATGGTTTGCTGTTTCATGAAGTATCCCTTCTAACCCTTGCCCTTTTAGAAACTGGTGGTTATATTAACCATCAACAATTGATGCTCCTTCTTGATTCCAAATTTCGCAGTGTCAAACATTGCAAATCGCCTCAAGGATCATCATATCCTTGATATGTTCATAGTTCATCATGAAGCTCTAGTAGCTTAGTGGCAGTGACTTTGGAGAACCATCACTATCCCATCTGGAAGATTAACTCCCACTTGATTCAAGTGATTGTTGTACTCAGACAATCTGAGAACATGCTCAAGGATTTGAGCTTTTTTCTCCTTTACTTTGTATACAAAGAATCTTTTCGGAGGTCTTATACCTCTCAACAAGGGCATGAGCATGAAATCTCAATTTCATATCTTAAAACATCTCTTATGATCCGTGACGTATCAAAACGTCTTCGGTGCCTTGCTTCTAAGCCATTAAGTATTACACACTGAATTATCACGTAGTCATCAAAAACGTGTATGTCAGATGTTCGCAACATCCACAAACGACGCCCGAGGTGCAGCACACCGAGTGGTGCATTAAGGACATAAGCCTTCTATGCAGCAATGAGGACAATCCTCAGTTTTAAGGACTCGGTCCGCAAATTTGCTACTATCAACTTTCAACTAAATTTTCTCTAGGAACATATAAAAGCAGTAGAGCTATAGCGCAAGCTACATCGTAATTCGCAAAGACCATTAGACTATGTCCATGATAATTAGTTCAATTAATCATATTACTTAAGAACTCCCACTCAAAAAGTACATCTCTCTAGTCATTTGAGTGGTACATGATCCAAATCCACTATCTCAAGTCCGATCATCACGTGAGTCGAGAATAGTTCTAGTGGTAAGCATCTCTATGCTAATCATATCAACTATACAATTCATGCTCGACCTTTCAGTCTCTTGTGTTCCGAGGCCATGTCTGCACATGCTAGGCTCGTCAAGTTTAACCCGAGTGTTCCGCGTGTGCAACTGTTTTGCACCCGTTGTATGTGAACGTTGAGTCTATCACACCCGATCATCACGTGGTGTCTCTAAACGATGAACTATCGCAATGGTGCACAGTCGGGGAGAACACAATTTCATCTAGAAATTTTAGTGAGAGATCACCTCATAATGCTACCGTCGTTCTAAGCAAAATAAGGTGCATAAAATGATTAACATCACATGCAATTCATAAGTGACATGATATGGCCATCATCATGTGCTTCTGGATCTCCATCACCCAAGCACCGGCACGATCTTCTTATCACCGGCGCCACACCATAATCTCCATCATCATGATCTCCATCAACGTGTCGCCATCAGGGTTGTCGTGCTACTCATGCTATTACTACTAAAGCTACGTCCTAGCAATATAGTAAACGCATCTGTAAGCACAAATGTTAGTTTAAAGACAACCCTATGGCTCCTGTCGGTTGCCGTACCATCGACGTGCAAGTCGATATTAACTATTACAACATGATCATCTCATACATCCAATATATCACATCACGTCATTGGCCATATCATATCACAAGCATACCCTCCAAAAACAAGTTAGACGTCCTCTAATTGTTGTTGCATGTTTTACGTGGCTGCTATGGGTATCTAGCAGATTGCATCTTACTTACGCAAAAACAACAACGAAGATGTGTAAATTGCTATTTAACCTCTCCAAGGACCGCCTCGGTAAAAACCAATTCAACTAAAGTTGAAGAAACCGACACCCGCCAGTCATCTTTATGTAACGAGGTTGCATGTCAAGTGATGAAACCAGTCTTTCGTAAGCGTACGAATAATGTCGGTCCGGGCCACCTCAATCCAACAGTACCGCCGAATTGAGAAAAGACTAAGGAGGGCAGCAAATCGAACATCACCGTCCACAAAACCCTTTGTGTTATACTCGATATTACATCTACGCATGAACCTAGCTCATGATACCACTGTTGGGGAACGTTGCATGGGAAACAAAAAATTTCCTACGCACACGAAGACCTATCATGGTGATGTCCATCTACGAGGGGAGATTTGGATCTACGTACCCTTGTAGATCGCACAACGGGAAGCGTTTAAGAAACGCGGTTGATGTAGTGGAACGTATTCACGTCCCTCGATCAGCCCCATGAACCGTCCCATGAACCATCCCGCGATCCATCCCACGAACCGTCCCGCGATCCGTCGCACGAACCGTCTTCCGATCCGTCTCACGATCCGTTCCGATCTAGTGCCGAACAGACGGCACCTCCGTGTTCAGCACACGTACAGCTCGATGAGGATCTCCACCTTCTTGATCCAGAAAGAGGGGCGGAGAGATAGAAGAGTTCTCCGGCAGCGCGCCGGTGTGCCGGTGGTGGTGATGATCTACTCCGGCAAGGCTTCGCCTAAGCTCCGCGGAAATACGACCTAGAGGAAAAACTGCATGGTATAGGGTCAAGCAGCATGTGGAAAAGTTGTGTCCCAAAATCCCTCAGTACCTCTAGTATAAATAGGAGGGAGGGAGGGGAGGAGGCAGCCTCAAACACTCAAGGCTTGGCTGAAATTGGAGGTGGAGGAGTCCTACTCCAATCCTACTTGGAGTAGGATTCCACCTTCCCACTTGGAAACTCTTTCCACCTTGTGTTTTTTCCTTCTCAAACCTTATGCGCCTTAGTGGGAACTTATTCCAGCCCACTAGGGGCTGGTTTATCTCTTCCCATAACCCATGAGACCCCTTGGGGCGTGACACCCCTCCCGATGGTCCCCGACACCCCTCCCGGCACTCCCGGTACACTACCGATGAGCCAGAAACTTTTTCGGTGACCAAAACAGGACTTCCTATATATCAATCTTTTCCTCTGGACCATTTCGAAGCTCCTCGTAACGTCCTGGATCTCATCTAGGACTCCGAACAACTTTCTGATGAGAAACTTGTATTTCCAAAGAAGTGAGTGGGAGCACTATAGAATTTCTGATAAGTATATGTGGTTGACATATTGTGGATCAGAAGTAACGTAGAATTTCTGTAAAGCATACAAGGTTGTTTGAAAGGAGTTTTCAAAGGAATACCTGGATTGAGATACTTGAACGTTGAGCATCAAAGATCTATGGAGATAGATCAAAAGCGCTTAATAGAAGTTTCAACAAGATGCATGCCTTGACAAGTTTTTGAAAGAGTTCAAAATAGATCAGCAAAGGAGTTCTTGGTTGCGTTGTGAGGTGTGAATTTGAGTAAGACTCAAAACCCGACCATGGCAGAATAAAGAGAATAGACGAAGGTCGTCTTCTATGCCTTAGCCGTAGAATCTAAAGTATGCCATGCTGTGTACCGCACCTGATGTGTGCCTTGACTCAAAGTCTGTTGAGAGGTACAGAGAGTGATCCATGATTGAATCACTAGCAGCGGTCAAAATTTATCCTTAGTAACAAATGGACTTAGAAATTTTTCTCGATTATGGAGGTGGTTAAAGAGTTCATCGTAAAGGGTTACGTCGATGCAAGCTTTGACACTAATCCGAATAACTATGAGTAGTGAAACGGATTCATATAGTAGAGTAGATATTTGGAGCATTTCCGAATAGCACGTAGTAGCAGCATCTATAAGATGACATAAAGATTTGTAAAGAACGCACGGGTCTGAAAGTTTCAGAACCGTCGACTAAAACCTCTCTCACGAGCAAGACGTGATCAGACCCCATAACTATATGGGTGTTGGATTCGTTGGAATCACATGGTGATGTGAACTAGATTATTGACTCTAGTGCAAGTGGGAGACTGTTGGAGATATGCCCTAGAGGCAATAATAAATTAGTTATTATTATAGTTCTTAGTTCATGATAATCGTTTATTATCCATGCTATAATTGTATTGATTGGAAACACAATACTTGTGTGGATACATAGACAAAACACTGTCCCTACTAAGCCTCTAGTTGACTAGCTCGTTGATCAAAGATGGCCAAGGTTTCTTGGCCATAGGCAAGTGTTGTCACTTGATAACGGTATCACATCATTAGGAGAATCATGTGATGGACTAGACCCAAACTACTAGACGTAGCATGTTGATCGTGTCATTTTGTTGCTACTGTTTTCTGCGTGTCAACTATTTATTCCTATGACCATGAGATCATATAACTCACTGACACCGGAGGAATGCTTTGTGTGTATCAAACGTCGCAACGTAACTGGGTGACTATAAAGATGCTCTATAGGTATCACCGAAGGTGTTAGTTGAGTTAGTATGGATCAAGACTGGGATTTGTCACTCCGTGTGAACGGAGAGGTATCTCGGGGCCCACTCGGTAATACAACATCACACACAAGCCTTGCAAGCAATGTGACTTAGTGTAAGTCATGGGATCTTGTATTACGGAACGAGTAAAGAGACTTGCCGGTTAACGAGATTGAAATAGGTATACGGATACTGACGATCGAATCTCGGGCAAGTAACATACCGAAGGACAAAGGGAATAACATACGGGATTATATGAATCCTTGGCACTGAGGTTCAAATGATAAGATCTTCGTAGAATATGTAGGATCCAATATGGGCATCCAGGTCCCGCTATTGGATATTGACCGAGGAGTCTCTCGGGTCATGTATACATAGTTCTCGAACCCGCAGGGTCTGCACACTTAAGGTTCGACGTTGTTTTATGCGTACTTGAGTTATATGGTTGGTTACCGAATGTTGTTCGGAGTCCCGGATGAGATCACGGACGTCACGAGGGTTTCCGGAATAGTCCGGAAACGAAGATTGATATATAGGATGACCTCATTTGATTACCGGAAGGTTTTCGGAGTTACCGGGAATGTACCGGGAATGACGAATGGGTTCCGGAAGTTCACCGGGGGGGGCAACCCACCCCGGGGAAGCCCATAGGCCATAAGGGTGGCGCACCAGCCCTTAGTGGGCTGGTGGGACAGCCCAAAAGGGCCCTATGCGCCATAGAGATAAAAATCAAAGAGAAAGAAAAAAAAGGGAGGTGGGAAGGAAGGGAAGGACTCCCACCCACCAAACCAACTCCAACTCGGTTTGGGGGGGGTCCTCCCCCCTTGGACTCGGCCGACCCCCTTGGGGATCCTTGAGCCCCAAGGCAAGGTAGCCTCCCTCCCACCTATATATACGGAGGTTTTAGGGCTGATTTGAGACGACTTTTCCACGGCAGCCCGACCACATACCTCCACGGTTTTTCCTCTAGATCGCGTTTCTGCGGAGCTCGGGCGGAGCCCTGCTGAGACAAGGTCATCACCAGCCTCCGGAGCGCCGTCACGCTGCCGGAGAACTCTTCTACCTCTCCGTCTCTCGTGCCGGATCAAGAAGGCCGAGATCATCGTCGAGCTATACGTGTGCTGAACGCGGAGGTGCCGTCCGTTCGGTACTAGATCGTGGGACTGATCGCGGGATTGTTCGCGGGGCGGATCGAGGGACGTGAGGACGTTCCACTACATCAACCGCGTTCACTAACGCTTCTGCTGTACGATCTACAAGGGTACGTAGATCACTCATCCCCTCTCGTAGATGGACATCACCATGATAGGTCTTCGTGCGCGTAGGAAAATTTTTGTTTCCCTTGCAACGTTCCCCAACAGTGGCATCATGAGCTAGGTTCATGCGTAGATGTCTTCTCGAGTAGAACACAAAAGTTTTTGTGGGCGGTGATGTGCGTTTTTCTGCCCTCCTTAGTCTTTTCTTGATTCCGCGGTATTGTTGGATTGAAGCGGCTTGGACCGACATTACTCGTACGCTTACGAGTGACTGGTTTCATCGTTACGAGTAACTCCGTTGCTCAAAGATGACTGGAAAGTGTCGGTTTCTCCAACTTTAGTTGAATCTGATTTGACCGAGGAGGTCCTTGGATGAGGTTAAATAGCAACTCATATATCTCCGTTGTGGTGTTTGCGTAAGTAAGATGCGATCCTACTAGATACCCATGGTCACCACGTAAAATATGCAACAACAAAATTAGAGGACGTCTAACTTGTTTTTGCAGGGTATGCTTGTGATGTGATATGGCCAATGATGTGATGTGATATATTGGATGTATGAGATGATCATGTTGTAATAGAAATATCGACTTGCACGTCGATGGTACGGCAACCGGCAGGAGCCATAGGGTTGTCTTTATACTAACGTGTGTGCTTGCAGATGCGTTTACTATTTTGCTAGGATGTAGCTTTAGTAGTAATAGCATGAGTAACACGACAACCCCGATGGCAACACGTTGATGGAGATCATGGTGTGGCGTCGGTGACAAGAAGATCGTGCCGGTGCTTTGGTGATGGAGATCAAGAAGCACGTGATGATGGCCATATCATGTCACTTATGAGTTGCATGTGATGTTAATCCTTTTATGCACCTTATTTTGCTTAGAACGACGGTAGCATTATGAGGTGATCTCTGACTAAAATTTCAATACGAAATTGTGTTCTCCCCGACTGTGCACCGTTGCTACAGTTCGTTGTTTCGAGACACCACGTGATGATCGGGTGTGATAGACTCAACGTTCACATACAGCGGGTGCAAAACAGTTGCGCACGCGGAACACTCGGGTTAAGCTTGACGAGCCTAGCATGTGCAAACACGGCCTCGGAACACATGAGACCGAAAGGTCGAGCATGAATTGTATAGTTGATATGATTAGCATAGAGATGCTTACCACTGAAACTATTCTCGACTCACGTGATGACCGGACTTGAGATAGTGGATTTGGATCATGTGCCACTCAAATGACTAGAGAGATGTACTTTTTGAGTGGGAGTTCTTAAGTAATATGATTAATTGAACTAATTGTCATGAACATAGTCTAATGGTCTTTGCGAATTACGATGTAGCTTGCGCTATAGCTCTACTGTTTTTATATGTTCCTAGAGAAAATTTAGTTGAAAATTGATAGTAGCAAACTTTGCAGACTGAGTCTGTAAAACCGAGGATTCTCCTCGTTGCTACACAGAAGGCTTATGTCCTTAATGCACCACTCGGTGTGCTGCACCTCGAGCGTCGTTTGTGGATGCTATGAACATCTGACATGCACGTTTCTGATGAGTACACGATAGTTCAGTGCAAAATACTTAATGGCTTAGAAGCAAGGCGCCGAAAACGTTGTAAAACGTCACGGAACATAAGTGATGTTCTAAAGAGATGAAATTGTGATTTCATGCTTGTGCCCTTGTTAAGAGGTACGAGACCTCCAACAAGATTCTTTGTCCACAAAGTAAAGGAGAAAAGCTCAATCGTTGAGCGTGTGCTCAGATTGTCTGAGTACGACAATCACTTGAATCAAGTGGGAGTTAATCTTCCAGATGAGATAGTGATGGTTCTCCAAAGTCACTGCCACCAAGCTGTGAGAGCTTCGTGATGAACTATAACATATCAAGGATAGATACAATGATCCTTGAGCGACTCGCGATGTTTGACACTGCGAAAGTAGAAATCAAGAAGGAGCGTCAATAGTTGATGGTTTGTAAAACCACTAAGTTTCAAGAAAGGCAAGGGCTAGAAGGGATACTTCGTGAAACAGCAAAACAATTGTTGCACTAATGAAGAGACCCAAGATTAAACCCAAACCCGAGACTAAGTGCTTCTGTAATGAGGGGAACAGTCACTGAGGCGGAGCAACTCTAGATACTTGGTAGATAAGAAGGTTGGCGAAAGTCGAAAGAAGTGTATTTGATATACATGATGTTGATGTGTACTTTACTAGTACTCCTAGTAGCATGAGGGTATTCGATACCGGTTCGGTTGCTAAGTGATTAGTAACACGAAATGAAAGCTACGGCATAAACGGAGACTAGCTAAAGGCGAGGTGACGATAGGTGTTGGAAGTGTTTCCAAGGTTGATATGATCAAACGTCGCACGCTCCCTCTACCATCGGGATTGGTGTTAAACCTAAATAATTGTTATTTGGTGCTTGCGTTAAGCATGAACATGATTGGATCGTGTTTATTGCAATACGATTATTCATTTAAGGAGAATAATGGTTACTCTATTTTCTTGAATATTCACCTTCAATGGCTTATTGAATCTCGATCGTAGTGTTACACATGTTCATGATATTGGTGCCAAAAGATACGAGTTAATGATGATAGTACCACTTACTTGTGGCACTGCCGCTTGAGTCATGCTAGTATAAATTGCATGAAGAGGCTCCATGCTGATGGATCTTTGTACTCACCTGATTTCGAATCACTAGTGACATGCAAATCATACCACATGAGCAAGGCCTTGTTTTCATTGAGATCAAATAAGATAGTAACTTGTTGGAAGTGATACATTTTGATGTATGCAGTCCAATGGGTGCTGAGGCACGCAGTGGATATCATTATGTTCTTACTTCACTGACGATTTGAGTAGATACAGGAGTATTTACTTAATGAATCACAAGTCTGAATTGTTGAAAAGTTCAATTCCGTTTCAGAGTGAAGTTCGTCGTAACAAGAGGATAAACTGTCTACGATATGATCATGGAAATGAATATCTGAGTTACGAGTTTTGGTACGCAGTTAAGACAATGTGGAAATTGTTTCGCAGTTCATGCCACCTGGAACATCATAGTGTGATGATGTGTCTGAACGTCATAGCCACACACTATTTGGTATGGTGCATACTATGGTGTCTCTTATCGAATTATAACTATCGTTTATGGGTTATGCATTAGGGACAACCGCACTCACTTTAAATAGGGCACCGCGTATTTCCGTTGAGATGACACAGTATAGACTGAGGTTTAGAGAAATCTAAACTTTCGTTTCTTGAAAGTTTGGGGCTTCGACACTTATGTGAAAAAGTTTCAGTCTGATAAGCTCGAACCCAAAGCGGATAAGTGCATCTTCATAGGATATCCAAAACAGTTGGGTACATCTCCTATCTCAGATCCGAAAGCAAAGTGTTTGTTTCTAGAATCGGATCCTTTCTCGAGGAAAGGTTTCTCTCGAAAGAATTGAGTGGGAGGGTAGTAGAACTTGATGAGGTTAATGAACCATCACTTCAACCAGTGTGTAGCAGGGCGCAGGAAGTTGTTCATGTGGCGCCTACACCAGTTGAAGTGGAAGCTGATGATGATGATCATTGAGCTTCAAATCAAGTTACTACAAACCTCGTAGGTCGACAAGGTCGCGTACTGCTGCAGAGTAGTACGGTAACCCTGTCTTAGAGATCATGTTGTTGAGCAACAGTGAACCTACGAGTTATGGAGAAAGCGATGGTGGGCCAGATTCCAACAAATGGCTGGAAGCCATGAAATCCGAGAGAGGATCCATGTGTGAAAACAGAGTGTAGACTTTGGTAGAACTACTTGATGGTCATAGGACTATTGAGTAAAAATGGATCTTTAAAAGAAAGACAGACGATGATGGTGATAAGTCACTATTAAGAAAAGCTCGACTTGTCGCAAAGATGTTTCCGACAAAGATCAAACTGTTGACTATGATGAGTCTTTCTCACTCGTAGCGATGCTAAAGGTCTGTTAGAATTATGTTGATGCATTATTTATGAAATATTGCACATAGGATGTCAAAACATTGTTTTCTCAACGGTTTCTTTGAGCAAACATTGTATGTGATACAACCAGAAGGTTTTGTCGATCCTAAAGATACTAGCAAGTATGCAAGCTCCAGTGATCCTTCAATGGACTGGTGGAAGCATCTCGGAGTTGGAATATACACTTTGATGAGATGATCAAAGATTTTGGGTTTGTACAAGGTTTATGAGAAACTTGTATTTCCAAAGAAGTGAGTGGGAGCACTATAGAATTTCTCATAAGTATATGTGGTTGACATATTGTGGATCAGAAGTAACGTAGAATTCCTGTAAAGCATACAAGGTTGTTTGAAAGGAGTTTTCAAAGGAATACCTGGATTGAGCTACTTGAACGTTGAGCATCAAAGATCTATGGAGATAGATCAAAAGCGCTTAATAGAAGTTTCAACAAGATGCATGCCTTGACAAGTTTTTGAAAGAGTTCAAAATAGATCAGCAAAGAAGGAGTTCTTGGTTGCGTTGTGAGGTGTGAATTTGAGTAAGACTCAAAACCCGACCACGGCAGAATAAAGAGAATAGACGAAGGTCGTCTTCTATGCCTTAGCCGTAGAATCTAAAGTATGCCATGCTGTGTACCGCACCTGATGTGTGCCTTGACTCAAAGTCTGTTGAGAGGTACAGAGAGTGATCCATGATTGAATCACTAGCAGCGGTCAAAATTTATCCTTAGTAACAAATGGACTAAGAAATTTTTCTCGATTATGGAGGTGGTTAAAGAGTTCGTCGTAAAGGGTTACGTCGATGCAAGCTTTGACACTAATCCGAATAACTATAAGCAGTGAAACGGATTCATATAGTAGAGTAGATATTTGGAGCATTTCCGAATAGCACGTAGTAGCAGCATCTATAAGATGACATAAAGATTTGTAAAGAACACACGGGTCTGAAAGTTTCAGAACCGTTGACTAAAACCTCTCTCACGAGCAAGACGTGATCAGACCCCATAACTATATGGGTGTTGGATTCGTTGGAATCACATGGTGATGTGAACTAGATTATTGACTCTAGTGCAAGTGGGAGACTGTTGGAAATATGCCCTAGAGGCAATAATAAATTAGTTATTATTATATTTCTTAGTTCATGATAATCGTTTATTATCCATGCTATAATTGTATTGATTGGAAACACAATACTTGTGTGGATACATAGACAAAACACTGTCCCTAGTAAGCCTCTAGTTGACTAGCTCGTTGATCAAAGATGGCCAAGGTTTCCTGGCCATAGGCAAGTGTTGTCACTTGATAACGGGATCACATCATTAGGAGAATCATGTGATGGACTAGACCCAAACTAATAGACATAGCATGTTGATCGTGTCATTTTGTTGCTACTGTTTTCTGCGTGTCAAGTATTTATTCCTATGACCATGAGATCATATAACTCACTGACACCGGAGGAATGCTTTGTGTGTATCAAACGTCGCAACGTAACTGGGTGACTATAAAGATGCTCTACAGGTATCACCGAAGGTGTTAGTTGAGTTAGTATGGATCAAGACTGGGATTTGTCACTCCGTGTGAACGGAGAGGTATCTCGGGGCCCACTCGGTAATACAACATCACACACAAGCCTTGCAAGCAATGTGACTTAGTGTAAGTCACGGGATCTTGTATTACGGAACGAGTAAAGAGACTTGCCGGTTAACGAGATTGAAATAGGTATACGGATACTGACGATCGAATCTCGGGCAAGTAACATACCGAAGGACAAAGGGAATAACATACGGGATTATATGAATCCTTGGCACTGAGGTTCAAAGCATAAGATCTTCGTAGAATATGTAGGATCCAATATGGGCATCCAGGTCCCGCTATTGGATATTGACCGAGGAGTCTCTCGGGTCATGTCTACATAGTTCTCGAACCCGCAGGGTCTGCACACTTAAGGTTCGACGTTGTTTTATGCGTACTTGAGTTATATGGTTGGTTACCGAATGTTGTTCGGAGTCCCGGATGAGATCACGGACGTCACGAGGGTTTCCGGAATAGTCCGGAAACGAAGATTGATATATAGGATGACCTCATTTGATTACCGGAAGGTTTTCGGAGTTACCGGGAATGTACCGGGAATGACGAATGGGTTCCGGAAGTTCACAGGGGGGGCACCCCACCCCGGGGAAGCCCATAGGCCATAAGGGTGGCGCACCAGCCCTTAGTGGGCTGGTGGGACAGCCCAAAAGGGCCCTATGCGCCATAGAGATAAAAACCAAAGAGAAAGAAAAAAAAGGGAGGTGGGAAGGAAGGGAAGGACTCCCACCCACCAAACCAAGTCCAACTCGGTTTGGGGGGGAGTCCTCCCCCCTTGGACTCGGCCGACCCCCTTGGGGCTCCTTGAGCCCCAAGGCAAGGTCCCCTCCCTCCCACCTATATATACGGAGGTTTTAGGGCTGATTTGAGACGACTTTTCCACGGCAGCCCGACCACATACCTCCACGGTTTTTCCTCTAGATCGCGTTTCTGCGGAGCTCGGGCGGAGCCCTGCTGAGACAAGTTCATCACCAACCTCCGGAGCGCCGTCACGCTGCCGGAGAACTCTTCTACCTCTCCGTCTCTCTTGCTGGATCAAGAAGGCCGAGATCATCGTCGAGCTGTACGTGTGCTGAACGCGGAGGTGCCGTCCGTTCGGTACTAGATCGTGGGACTAATCGCGGGATTGTTCGCGGGGCGGATCGAGGGACGTGAGGACGTTCCACTACATCAACCGCGTTCACTAACACTTCTGCTGTACTATCTACAAGGGTACGTAGATCACGCATCCCCTCTCGTAGACGGACATCACCATGATAGGTCTTCGTGCGCGTAGGAAATTTTTTGTTTCCCTTGCGACGTTCCCCAACAGTGATCCCGTTAGCAAGTGACAACACTTGCCTATGGCGAGGAAACCTTGACCGTCTTTGATCAACGAACTAGTCAACTAGAGGCTCACTAGGGACAGTGTGTTGTCTATGTATCCACACATGTATTTGAGTTTCCAATCAATACAATTCTAGCATGGATAATAAACGATTATTATGAACAAGGAAATATAATAATAACTAATTTATTATTGCCTCTAAGGCATATTTCCAACACATACTACCTTGCTACTGATACTTTGCTGCAGATACTAAATCTTTCAGGTGTGGTTGAATTGACAACTCAACTGCTAATACTTGAGAATATTCTTTGGCTACCCCTTGAGTCGAATCAATAAATTTGGGTTGAATACTCTACCCTTGAAAATTGTTACGATCCCCTATACTTGTGGGTTATCAAGAACATTTTTGGCGCCGTTGCCGGGGAAGCACATCTATATTCTCTAAGTCACTTGGGATTTACGTCTGCTGGTCACTATGACGAATCCAAAAGATCCAAGAACTAAAGTCTTATCCTCAACTACGAGGACAGGTAAGGAACTGCCATCTAGCTCTACACTTGATTCACCTTCACTTATGAGTAAGTTTGCGACACCATCTCCTGCTAGAGATCTTGATATGTCGCATGTGCTTGATGATGCTACTTCTTCTGCCCATGATGCTTATGATGATGCTATGCTTGATACTGCTTTGCCACTTGGTGCATTCCTTGATGCACAAATTGCTAGAGTTGTTGCTAGATATGATGATACTTCTGAAACTGTTGATACTATTGAAGTAGAACCTGCTATTTTGCCTGTTAGAACTAGCTCTCCTAGATATGAATTGCCTGATATGCCTGAGTGTTATGTTATGGAGGGAGAGATAGCTGAGGACTTTCTTGCTTGTAAGGATAGCTATGATGTTGAGAAATTACTGCTCAAGTGGAAAGAAAAATCTCTGAACGCTAGGATGAAATACGACCCGAAGTTTGCTACTTCGCCTATCTTTGTGACCGATAAGGATTATGAATTCTCTGTCGACCCTGAGTTAATCACTCTGGTCAAATCTGATTCTTTTCATGGTTATGAGTCTGAAACGGTTGTAGCCCATCTTACCAAACTGCACGATATAGCCACCCTACTCACTAGTGAGGAAAAGATCCGCCACTACTATATCCTCAAGCTATTTCCTTTCTCACTAAAGGATGATGCTAAGACTTGGTTCACTTCTCTTGCTCCTGGTTGTGTGCCTAGCCCCCAGGATATGATCTACTACTTCTATGAGAAATATTTCCCTGCCCATAAGAAGCAAGCTGCCTTGCAGGAAATATACAACTTTGCGCAAGTTGAAGAAGAGAGTCTCCCACAAGCTTGGGGGAGGCTCGTCCAGCTGCTGAATAATTTTCCTGATTACCCTCTTGAGAAGAATGAAATACTTGATATCTTCTATAATGGACTTACCGATGCTTCTAAAGACCACCTAGATAGTTGTGTTGGTTGTGTTTTCAGGGAACGAACTGTAGAACAAGCTGAGATCCTATTGAATAACATCTTGTGCAATGAGAATGCTTTGACTATTCCCGAACCACCTCCTAAGCCAACTCCGAAGAAAAGAGGTATTCTATTCCTCAGTCCTGAAGATATGCAAGAAGCTAAGAAATCTATGAAAGAGAAAGGCATTAAAGCTGAAGATGTCAAAAATCTACCACCTATCGAAGAGATCCATGGTCTTGGTAACCCGACATAGGTACTAGAGGTAAATTATCTTCGTAGATTCGGTGAGAGTGATATTACTTTTGATAAACCTGCTAGCTTATGCCTAGATGAATTTGATAACTTTGTTGGCAAACAACAAAGTTTCAATGATTATGTTAGCAGACAGTTGGAACAGAATGCTTGTATGCTTAATCATTTAAGTGCTTGTGTGGACAGAAACGTCAATGATCTTAAGCTCTTGAGTAAACATGCCTCTATGGTTACTACTCAAGTAGAACAAGTACTTAAGGCTCAGAATGACTTGCTCAATGAGTTGAATGACAATTCTGTCAGAGTCATCACTAGAGGTGGTAGAATGACCCAGGAACCTTTGTATCCTGAGGGTCATCCTAAGAGAATTGAAAAAGATTCTCAAGGAGTTAGAACTGATGCACCTGGTCATCCTAGAAAGAAAAAGAGAGATGATAGGAACCTGCACGATAGCAACCCTGATGCTGTTACACCTGAGAGTCCAAACGATGTCTCTCTCTCTGATGCTAAAACACAATCTGGTGATGAACATGAGCCTAATGATAATATCGATAGTGATGTTCATGATGATGCTCAACCTAGCAATGATAAGGATGTGGAGATTGAACTTGTTGATCTTGATAACCCACAACCTAAGAATAAGAGATACGATAAGAATGACTTTGCTGCTAGGAAGCATGGTAAAAAAGGGAACCATGGGTTCAGAAACCCACACCCTTTCCTCCCAAACCATCCAAGAAAAAGGTTGATGAGGATTTTGAGCACTTTGTTGAAATGATTAGACCTGTCTTTCTGCAAATGCGTTTGGCAGATATGCTCAAAATATCTCTGTATGCTAAGTACATGAAGGATATTGTGACTAATAAGAGGAGGATACCTGAGGTTGAGATTTCCACCATGCTCACTAACTATACCTTCAAGGGTGGAATTCCTAAGAAACTAGGTGATCCCGGAGTGCCCACTATACCTTGCTCCATTAAAGTCAACTACGCTAGAACTGCTTTATGCGCCCTTGGAGCCGGTGTTAGTGTTATGTCTCTCTCTCTTTATCGTAGGCTTGAACTGGATAAGTTGACACCCACTGAAATCTCTCTGCAAATGGCCGACAAATCAACTGCTTTCCCTATCGGCATTTGCGAGGATGTACCTGTTGTGGTTGCGAACGTTACTATCTTAACAGACTTTGTTATCCTGGATATTCCCGAGGATGATGCCATGGCGGTCATCCTTGGAAGATCCTTTTTAAACCCTGCAGGGGCTGTTATTGATTGCAACAAAGGCAATGTCACTTTCCATGTCAACGGTAATGAGCATATGGTGCACTTTCCGAAGAAACAATATCGAGTACATTGCATCAATGGTATCGAAAAAACTTCATTGATTCTTATTGGGAGCTTTGAATGCCCTATACCTCCTGTCAAGATGAAGTATGATTTGCTTGTTGGGGATATCCACATCCCCATTGAGGTAACCTAGTGACTATTCGAAAATTCTTCGTCTTCTTTTGCGATTCGAAAAAGTTTGTCAAGGAGACTTGATCAACCTCATTGACGGATTTCTTTCAATGACCATGAGATGGATAAATCGAGGAGTCACAAACCTGTGTTCCAAGCTTTCACCTTCGGTAGCTTAGAAGAAAAATGATAGATTTAGTTTAGTTTTCCCTGTTTTCTGTCTTAGCGTCCCGTAGAAAAGTACCCCGAAAATAAAAGTTCTCCGAACGTCCTAAAAATCAAGTATGATTTTTTCTGGATTTTTTAAAAAACTCTGAGACGAAGAGCTAGTCAGGGGGCTGCACAAGTGGACCACAAGCCCTCGAGGCACGGGCACCCCACTGGCCGCGCCTACCAGGCTTGTGGGGCCCACGTGTACCCCCTCCACTTATTCTAGCTCCCATCTGCTTCTCCTACCTCCAGAAGAAATTGTTTTGCAGCTCAAACCCGTGTTCTTGCTCTTCTTGCTGGGATTTTCGATCTCCTTGTGCAAAGCACCATTCACCAAACTGTTTTGGGGAAATTGCTCCTTGGTAAGTGACTCCTCCATTAGTCCTATTAGTTTTTGCTCTAGTGCCTTGTACTTCGCGTATTTTTGCTGCCTTGGTGACCCTGTTCTTGAGCTTTGCATGCTAATTTTTGATGCGTAATATGGCCTCTAGGCGCTTGTGGGAGTAGTTGCTACGAGTTTCGTTGGGCCTTGTTCACTTTTCCTTAGAATCACTAAAATTTTCAGAAATTTTCAGAGGTAGAAAAGGGAAAAGATGAGGAAGTTCTTAAGAGGCTCTTCAAGTCGTGACCCCAAGGATGATGGGAATGAGAAGAAGATACCCAAGTATCCGGTCCCCCGAGTTCCGAGTGGCCAAGCGATGTGTTCTTACGCGCCGCCGGACTTTATGAGGACTTTTATTACTTGGTGGAGAACGCAGGTCTTACCGCCTTCGTTGAAGATAAGTGTCTGCAATACCTCCTCCTCACTAATATTTTCGTGCAAAGCTTTAACTTCTATCCAAGGAAGAATCCTCCTATGGTTGAGTTCAAATTATATGATATCCCCCAGCGCATGTCACTCAAGGATTTTTGCAATGTTTGCAAATTGCCTTTTGTTGGGGATATTCTTGAACCTCGTCCACAGGACTTGTAGGCTTTCACTATTGTTGTAGGAGAGGAGAGAGGAGTGTCTTGCGCTAGAGCTGCTAGCGTACATTTTCCTGTGCTTCGGTACTTCTCATTATTCGTGGAAAATGTTTGATTGGCCATGGGAAGGCTGGGTCCCTTAGCTCCCCAGATCCTGCGGTCTTGCGCGAAGCCCTTTATACTGATAAAACTTAGAGCTTGGGCGCTATAGTAGCTCAACGGTTGAACACGAACCGTTCTAAAGGCGTTCTCTATGGAGGTATCTATGATACCCGTCTTGCCAGACATTTTGAGATACCTATTAGACTGGATGAGGAAGAAGAGATTCTTCTTCTTGAGAGATATCTAGATTGTGATAGCATGGTTCGCCATGACTTTCTTGATAGAGATATAAATAGAAGGATGATTTATAACCTGGTATTTCGTCAGGGTACTCGTGAGACTATTACTTTGCCTGCCCCTTCTTTGTCCAATCTTCATACATGCAGGTACATTATTATGCCCTTGGACATCTACACATATTGGGGCATAGCCCAACCAAGATGCCCGTGCCCGAGCCACCAGTCGAGTACGAGACGCCAGTTTATCAGTGGGAGCTAGAGGAGCTCACACAGCAGTGGCACCCTCAGTACACTCCGGAGTACCCCGGAGCTGGTTATTTCCCTCCTTGGAGTAGACCAACTTAGGCCAAAAGCCTAATCTTGGGGGAGTACGTGTTTCTCACCGAAATTATATTCTTGCTTACGCTTTCACTTTGTTAGTCGATGTTCACACTTTGCCACTGTATCATCCATGCTAGTTTATTTTTTTCCTCTCGTTTTCTTTTCGTGTGTTTGTCTAGTTTGAGAAAACCCAAAAAGATTTCTCGTTCTTCTTTTTCTTGTTGGGAGCTTTCCCGTGTAAATAGTTTTCTTTTTCTTTGGGTCAAGGTAGAAGACCATGGTTTCAATGTTTAGTGGCTCTCGCATGCATATCTGTTTATCTGTCAAAGAGCCATATTACTTTGTCTTCTCCTTTGTGTTTGCTTGCAGATTCTAGCTTTAGTCCAATGCGCGAGTACTCTTATTATTGTTCACATCATTCGGTCGTGCAAGTTAAAGGCAATAATGACGATATATGATGAAGTGACTGAGCCTGGAAAAGCTCGTATGAACTCGATCTATTTTGTTTTTGTAAATATGCCTAGCTCATCGTTCCTGATTCAGCTTTGTTGTGAGAGAAACATATTTGCAATGACAACTTAGAGATCATAGTTTCTGATGCCATGCTTATTTAGCTAGGATCTTTTAATGGTTTGTCTTGGATGCCAACATGAATTTTGAGATGATTATGATATAGTATGATAGGATGGTATCCTCCTTTGAATGATTCAAGTGGCTTGACTTGGTGCATGTTAATGCATGTAGTACCTCTATGATATTCAAGTTCATGGTGATTTATGTCCTACTCATGCTTGCACTCAATGTTGGTTAATCTCAATGCATTTTTATGACTGTTGTCGCTCTCTAGTTGGTCGCTTCCCAGTCTTTTGCTAGCCTTCACTTGTACTAAGCGGGAATACTGCTTGTGCATCCACTTCCATAAACCCAAAGTTGTTCCATATGAGTCCACCATACCTACCTATATGCGATATCTACCTACCGTTCCAAGTAAATTTGCATGTGCCACTCTCTAAACCTTCAAGAAATAATCTGTTTTGCATGCCCGAACCGCTCATGTGGTGACAGGGGGCTATCAGTATCTTCCATGCTAGGCGTGTTATCCTTTATATGTGTTTATTCACTATCATTCACAATAAAGGGGTCGGTAATTGGAATGCCCAGTTCCATGCTCAAATCGAAAAGATAATTGCAAACAAAACTCCCCCTGGATTGATGTTGGTATGGACGGCACCCGAGTATTCGGCTAGTCGTGGAGTGTGATTGATCGGTGGTGAGGAAGTCAAAACTTTACTTTTCTGTTTGGGAACCGCCTATAGCATGTGTAGCATGGAAGATGGTGAAAACTCTTGGTCACTGCGCTGACAATGAAAGCATGCCACCCAAAATTATTATCTCTGTTTCCAAAGCTTGAGTTCTGGCACCTCTGCAAATCAATGCTTCCCTCTACAAAGGGCATGTCTATTTATGTTCCTGTTGAGTCATCCTCTTCTTATAAAAGCACCAATTAGAGAGCACCTCTGTCATTTTTATGCTTTGCTTTTAACTGTGATTGAGTATGATTGTGACTGGATCTTCTTTGCCATGAATTACAATGTTTAGTCAGCCCTTGGTCTTTGAAGGTGCTCTGCATTTATGTTTTGCGGTCTCAGAAAGAGCTAGCGAGATACCATCTGTTCGTACTGCATCATGATTGTTTTGATTGAAGTGTTGACGTTTGAAACTTGTCATTATTGCTTGCTAGTTGATTATGCCATTGATATGAGTTTACCATGAGACCTAGATGTCATTTTCTTATGTGGTTAGCTTGTGATCTTGCTGAAATTCTGGATATGAGTTAGACATAGTTGCAACAACAAGATCAAACAGAGTCCGTAAAAGTTTTTCTTTTGTCTCTTTCAGTTTGTCCACTGAATTGCTAAAGGACAAGCAAGGTTTTAAGCTTGGGGAGTTGATACGTCTCCATTGTATCTACTTTTCCAAACTCTTTTGCCCTTGTTTTGGACTCTAATTTGCATGATTTGAATGAAACTAACCCGGACTAACGCTGTTTTCAGCAGAATTGTCATGGTGTTGTTTTTGCGCAGAAATAAAAGTTCTTGGAATGACATGGAAATTTACGGAGAATTTTTTTGTGGAATATATAAAAATACTAGCGCAATATTCAACGGAGGAAGTGGAGCGTGGAGCCCACAAGCCCAGCCGCGCCTGGCAGGCTTCTGGGGCCCACAAAGCTCCACCGCCTCCAATCTCAGCTCTATTTAGTCTGTTTCGTCCGGAAAAAAATCAAGGAGAAGAGTTCATCGCGTTTTACGATACGAGGGCGCAGCCACCTCCTGTTCTTCCTCTGGAGGGCAGATCTGGAGTCCGTTCTGGGCTCCGAAGAGGGGAGATCCACGCCATCGTCATCACCAACCTTCCTCCATCGCCAATTGCATGATGCTCTTCACCGTTCGTGGGTAATCTCATCGTAGGCTTGCTGGACGGTGATGGGTTGGATGAGATCTATCATGTAATCGAGTTAGTTTTGACGGGGATTGATCCCTAGTATCCACTATGTTCTGAGATTGATGTTGCTAATACTTTGCCATGCTTAATGCTTGTCACTAGGGCTCGAGTGCCATGATTTCAGATCTGAACCTATTATGTTGTCGCCAATATATGTGTGTTCTTGATCCTATCTTGAAAGTTGTACTCACCTACTATGTGTTATGACCTGGCAACCTCGGAGTGACAATAGCCGGAACCACTCCCGGAGATGACCATAGTATGAGGAGTTCATGTATTCACCAAGTGTTAATGCGTTGGTTCGGTTCTTTATTCAAAGGAGAACCTTAATATCCCGTAGTTTCCATTAGGACCCCGCTGCCACGGGAGGGTGGATAATAGATGTCATGCAAGTTCTTTTCCCTAAGCACGTTGACTACATACGGAATACATGCCTACATTACATTGACGAACTGGAGCTAGTTACATATCTCTCCATGTTATAATTGTTGCATGATGAATGGCATCCGGCATAATCATCCATCACCGATCCAATGCCTACGAGTTTTTCCTACTGGTCCTTGCTATGTTACTTTGTCGCTACTGCTGTCACTGCTGCTACCATTACTCTGTTGCTACTGTTGTTACTCTGCTGCTACTGTTGTTACTTTGCTGCTACTGGTTACTGTTGCTACTGCTTCTATCATACTACCTTGCTACTGATACTTTGCTGCGGATACTAAATCTTTCAGGTGTGGTTGAATTGACAACTCAACTGCTAATACTTGAGAATATTCTTTGGCTTCCCCTTGAGTCGAATCAATAAATTTGGGTTGAATACTCTACCCTCGAAAACTATTGCTATCCCCTATACTTGTGGGTTATCACCTCTCATTTTCCTTTCCCTCACTTCACAAGAAAGTACCTTTTTATTTTCCTTCTTTCCTTTTTCCATTTTCTTGCCGAATCTCTTGTTTGCATGGTCATTATGTCTTGCATTAGTACTCCTCCTTCATCATCAGATTTTGAAGTCCCGTACTTCAAACACAGATAAGAAGAAAATTTGAAAGATGCTTAGTATAGGTTGATGCAATCTTATCGTGTTTGCAATTTAAAAGGATATGCAAAGATTTTGCTGTGCAATGTTTATATAGGATTAAACATGCATCACATACAACTTCTAAATTTTGGCACTAAAGGAAATTTTGTTGCGATTGATGCTAATGTTGCTTCTGAAATAATAGAGGGGGTATTGGGGGTTCTAACACTCAAAAAGGGATTTGCTTATACACAAGAAGGATTTCAAATATTAGTAAAATTGAGTGACCTACAGAAATATTTTTTTGAATTGCAAAAATCTTATAACCTCTTAAACATATGAGTGGACACCTCAATCACATGAACACTTTGATTACTTCGTGTAATAACCGATCGGATATTCTGGATCTTAAGATGGTCTCTTTTCCTTAGAATATTGGAAAACATAAAGATCCACCCGGGTTTGAGAAAGCTCTATGCCTAGCTAGGGGCGTAAAACGATAGCGCTTGTTGGGAGGCAACCCAATGAATAAAATTTATTTTCCACTTTTGCTTTTTCTTCTTGAGTGTTTGAAAAAAAATATCCTACTATGATGATTCTATTTTTTATGTTTTAATTACTGTTTGGGCCAAGCAAAGCCTTTAGGATCATGTTGGGTGATAGTTGCTTTGATCTTGCTGGAAAACAGAAACTTTTGAGTCCAGTAGATAATTTCTGAAAATAATAGATGCAACGAAAGTGTCTATAAGTTTTAGACAATATTGATATACAATTCCCTACGTTTTCCTATTTTTCAGAATTTTTGCAGTTACAGAAGTATGAGTAAAATTCGAGTCTTTACAAACTGAACTGTTTTTGACATATTCTGTTTTGTTTGCGTTGTGTGCTTATTTTGATGATTCTATGGTTTTATCAGAGGGTATAAGCCATGGTAAAGTTATAATACACTATGTATAATGCAAAAATAAAGTTGTAATTGGTTTTCAACAGTACCTACAGGAAATTTTGGTTTTCTTATACAAATGGATCTCACGAAGGTTTCGTTGAGTTTTGTGTGATTGAAGTTTTCAAGTTTTGGGTGAAGTCAAGATGGATGAAGGAATAAGGAGTGATAAAAGCCTAAGATTGGGGATTCCCCATGGAAACCCGAGGTAATAACCAAAGAGTACCAAGCAACTAAGCTTGGGGATGCCCCGGAATGCATCCCCTCTTTCTTCTAACTACCATCGGTAATTTTACTTGGAGCTATATTTTTATTCGTCAAATATCATGAGTTTTGCTTGGAATGTATTCTATTATATGAGTCTTTGATTGATTTTCTGGTTAGTTTGTAATAATAAACCTTGCTGGACGCACCTATTTGAGAGAGCCAAATTATGATGTGATTTGTTAGAATCGCTCTTTATGCTTCACTTCAATTTTTTAGAGCGATGGAATTGCTCTAGTGCTAAACTTATATCTTTTTGAGCATGGTGGTGCTGTTATTTTGAAAAAAAATTCTCTCATGCTTCACTTAGATTATTTTGAGAGTTAGTAGAAATTTTGAAGAAATCATCTCTTGCTTGACATATATTATTTTGAGAGTTGGAAATTTTAAAGAAACTTGTGCTCTCGTTATTCACTTATATTTGTTTCAAAGCTTGTTATTTGCAATGGATATTTGCTTTAAATGAAGTTAGTACCAAAGTGATAGATATCCAGGGGAGATATAATAAAATATTTCATGAAGATCATTGGATGTTAAACTTGATTCTTTGCAATAGATTTGCGATATGAAGATAGTAATATGTGAATTATGTCGATGAGTAATTATGCTTTAGTAAGAATATTGGTGTCAAGGCTTTTGATTCCCTATACATGCATGTGGAGTCAATAATTATGCTATGAAATTACATCCTACTTGTGTTGCATTTTTCGATGTTAGTTATGTTTAATGTTTGTTTATGATGGTTTTCGTTCCTTGGTTGGGCACTTCTCAATCTATTTTGCCAGCCTTCACTAGTACTAAGCGGGAATACTGCTTGTGCATGTAAATCTTAAACCCAAAGTTGTGCCAAATGAGTCCACCATACCTACCTATATGTGGTATTTCAACGTCGTTCTACATAAATTTGCAAGTGCCAACTCTAATGTTCAAAATAAATTTCTGTTTTGTGTGCCCGTACGGCTCATGAAGGGGCGAGGGGTGGCCGGTATCTTCCATGTTAAATAGGTTACTCTCAAGGTGAGTGTTTATTCACTTGTCATTGCACGAGAGCATGGCGGTAATAGGGATGCCCGGTCCCAAAATACAAATAAAATTTATTTTATGTTGTCAAATAATAAATTCCTTGGAAAGTATTGGTATGGACGGTACCGGTGGATGTGGCTAGCCATGGAATGTGAAAGAATGGTGGAAAAAGGAATAAACTTTATTTTTAGTTTGGGAACCGCCTATGATTTGTTTAGCATGGAACATATTGCGAACTCTTAGTCGTTTTCGTTGATAGGAAAAGCATAACACCCAAAATATTTTACCTCGAAGTTTTTTCGCTTTGAGCTCTGGTAGCTCTACAAATCTCTGTTTCCCTGTGTGAATTTACTTTATGCAATTTTTTATTTTGAATTTGAGTCTCCATCTTCTCTTATAAAGCACCAACTGAGGAACACTATTATCATACTTGATCATTGGATGTAGCTAATATTTGGGTGTGTTGCATGAATGGATCAATGATGGGCTAGGGATAGCATTCTTCAGCTTTGATATTTTGAAAGACTTGATTTCTTGTTGATATGCTTGAGTATTGAATTTTTCATGTCAAATTATAGACTATTCCTTTGAATCATCTACAAGTTGTAGGATCGAAAGTATGTCTAGAGGGGGGTGATTAGACTACTTGACAAAATGAAAACTTAGCCATTTTCCAATTTTAGTTGTGGGCCAGTTTTAGCAATTATGGCAAGTCAAGTACACCCTACACATGCAGTTCTAAGAGTATAGCAGCGGAATGTAAAACATGCAAGTGTAAAGAAAAGGAGTAAGGTAGGGAGATCAAACGCATGAGGTTGACACGACGATTTTTGGCATGGTTTCGATAGGTGGCGCTATCGTATCTCCATGTTAGTTGAGACTTCAACCCACGGAGGGTAACGACTGCGGGAGTCCACGGAGGGCTCCACCCACAAGGGGTCCACGAAGAAGCAGCCTTGTCTATTCGACCACGGCTTCCGGCCACGAAGGACTAGCCTTATGCTGCTGGCTACGCCTATAGGGATTTCCTTGGCAAATATGCAAAGGATTCCCCTGCGGCCTTAGAGCCTTGCCTTGGTGTTCCCTTGAAGAGGAAAGGGTGATGTAGCACAGCGGCGGTAAGTATTTCCCTCAGTTTGAGAACCAAGGTATCAATCCAGTAGGAGGATCGCGTCAAGTCACAAGTACCTACACAAACACAAAGAGCTTGCACCCAACGCTATGAAGGGGTTGTCAATCCCTTATAGATTGTTTGCAAAGTGAGAACTGAAAGCAAAAAGTAAACAAAGCAAAGTTAAAGTAAAAGCTGAGATGATAGTTGTGAATAGACCCGGGGGCCTTCGTGTTCACTAGTGGCTTCTCTCATGAAAGCAAGTAGACGGTGGGTGAACGAATTACTATCGAGCAATTGATAGAACTACGCAAAGTCATGACGTTATCTATGGCAATGATCATACATATAGGCATCACGTCCAAAACAAGTAGACCGATACTTTCTGCATCTGCTACTATTACTCCACACGTCGACCGCTATCCAGCATGCATCTAGTGTATTGAGTGTTGGAATTATGCCCTAGAGGCAATAATAAATATAGTTATTATTATAATTCCTGTATCAAGATAATCGTTTATTATCCATGCTATAATTGTATTGAATGAAGACTCATTTACATGTGTGGATACATAGACAAAACACTGTCCCTAGCAAGCCTCTAGTTGGCTAGCCAGTTGATCAACGATAGTCAGTGTCTTCTGATTATGAACAAGGTGTTGTTGCTTGATAACTCGATCACGTCATTAGGAGAATCATGTGATGGACTAGACCCAAACTAATAGACGTAGCATGTTGATCGTGTCATTTTATTGCTACTGTTTTCTGCGTGTCAAGTATTTATTCCTATGACCATGAGATCATATAACTTACTAACACCGGAGGAATACTTTGTGTGTATCAAACGTCGCAACGTAACTGGGTGACTATAAAGATGCTCTACAGGTATCTCCGAAGGTGTTCGTTAAGTAAGTATGGATCGAGACTGGGATTTGTCACTCCGTATGACGGAGAGGTATCTCGGGGCCCACTCGGTAATACAACATCACACATAAGCCTTGCAAGCAATGTGACTTAATGTAAGTTGCGGGATCTTGTATTACGGAACGAGTAAAGAGACTTGTCGGTAAATGAGATTGAAATAGGTATACGGATACTGATGATCGAATCTTGGGCAAGTAACATACCGAAGGACAAAGGGAATGACATACGGGATTATATGAATCCTTGACACTGAGGTTCAAACGATAAGATCTTCGTAGAATATGTAGGATCCAATATGGGCATCCAGGTCCCGCTATTGGATATTGACCGAGGAGTCTCTCGGGTCATGTCTACATAGTTCTCGAACCCGTAGGGTCTGCACACTTAAGGTTCGACGTTGTTTTATGCGTATTTGAGTTATATGGTTGGTTACCGAATGTTGTTCGGAGTCCCGGATGAGATCACGGACGTCACGAGGGTTTCCGGAATGGTCCGGAAATAAAGATTGATATATAGGATGACCTCATTTGATTACCGGAAGGTTTTCGGAATTACCGGGAATGTACCGGGAATGACGAATGGGTTCCGGGAGTTCACCGGGGGGGCAACCCACCCCGGGGAAGCCCATAGGCCTTGGAAGTGGCCCACCAGCCCTTAGTGGGCTGGTGGGACAGCCCAAGAGAGGCCTATGCGCATTGGGAAGAAAATCAAAGAGAAAAAAAGGAGGTGGGAAAGGGAAGAGGGACTCCACCTTCCAAACCAAGTAGAATTCGGTTTGGGAGGGGGAGACCTTCCCCCTTGGCTCGGCTGACCCCCTTGGGAGTCCTTGGACCCCAAGGAAAGTCTACCCCCTCTTCCTCCTATGTATAGTGGCATTTTAGGGCTGATTTGAGACAACTTTGCCACGGCAGCCCGACCACATATCTCCACGGTTTCACCTCTAGATCGCGTTTCTGCGGAGCTCGGGCGGAGCCCTGCTGAGACAAGATCATCACCAACCTCCGGAGCGTCGTCACGCTGCCGGAGAACTCTTCTACCTCTCCATCTCTCTTGCTGGATCAAGAAGGCCGAGATCATCGTCGAGCTGTACGTGTGCTGAACGCGGAGGTACCGTCCGTTCGGCACTAGATCGTGGGACTGATCGCGGGATAGTTCGCGGGGCGGATCGAGGGACGTGAGGACATTCCACTACATCAACCGCATTCACTAATGCTTCTGCTGTACAGTCTACAAGGGTACGTAGATCACACATCCCCTCTCGTAGATGGACATCACCATGATAGGTCTTCGTGCGCGTAGGAAAAATTTTGTTTCCCATGCGACGTTCCCCAACAGTGGCATCATGAGCTAGCTTCATGCGTAGATGTCTTCTCGAGTAGAACACAAAAGTTTTTGTGGGCGGTGATGTGTGTTTTTCTGCCCTCCTTAGTATTTTCTTGATTCCGCGGTATTGTTGGATCGAAGCGGCTCGGACCGACATTACTCGTACGCTCACGAGAGACTGGTTTCATCGCTACGAGTAACTCCGTTGCTCAAAGATGACCGGCGAGTGTCGGTTTCTCCAACTTTAGTTCAATCAGATTTGACCGAGGAGGTCCTTGGATGAGGTTAAATAGCAATTCATATATCTCCGTTGTGGTGTTTGCGTAAGTAAGATGCGATCCTACTAGATACCCACGGTCACCACGTAAAACATGCAACAACAAAATTAGAGGACGTCTAACTTGTTTTTGCAGGGTATGCTTGTGATGTGATATGGCCAACGATGTGATGTAATATATTGGATGTATGAGATGATCATGTTGTAATAGATAATATCGACTTGCACGTCGATGGTACGGCAACCGGCAGGAGCCATAGGGTTGTCTTTATAACTAACGTTTGTGCTTGCAGATGCGTTTACTATTTTGCTAGGATGTAGCTTTAGTAGTAATAGCATGAGTAGCACGACAACCCCGATGGCGACACGTTGATGGAGATCGTGGTGTGGCGCCGGTGACAAGAAGATCGTGCCAGTGCTTTGGTGATGGAGATCAAGAGGCACGTGATGATGGCCATATCATGTCACTTATGAATTGCATGTGATGTTAGTCCTTTTATGCACCTTATTTTGCTTAGAACGACGGTAGCATTATGAGGTGATCTCTTACTAAAATTTCAAGACGAAATTGTGTTCTCCCCGACTGTGCACCGTTGCTACAGTTCGTCGTTTCGAGACAGCACGTGATGATCGGGTGTGATAGACTCAACGTTCACATACAACGGGTGCAAAACAGTTGCGCACGCGGAACACTCGGGTTAAGCTTGACGAGCCTAGCATGTGCAGACATGGCCTCGGAACACATGAGACCGAAAGGTCGATCATGAATCATATAGATGATATGATTAGCATAGGGATGCTTACCACTGAAACTATACTCAACTCACGTGATGATCGGACTTGAGCTAGTGTAAGTGGATCATGAACCACTCAAATGACTAGAGAGATATACTTTTTGAGTGGGAGTTTAGCGAATAATTTGATTAAGTTAAACTCTAATTATTTTGAACATAGTCTAAGTCCACTTTGAATATATTTGTGTTGTAGATCATGGCTCACGCGACAGTCATCCTGAATTTTAATACGTTCCTAGAGAAAGCTAAGTTGAAAGATGATGGAAGCAACTTTGTAGACTGGGCTCGTAATCTTAAGCTAATCTTACAAGCTGGGAAGAAGGATTATGTACTTAATGCTGCGCTAGGAGATGAACCACCCGCTACGGCTGATCAGGATGTTAAGAACGCTTGGTTAGCACGTAAGGAGGACTACTCAATAGTTCAATGTGCAGTCTTGTATGGCTTAGAACCGGGACTTCAACGTCGCTTTGAGCGTCATGGAGCATTTGAGATGTTCCAGGAGTTGAAGTTTATCTTTCAGAAGAACGCCCGGATCGAGAGGTATGAGACCTCCGATAAATTCTATGCTTGCAAGATGGAGGAGAACTCGTCTGTCAGTGAGCATGTGCTAAAAATGTCTGGGTACTCAAACCGTCTAGCTGAGCTGGGGATTGAACTCCCGCAAGAAGCTATCACTGACAGAATCCTTCAATCACTGCCGCCAAGCTATAAAGGCTTTGTGTTGAACTACAACATGCAAGGGATGAACAAGTCTCCCGGCGAGTTGTTTGCGATGCTGAAAGTCGCAGAGTCTGAACTCCGTAAAGAGCATCAAGTGTTGATGGTGAATAAGACCACTGGTTTCAAGAGAAACGGCAAAGGCAAGAAGGGTAAATCGAAGAAGAGCGGCAAGCCTGTTGCCAATCCGACGAAGAAACCGAAAGCTATACCTAAGCCTGAAACAGAGTGTTACTATTGCAAGGGTATGGGTCACTGGAAGCGCAATTGCCCCAAGTATCTGGCTGATAAGAAGGCGGCCAAAGAAAAATCAGGTATATTTGATATACATGTTATTGATGTGTACTTAACCGGCTCTCGTAGTAGTGCGTGGGTATTCGATACCAGTTCTGTTGCTCATATTTGCAACTCGAAACATGAACTGCGGAATAGACGAAGGCTGGCGAAAGATGAAGTGATGATGCGCGTGGGAAATGGTTCCAAGGTTGATGCAATCGCCGTCGGCACAGTCTCACTTCAGTTACCGTCAGGATTAGTTATGAACTTAAATCAATGTTATTTAGTGCTTGCGTTGAGCATGAACATTATATCTGGATCTTGTTTATTGCGAGACGGTTATTCGTTTAAGTCAGATAATAATGGTTGTTCTATTTCTATGAGTAACATCTTTTATGGTCATGCACCCAATGTGAGAGGATTGTTCATATTGAATCTTGATAGTGATACACACGTACGTAACATTGAGACCAAAAGAGTTAGAGTTAACAATGATAGCGCCATATTTTTGTGGCACTCCCGCTTAGGTCATATTGGTGTAAAGCGCATGAAGAAACTCCTGTTGGGGAACGTCGCATGGGAAACAAAAATTTTCCTACGCGCACGAAGACCTATCATGGTGATGTCCATCTACGAGAGGGGATGAGTGATCTACGTACCCTTATAGATCGTACAGCAGAAGCGTTAGAGAACGCGGTTGATGTAGTGGAACGTCCTCACGTCCCTCGATCCGCCCCGCGAACAATCCCGCGATCAGTCCCACGATCTAGTACCGAACGGACGGCACCTCCGCGTTCAGCACACGTACAGCTCGACGATGATCTCGGCCTTCTTGATCCAGCAAGAGAGACGGAGAGGTAGAAGAGTTCTCCGGCAGCGTGACGGCGCTCCGGAGGTTGGTGATGATCTCGTCTCAGCAGGGCTCCGCCCGAGCTCCGCAGAAACGCGATCTAGAGGAAAAACTATGGAGGTATGTGGTCGGGCAGCCGTGAGAAAAGTCGTCTCAAATCTGCCCTAAAAGCCCCATATATATAGGAGGAGGGAGGGGGACCTTGCCTTGGGGTCCAAGGGACTCCCAAGGGGTCGGCCGAGCCAAGGGGGGGAGGACTCCCCCCCCCCAAACCGAGTTGGACTTGGTTTGGTGGGAGGAGTCCCCCTCCCTTCCCACTTCTTCCCTCTTTTTTTTCTTTTCCTTTGATTTCCTTCTCTTGGCGCATAGGCCCCCTTGGGGCTATCCCACCAGCCCACTAAGGGCTGGTGTGTCTCCCCAAAGCCTATGGGCTTCCCCGGGGTGGGTTGCCCCCCCCCCCCCCCCGGTGAACTCCCGGAACCCATTCGTCATTCCCGGTACATTCCCGGTAACTCCGAAAACCTTCCGGTAATCAAATGAGGTCATCCTATATATCAATCTTCGTTTCCGGACCATTCCGGAAACCCTCGTGACGTCTGTGATCTCATGCGGGACTCCGAACAACATTCGGTAACCAACCATATAACTCAAATACGCATAAAACAACGTCGAACCTTAAGTGTGCAGACCCTGCGGGTTCGAGAACTATGTAGACATGACCCGAGAGACTCCTCGGTCAATATCCAATAGCGGGACCTGGATGCCCATATTGGATCCTACATATTCTACGAAGATCTTATCGTTTGAACCTCAGTGCCAAGGATTCGTATAATCCCGTATGTCATTCCCTTTGTCCTTCGGTATGTTACTTGCCCGAGATTCGATCGTCGGTATCCGCATACCTATTTCAATCTCGTTTACCGGCAAGTCTCTTTACTCGTTCCGTAATACAAGATCCTGCAACTTACACTAAGTTACATTGCTTGCAAGGCTTGTGTGTGATGTTGTAT
Organism: Hordeum vulgare subsp. vulgare; assembly: GCF_904849725.1. Lineage (NCBI taxonomy): Eukaryota > Viridiplantae > Streptophyta > Magnoliopsida > Poales > Poaceae > Hordeum > Hordeum vulgare. Next base: position 526,557,190 of record NC_058519.1, read on the forward strand.
TACCGAGTGGGCCCCGAGATACCTCTCCGTCACACGGAGTGACAAATCCCAGTCTTGATCCATACTAACTCAACTAACACCTTCGGAGATACCTGTAGAGCATCTTTATAGTCACCCAGTTACGTTACGATGTTTGATACACACAAAGAATTCCTCCGGTGTCAGTGAGTTATATGATCTCATGGTCATAGGAATAAATACTTGACACGCAGAAAACAGTAGCAACAAAATGACACGATCAACATGCTACGTCTATTAGTTTGGGTCTAGTCCATCACGTGATTCTCCCAATGACGTGATCCAGTTATCAAGCAACAACACCTTGTTCATAATCAGAAGACACTGACTATCATCGATCAACTGGCTAGCCAACTAGAGGCATGCTAGGGACGGTGTTTTGTCTATGTATCCACACATGTAAATGAGTCTTCATTCACTACAATTATAGCATGGATAATAAACTATTATCTTGATACAGGAATTATAATAATAACTATACATTTATTATTGCCTCTAGGGCATAATTCCAACAGTCTCCCACTTGCACTAGAGTCAATAATCTAGCCCTCACATCACCATGTGAATTACATTGTAATAAATCTAACACCCATACAGTTCTGGTGTCGATCATGTTTTGGCCGTGGAAGAGGTTTAGTCAACGGGTCTGCTACATTCGGATCCGTGTGCACTTTGCATATATTTACGTCCTCCTCCTCGACGTAGTCGCGGATGAGGTTGAAGCGTCGTTTGATGTGTCTGGTCTTCTTGTGAAACCTTGGTTCCTTGCTAAGGCAATGGCACCAGTGTTGTCACAGAACAAGGTTATTGGATCGAGTGCACTTGGCACCACGCCAAGATCCGTCATGAACTGCTTCATCCAGACACCCTCCTTAGCCGCCTCCGAGGCAGCCATGTACTCCGCTTCACATGTAGAATATTCTACGACGCTTTGCTTGGAACTGCACCAGCTTACTGCACCCCCATTAAGAATAAATACGTATCCGGTTTGCGACTTAGAGTCGTCCGGATCTGTGTCAAAGCTTGCATCGACGTAACCTTTTACGGCGAGCTCTTCGTCACCTCCATACACGAGAAACATCTCCTTAGTCCTTTTCAGGTACTTCAGGATATTCTTGACCGCTGTCCAGTGATCCACTCCTGGATTACTCTGGAACCTACCTGCCATACTTATGGCCAGGCTAACATCCGGTCTAGTGCACAGCATCGCATACATGATAGAACCTATGGCCGAAGCATAGGGGACGGAGCGCATATGCTCTCTATCTTCATCAGTTGCTGGGCACTGAGTCTTACTCAATCTCGTACCTTGTAACACTGGCAAGAACCCTTTCTTGGACTGTTCCATTTTGAACCTCTTCAAAACTTTATCAAGGTATGTGCTTTGTGAAAGTCCTATCAGGCGTTTTGATCTATCCCTATAGATCTTAATGCCTAGAATGTAAGCAGCTTCTCCTAGGTCCTTCATAGAGAAACTTTCAATCAAGTAACCTTTTATGCTCTCCAAAAGCTCTACGTTGTTTCCTATCAGTAATATGTCATCCACATATAATATTAGAAACGCCACAGAGCTCCCACTCACTTTCTTGTAAATACAAGATTCTCCAACCACTTGTATAAACCCAAATGCTTTGATCACCTCATCAAATCGTTTGTTCCAACTCCGAGATGCTTGCACCAGTCCATAAATGGATCGCTGGAGCTTGCACACCTTGTCAGCATTTTTAGGATCGACAAAACCTTCGGGTTGCATCATATACAACTCTTCCTTTAGGAAACCGTTATGGAACGCCGTTTTGACATCCATCTGCCAAATTTCGTAATCGAAAAATGCAGCTATTCCTAACATGATTCTGACGGACTTAAGCATCGCTACGGGTGAGAAAGTCTCATCGTAGTCAACTCCCGGAACTTGTGAAAAACCCTTTGCCACAAGTCGAGCTTTATAAACGGTCACATTACCGTCAGCGTCCGTCTTCTTCTTAAAGATCCATTTGTTCTGAATAGCCTTGCGGCCCTCAGGCAGTATCTCCAAAGTCCACACTTTGTTTTCATACATGGATCCTATCTCGGATTTCATGGCTTCTAGCCATTTGTTGGATTCTGCGCCCACCATTGCTTCTTCATAATTCGCAGGTTCATTGTTGTCTAACAACATGATTGATAAGACGGGATTACCGTACCACTCTGGAGCAGCACGTGATCTCGTTGACCTGCGTGGTTCAACAGAAACTTGAACTGGAGTTTCATGATCATCATCATTAACTTCCTCCTCAACCGGCGTCGCAACGACAGAGGTTTCCCCTTGCCCTGCGCCACCATCCTGAGGGATGAGAGGTTCGACAACCTCGTCAAGTTCTATCTTCCTCCCACTCAATTCTCTCGAGAGAAACTCCTTCTCGAGAAAAGTTCCGTTCTTAGCAACAAACACTTTGCCCTCGGATTTGAGATAGAAGGTGTACCCAACTGTCTCTTTTGGGTAACCTATGAAGACGCACTTTTCCGCTTTGGGTTCCAGCTTTTCAGGCTGAAGCTTTTTGACATAAGCATCACATCCCCAAACTTTAAGAAACGACAACTTTGGCCTTTTGCCATACCACAGTTCATATGGTGTCGTCTCAACGGATTTCGATGGTGCCCTATTTAAAGTGAATGCAGCTGTTTCTAATGCATAACCCCAAAATGATAACGGCAAATCAGTAAGAGACATCATAGATCGCACCATCTCTAACAAAGTACGATTACGACGTTCGGACACACCATTACGCTGTGGTGTTCCAGGCGGTGTTAACTGCGAAACAATTCCACATTGTCTTAAGTGAGCACCAAACTCGAAACTCAGATATTCACCCCCACGATCAAACCGTAGGAACTTGATCTTCCTGTTACGATGATTTTCCACTTCACTCTGAAATTGCTTGAACTTTTCAAATGTTTCAGACTTGTGCTTCATCAAGTAGACATAACCATATCTACTTAAATCGTCAGTGAAGGTGAGAAAATAACGATATCCGCCGCGTGCCTCCACGCTCATTGGACCACACACATCGGTATGTATGATTTCCAACAAGTCACTTGCACGCTCCATTGTTCCGGAGAACGGAGTCTTAGTCATCTTGCCCATGAGGCATGGTTCGCACGTGCCAAGTGAATCAAAGTCAAGTGACTCCAAAAGTCCATCAGCATGGAGTTTCTTCATGCGCTTTACACCAATATGACCCAAGCGGCAGTGCCACAAAAATATGGCGCTATCATTGTTTACTCTAACTCTTTTGGTCTCAATGTTATGTATATGCGTATCGCTATCAAGATTCAATATGAACAATCCTCTCACATTCGGTGCATGACCATAAAAGATGTTACTCATAGAAATAGAACAACCATTATTCTCAGACTTAAAAGAGTAACCGTCTCGCAATAAACAAGATCCAGATATAATGTTCATGCTCAACGCAGGCACTAAATAACAATGATTTAAGTTCATCACTAATCCCGATGGTAGTTGAAGTGACACTGTGCCGACGGCGATTGCATCAACCTTGGAACCGTTTCCTACGCGCATCGTCACTTCGTCTTTCGCCAGCCTTCGTCTATTCCGCAGTTCCTGCTTCGAGTTGCAAACGTGAGCAACAGAACCGGTATCAAATACCCAGGCACTACTACGAGAACCGGTTAAGTACACATCAATAACATGTATATAAAATATACCTGATTTTTCTTTGCCCGCCTTCTTATCTGCCAGATACTTGGGGCAATTGCGCTTCAAGTGACCCATACCCTTGCAATAGAAGCACTCTGTTTCAGGCTTAGGTCTAGCCTTGGGTTTCTTCGGCGGATTGGCAACAGGCTTGCCGCTCTTCTTCGAATTGCCCTTCTTGCCTTTGTCGTTTCTCTTGAAACTAGTGGTCTTGCTCACCATCAACACTTGATGCTCTTTACGGAGTTCAGACTCTGCGACTTTCAGCATCGCAAACAACTCGCCGGGAGACTTGTTCATCCCTTGCATGTTGTAGTTCAACACAAAGCCTTTATAGCTTGGCGGCAGTGATTGAAGGATTCTGTCAGTGATAGCTTCTTGCGGGAGTTCAATCCCCAGTTCAGCTAGACGGTTTGAGTACCCAGACATTTTGAGCACATGTTCACTGACAGACGAGTTTTCCTCCATCTTGCAAGCATAGAATTTATCGGAGTTCTCATACCTCTCGATCCGGGCGTTCTTCTGAAAGATAAACTTCAACTCCTGGAACATCTCAAATGCTCCATGACGCTCAAAGCGACGTTGAAGTCCCGGTTCTAAGCCATACAAGACTGCACATTGAACTATTGAGTAGTCCTCCTTACGTGCTAACCAAGCGTTCTTAACATCCTGATCAGCCGTAGCGGGTGGTTCATCTCCTAGCGCAGCATTAAGGACATAATCCTTCTTTCCAGCTTGTAATATTAGCTTAAGATTACGAGCCCAGTCTACAAAGTTGCTTCCATCATCTTTCAACTTAGCTTTCTCTAGGAACGTATTAAAATTCAGGATGACACTTGCGTGAGCCATGATCTACAACACAAATATATTCAAAGTGGACTTAGACTATGTTCAAGATAATTAGAGTTCAACTTAATCAAATTATATGCTAAACTCCCACTCAAAAAGTACATCTCTCTAGTCATTCTAGTGGTTCATGATCCACTTACACTATCCCAAGTCCGATCATCACGTGAGTTGAGTATAGTTTCAGTGGTAAGCATCCCTATGCTAATCATATCAACTATATGATTCATGATCGACCTTTCGGTCTCATGTGTTCCGAGGCCATGTCTGCACATGCTAGGCTCGTCAAGCTTAACCCGAGTGTTCCGCGTGCGCAACTGTTTTGCACCCGTTGTATGTGAACGTTGAGTCTATCACACTCGATCATCACGTGGTGCCTCGAAACGACGAACTGTAGCAACGGTGCACAGTCGGGGAGAACACAATTTCGTCTTGAAATTTTAGTGAGAGATTACCTCATAATGCTACCGTCGTTCTAAGCAAAATAAGGTGCATAAAAGGATTAACATCACATGCAATTCATAAGTGACATGATATGGCCATCATCACGTGCTTCTTGATCTCCATCACCAAAGCACCGGCACGATCTTCTTGTCACCGGTGCCACACCATGATCATCCATCAACGTGTTGCCATCGTGGTTGTCGTGCTACTTATGCTATTACTACTAAAGCAACATCCTAGCAAAATACTAAACGCATCTGCAAGCACATATGTTAGTATAAAGACAACCCTATGGCTCCTGCCGGTTGCCGTACCATCGACGTGCAAGTCGATATTTCTATTACAACATGATCATCTCATACATCCAATATATCACATCACATCGTTGGCCATATCACAACACAATCATACCCTGCAAAAACAAGTTAGACGTCCTCTAATTTTGTTGTTGCATGTTTTACGTGGTGACCAAGGGTATCTAGTAGGATCGCATCTTACTTACGCAAACACCACAACGGAGATATATGAGTTGCTATTTAACCTCATCCAAGGACCTCCTCGGTCAAATCCGATTCAACTAAAGTTGGAGAAACCGTCACTTGCCAGTCATCTTTGAGCAAAGGGGGTTACTCGTAACGATGAAACCAGTCTCTCGTAAGCGTACGAGTAATGTCAGTCCAAGCCGCTTCAATCCAACAATACTGCGGAATCAAGAAAAGACTAAGGAGGGCAGCAAAACGCACATCACCGCCCACAAAACCTTTTGTGTTCTACTCGAGAAGACATCTACGCATGAACCTAGCTCATGATGCCACTGTTGGGAAACGTCGCATGGGAAACAATAATTTTCCTACACGCACGAAGACCTATCATGGTGATGTCCATCTACGAGAGGGGATGAGTGATCTACGTACCCTTGTAGATCGTACAGCAGAAGCGTTAGAGAACGCGGTTGATGTAGTGGAACGTCCTCACGTCCCTCGATCCGCCCCGCGAACAATCCCGCGATCAGTCCCACGATCTAGTACCGAACGGACGGCACCTCCGCGTTCAGCACACGTACAGCTCGACGATGATCTCGGCCTTCTTGATCCAGCAAGAGAGACGGAGAGGTAGAAGAGTTCTCCGGCAGCGTGACGGCGCTCCGGAGGTTGGTGATGATCTTGTCTCAGCAGGGCTCCGCCCGAGCTCCGCAGAAACGCGATCTAGAGGAAAAACTATGGAGGTATGTGGTCGGGCAGCCGTGAGAAAGTCATCTCAAATCTGCCCTAAAAGCCCCATATATATAGGAGGAGGGAGGGGGACCTTGCCTTGGGGTCCAAGGGACTCCCAAGGGGTCGGCCGAGCCAAGGGGGGGAGGACTCCCCCCCCCCCCCAAACCGAGTTGGACTTGGTTTGGTGGGAGGAGTCCTCCTCCCTTCCCACTTCTTCCCTCTTTTTTTTCTTTTTCCTTTGATTTCTTTCTCTTGGCGCATAGGACCCCTTGGGGCTGTCCCACCTGCCCACTAAGGGCTGGTGTGTCTCCCCAAAGCCTATGGGCTTCCCCGGGGTGGGTTGCCCCCCCCCCCCCGGTGAACTCCCGAAACCCATTCGTCATTCCCGGTACATTCCCGGTAACTCCGAAAACCTTCCGGTAATCAAATGAGGTCATCCTATATATCAATCTTCGTTTCCGGACCATTCCGGAAACCCTCGTGACGTCCGTGATCTCATCCGGGACTCCGAACAACATTCGGTAACCAACCATATAACTCAAATACGCATAAAACAACGTCGAACCTTAAGTGTGCAGATCATGCGGGTTCGAGAACTATGTAGACATGACCCGAGAGACTCCTCGGTTAATATCCAATAGCGGGACCTGGATGCCCATATTGGATCCTACATATTCTACGAAGATCTTATCGTTTGAACCTCAGTGCCAAGGATTCGTATAATCCCGTATGTCATTCCCTTTGTCCTTCGGTATATTACTTGCCCGAGATTCGATCGTCAGTATCCGCATACCTATTTCAATCTCGTTTACCGGCAAGTCTCTTTACTCGTTCCGTAATACAAGATCTTGCAACTTACACTAAGTTACATTGCTTGCAAGGCTTGTGTGTGATGTTATATTACCGAGTGGGCCCCGAGATACCTCTCTGTCACACGGAGTGACAAATCCCAGTCTTGATCCATACTAACTCAACTAACACCTTCGGAGATACCTGTAGAGCATCTTTATAGTCACCCAGTTACGTTGCGACGTTTGATACACACAAAGCATTCCTCCGGTGTCAGTGAGTTATATGATCTCATGGTCATAGGAATAAATACTTGACACGCAGAAAACAGTAGCAACAAAATGACACGATCAACATGCTACGTCTATTAGTTTGGGTCTAGTCCATCACGTGATTCTCCCAATGACGTGATCGAGTTATCGAGCAACAACACCTTGTTCATAATCAGAAGACACTGACTATCATCGATCAACTGGCTAGCCAACTAGAGGCATGCTAGGGACGGTGTTTTGTCTATGTACCCACACATGTAAATGAGTCTTCATTCAATACAATTATAGCATGGATAATAAACTATTATCTTGATACAGGAATTATAATAATAACTATACATTTATTATTGCCTCTAGGGCATAATTCCAACAGTCTCCCACTTGCACTAGAGTCAATAATCTAGCCCTCACATCACCATGTGAATTACATTGTAATAAATCTAACACCCATACAGTTCTGGTGTCGATCATGTTTTGGCCGTGGAAGAGATTTAGTCAGCGGGTCTGCTACATTCAGATCCGTGTGCACTTTGCATATATTTACGTCCTCCTCCTCGACGTAGTCGCGGATGAGGTTGAAGCGTCGTTTGATGTGTCTGGTCTTCTTGTGAAACCTTGGTTCCTTTGCTAGGGCAATGGCACCAGTGTTGTCACAGAACAAGGTTATTGGATCCAGTGCACTTGGCACCACTCCAAGATCCGTCATGAACTGCTTCATCCAGACACCCTCCTTAGCCGCCTCCGAGGCAGCCATGTACTCTGCTTCACATGTAGAATCTGCTACGACGCTTTGCTTGGAACTGCACCAGCTTACTGCACCCCCATTAAGAATAAATACGTATCCGGTTTGTGACTTAGAGTCGTCCGGATCTGTGTCAAAGCTTGCATCAACGTAACCTTTTACGGCGAGCTCTTCGTCACCTCCATACACGAGAAACATCTCCTTAGTCCTTTTCAGGTACTTCAGGATATTCTTGACCGCCGTCCAGTGATCCACTCCTGGATTACTCTGGAACCTACCTGCCATACTTATGGCCAGGCTAACATCCGGTCTAGTGCACAACATTGCATACATGATAGAGCCTATGACTGAAGCATAGGGGACGGAGCGCATATGCTCTCTATCTTCATCAGTTGCTGGGCACTGAGTCTTACTCAATCTCGTACCTTGTAACACTGGCAAGAACCCTTTCTTGGACTGTTCCATTTTGAACCTCTTCATAACTTTATCAAGGTATGTGCTTTGTGAAAGTCCTATCAGGCGTTTTGATCTATCCCTATAGATCTTAATGCCTAGTATGTAAGCAGCTTCTCCTAGGTCCTTCATAGAGAAACTTTTATTCAAGTAACCTTTTATGCTCTCCAAAAGCTCTACATTGTTTCCAATCAGTAATATGTCATCCACATATAATATCAGAAACGACACAGAGCTCCCACTCACTTTCTTGTAAATACAAGATTCTCCAACCACTTGTATAAACCCAAATGCTTTGATCACCTCATCAAAGCGTTTGTTCCAACTCCGAGATGCTTGCACCAGTCCATAAATGGATCGCTGGCGCTTGCACACCTTGTCAGCATTTTTAGGATCGACAAAACCTTCGGGTTGCATCATATACAACTCTTCCTTAAGGAAACCGTTAAGGAACGCCGTTTTGACATCCATCTGCCAGATTTCATAATCGAAAAATGCAGCTATTGCTAACATGATTCTGACGGACTTAAGCATCGCTACGGGTGAGAAGGTCTCATCGTAGTCAACTCCTGGAACTTGCGAAAAACCCTTTGCCACAAGTCGAGCTTTATAAACGGTCACATTACCGTCAGCGTCCGTTTTCTTCTTAAAGATCCATTTGTTCTGAATAGCCTTGCGGCCCTCAGGTAGTATCTCCAAAGTCCACACTTTGTTCTCATACATGGATCCTATCTCGGATTTCATGGCTTCCAGCCATTTGTTGGAATCTGGGCCTACCATTGCTTCTTCATAATTCGCAGGTTCATTGTTGTCCAACAACATGATTGACAAGACGGGATTACCGTACCACTCTGGAGCAGCGCGTGATCTCGTCGACCTGCGTGGTTCAACAGAAACTTGAACTGGAGTTTCATGATCATCATCATTAACTTCCTCCTCAACCGGCGTCGCAACGACAGAGGTTTCCCCTTGCCCTGCGCCACCATTCAGAGGGATGAGAGGTTCGACAACCTCGTCAAGTTCTATCTTCCTCCCACTCAATTCTCTCGAGAGAAACTGCTTCTCGAGAAAAGTTCCGTTCTTAGCAACAAACACTTTGCCCTCGGATTTGAGATAGAAGGTGTACCCAACTGTCTCTTTTGGGTAACCTATGAAGATGCACTTTTCCGCTTTGGGTTCCAGCTTTTCAGGCTGAAGCTTTTTGACATAAGCATCACATCCCCAAACTTTAAGAAACGACAACTTTGGCCTTTTGCCATACCACAGTTCGTATGGTGTCGTCTCAACGGATTTCGATGGTGCCCTCTTTAAAGTGAATGCAGCTGTTTCTAATGCATAACCCCAAAATGATAACGGCAAATCAGTAAGAGACATCATAGATCGCACCATCTCTAACAAAGTACGATTACGATGTTCGGACACACCATTACGCTGTGGTGTTCCAGGCGGTGTTAACTGCGAAACAATTCCACATTGTCTTAAGTGAGTACCAAACTCGAAACTCAGATATTCACCCCCACGATCAGACCGTAGGAACTTGACCTTCTTGTTACGATGATTTTCCACTTCACTCTGAAATTGCTTGAACTTTTCAAATGTTTCAGACTTGTGCTTCATCAAGTAGACATAACCATATCTACTTAAATCGTTAGTGAAGGTGAGAAAATAACGATATCCGCCGCGTGCCTCCACGCTCATTAGACCACACACATCGGTATGTATGATTTCCGACAAGTCACTTGCACACTCCATTGTTCCGGAGAACGGAGTCTTAGTCATCTTGCCCATGAGGCATGGTTCGCACGTGTCAAGTGAATCAAAGTCAAGTGACTCCAAAAGTCCATCAGCATGGAGTTTCTTCATGCACTTTACACCAATATGACCCAAGCGGCAGTGCCACAAAAATATGGCGCTATCATTGTTTAGTCTAACTCTTTTGGTCTCAATGTTATGTATATGCGTGTCGCTATCAAGATTCAATATGAACAATCCTCTCACATTCGGTGCATGACCATAAAAGATGTTACTCATAGAAATAGAACAACCATTATTCTCAGACTTAAAACAGTAACCGTCTCGCAATAAACAAGATCCAGATATAATGTTCATGCTCAACGCAGGCACTAAATAACAATGATTTAAGTTCATCACTAATCCCGATGGTAGTTGAAGTGACACTGTGCCGACGGCGATTGCATCAACCTTGGAACCATTTCCTACGCGCATCGTCACTTCGTCTTTCGCCAGCCTTCGTCTATTCCGCAGTTCCTGCTTCGAGTTGCAAATGTGAGCAACAGAACCAGTATCAAATACCCAGGCACTACTATGAGAGGCGGTTAAGTACACATCAATAACATGTATATCAAATATACCTGATTTCTCTCTGCCCGCCTTCTTATCTGCCAGATACTTGGGGCAATTGCGCTTCCAGTGACCCATACCCTTGTAATAGAAGCACTCTGTTTCAGGCTTAGGTCCAGCTTTGGGTTTCTTCGGCAGATTGGCAACAGGCTTGCTGCTCTTCTTCGAATTGCCCTTCTTGCCTTTGCCGTTTCTCTTGAAACTAGTGGTCTTGCTCACCATCAACACTTGATGCTCTTTACGGAGTTCAGACTCTGCGACTTTCAGCATCGCAAACAACTCGCCGGGAGACTTGTTCATCCCTTGCATGTTGTAGTACAACACAAAGCCTTTATAGCTTGGCGGCAGTGATTGAAGGATTCTGTCAGTGATAGCTTCTTGCGGGAGTTCAATCCCCAGTTCAACTAGACGGTTTGAGTACCCAGACATTTTGAGCACATGTTCACTGACAGACGAGTTTTCCTCCATCTTGCAAGCATAGAATTTATCGGAGGTCTCATACCTCTCGATCCGGGCGTTCTTCTGAAAGATAAACTTCAACTCCTGGAACATCTCAACTGCTCCATGACGCTCAAAGCGACGTTGAAGTCCTGGTTCCAAGCCATACAAGACTGCACATTGAACTATTGAGTAGTCCTCCTTACGTGCTAACCAAGCGTTCTTAACATCCTGATCAGCCGTAGCGGGTGGTTCATCTCCTAGCGCAGCATTAAGGACATAATCCTTCTTTCCAGCTTGTAAGATTAGCTTAAGATTACGAGCCCAGTCTACAAAGTTGCTTCCATCATCTTTCAACTTAGCTTTCTCTAGGAACGTATTAAAATTCAGGATGACACTTGCGTGAGCCATGATCTACAACACAAATATATTCAAAGTGGACTTAGACTATGTTCAAGATAATTAGAGTTCAACTTAATCAAATTATATGCTAAACTCCCACTCAAAAAGTACATCTCTCTAGTCATTTGAGTGGTTCATGATCCACTTACACTATCCCAAGTCCGATCATCACGTGAGTTGAGTATAGTTTCAGTGGTAAGCATCCCTATGCTAATCATATCAACTATATGATTCATGATCGACCTTTCGGTCTCATGTGTTCCGAGGCCATGTCTGCACATGCTAGGCTCGTCAAGCTTAACCCGAGTGTTCCGCGGGCGCAACTGTTTTGCACCCGTTGTATGTGAACGTTGAGTCTATCACACCCGATCATCACGTGGTGTCTCGAAACGACGAACTGTAGCAACGGTGCACAGTCGGGGAGAACACAATTTCGTCTTGAAATTTCAGTGAGAGATCACCTCATAATGCTACCGTCGTTCTAAGCAAAATAAGGTGCATAAAAGGATTAACATCACATGCAATTCATAAGTGACATGATATGGCCATCATCACGTGCTTCTTGATCTCCATCACCAAAGCACCGGCACGATCTTCTTGTCACCGGCGCCACACCATGATCATCCATCAACGTGTTGCCATCGTGGTTGTCGTGCTACTTATGCTATTACTACTATAGCTACATCCTAGCAAAATAGTAAACGCATCTGCAAGCACATATGTTAGTATAAAGACAACCCTATGGCTCCTGCCGGTTGCCGTACCATCGACGTGCAAGTCGATATTTCTATTACAACATGATCATCTCATACATCCAATATATCACATGACATCGTTGGCCATATCACATCACAATCATACCCTGCAAAAACAAGTTAGACGTCCTCTAATTTTGTTGTTGCAAGTTTTACGTGGTGACCAAGGGTATCTAGTAGGATCGCATCTTACTTACGCAAACACCACAACGGAGATATATGAGTTGCTATTTAACCTCATCCAAGGACCTCCTCGGTCAAATCCGATTCAACTAAAGTTGGAGAAACCGACACTTGCCAGTCATCTTTGAGCAAAGGGGGTTACTCGTAACGATGAAACCAGTCTCTCGTAAGCGTACGAGTAATGTCGGTCCAAGCCGCTTCAATCCAACAATACCGCGGAATCAAGAAAAGAGTAAGGAGGGCAGCAAAATGCACATCACCACCCACAAAACCTTTTGTGTTCTACTCGAGAAGACATCTACGCATGAACCTAGCTCATGATGCCACTGTTGGGAAACGTCGCATCGGAAACAAAAAATTTCCTACGCGCACGAAGACCTATCATGGTGATGTCCATCTACGAGAGGGGATGAGTGATCTACGTACCCTTGTAGATCGTACAGCAGAAGCGTTAGAGAACGCGGTTGATGTAGTGGAACGTCCTCACGTCCCTCGATCTGCCCCGCGAACAATCCCGCAATCAGTCCCACGATCTAGTACCGAACGGACGGCACCTCCGCGTTCAGCACACGTACAGCTCGACGATGATCTCAGCCTTCTTGATCTAGCAAGAGAGACGGAGAGGTAGAAGAGTTCTCCGGCAGCGTGACGGCGCTCCGGAGGTTGGTGATGATCTTGTCTCAGCAGGGCTCCGCCCGAGCTCCGCAGAAACGCGATCTAGAGGAAAAACTATGGAGGTATGTGGTCGGGCAGCCGTGAGAAAGTCGTCTCAAATCTGCCCTAAAAGCCCCATATATATAGGAGGAGGGAGGGGGACCTTGCCTTGGGGTCCAAGGGACTCCCAAGGGGTCGGCCGAGCCAAGGGGGGGAGGACTCCCCCCCCAAACCGAGTTGGACTTGGTTTGGTGGGAGGAGTCCCCCTCCCTTCCCACTTCTTCCCTCTTTGGTGAACTCCCGGAACCCATTCGTCATTCCCGGTACATTCCCGGTAACTCCAAAAACCTTCCGGTAATCAAATGAGGTCATCCTATATATCAATCTTCGTTTCCGGACCATTCCGGAAACCCTCGTGACGTCCGTGATCTCATCCGGGACTCCGAACAACATTCGCTAACCAACCATATAACTCAAATACGCATAAAACAACGTCGAACCTTAAGTGTGCACACCCTGCGGGTTCGAGAACTATGTAGACATGACCCGAGAGACTCCTCGGTCAATATCCAATAGCGGGACCTGGATGCCCATATTGGATCCTACATATTCTACGAAGATCTTATCGTTTGAACCTCAGTGCCAAGGATTCGTATAATCCCCTATGTCATTCCCTTTGTCCTTCGGTATGTTACTTGCCCGAGATTCGATCGTCAGTATCCGCATACCTATTTCAATCTCGTTTACCGGCAAGTCTCTTTACTCGTTCCGTAATACAAGATCCCGCAACTTACACTAAGTTACATTGCTTGCAAGGCTTGTGTGTGATGTTGTATTACCGAGTGGGCCCCGAGATACCTCTCTGTCACACGGAGTGACAAATCCCAGTCTTGATCCATACTAACTCAACTAACACCTTCGGAGATACCTGTAGAGCATCTTTATAGTCACCCAGTTACGTTGCGACGTTTGATACACACAAAGCATTCCTCCGGTGTCAGTGAGTTATATGATCTCATGGTCATAGGAATAAATACTTGACACGCAGAAAACAGTAGCAACAAAATGACACGATCAACATGCTACGTCTATTAGTTTGGGTCTAGTCCATCACGTGATTCTCCCAGTGACGTGATCCAGTTATCGAGCAACAACACCTTGTTCATAATCAGAAGACACTGACTATCATCGATCAACTGGCTAGCCAACTAAAGGCATGCTAGGGACGGTGTTTTGTCTATGTACCCACACATGTAAATGAGTCTTCATTCAATACAATTATAGCATGGATAATAAACTATTATCTTGATACAGGAATTATAATAATAACTATACATTTATTATTGCCTCTAGGGCATAATTCCAACACTACGGACCCGTAGGTCTGAAGTGGACTACTCACGACTCATTGGAGAGGCAATGATGTTGATGTAGAAGCCCTCCAGCTCCAAAGTCCCCTCCGGTAGGGCACCGGGAAGGGTCTCCAGATGAGATCTCGCGGAAACGGAAGCTTGCGGCGGCGGAAAAGTGGTTACGTGGACGCCCTTATTTTTTCTGGGATTTTAGGAAATATATAGGCCAAAGAGCTAGGGCAGGGGAGCTCCAGGGAGGCCAGAAGCCTGGTGCCCGTGGGCCCCCCTCCCTGGCCGCGTCCACAGGGCTTGTGGGCTCCTTGTGGGCCTCCTGCCTTGGACCTCAACTCCCCTGATCTTCTTCTCTTCTGGAAAAATTTATTTCGAGGATTTTATTCCGTTTGGACTCCGTTCCAAAATCAGATCTGAAAAGAGTCAAAAACACTGAAAAAACAGGAACTGGCACTTGGCACTGAATTAATAAGTTAGTCCCAAAAAAGATATAAAAGGTATATAAAACACCCAAAGTTGAGAAGATAACTGCATGAAACCATCAAAAATTATAGATACGTTTGAGACGTATCACCTTACTCACGGTAGATCTTCATGAAGTAGGCGATCTCCTTGCCCTTACAAACATCTTGGTTTAACTCCACAACACGAAGTCGGAGGCTCCCAGGCGACACCTAACCAATCTAGGAGGCACCATCCTCCAAAAGGTAATAGATGTGGTAGAATGATGAAGTGTGTGTTTTGAGTGCTTATCTCTCGAATGAGAGGTGGGTGGAGAGGTATATATAGGCAATCCCAAAAATCAAACCGTTACACCTAAATTGACCAACTCGGTGACATCGAAGTCATGAACTCGGTGTTACCGATTTTCACTAAAGGCAGCAACTTTTGAATCTTGGTGGAACCGATATAAACAACTTGGTGACAACGAAAAGGTGGCTAACGGTCAGATGAAACAACTTGGTGACACCGATACCCAAACTAGGAAATTCTGATTTTTTGTACCGAGACAAAAGAAAGTTGTTCACCTAAACTCGGTAGCACCGACACGGTTTCGGTTGCACCGGTTTGGTGGCTTTATCTAGGGTTCTGTCTGGGATGAAAATCGGTAGGGCCGAATTGAGGAACTTGGTGGCACCGATTTTTTGTATGAGGCTTTGGACAGAATGGTTATGTGGGAAAAATTACTGAGTATTTTTGGTGGCTATATGTGAGCACTTGAGCAACGAGTTCATTTTAATTCCTCACCCCCTTTTAATAGTATTGGCTTTCCTATGGACTCAAAAGTGATTTCTCAAAAATATAAAATGAAGAGTCTTCTAGCTTGAAGCTTGGGCCAATCTTATTCCTTTCTTGCATCAAGGGGCATATCCACATAAGCCTTTAGTCAATGCATCATTTGAACTTTTCTGAAATATGCTTGGATAAACATATTAGTCCAATGATACATATGTTGTGATCAATTATCAAAACCACCCTAGGGATCAATTGTGCTTTTACAAGTCCATATGTCCATGCTAAAAAAGAATATGATGAACATGTTAGGTAGCATTCCACATCAAAAATTCTGTTTTTATGTTTTACCTACCCGAGGACGAGCAGGAATTAAGCTTGGGGATGCTGATACGTCTCCAATGTATCTATAATTTTTGATTGTTCCATGTTGTTATATTATCATTCTTGGATGTTTTATAATCATTTTATAGAAACTTTATATCATTTTTTGGGACTAACCTATTGACATAGTGCCGAATGCTAGTTGTTGTTTTTGGCTTGTTTTTTCCTTCACAACAAATCAATATGAGATGAATTCAAATCCAAAGAACTTTTTGGAGATTTTTTTGGACCAGAAGGAAACTTGAGGACCAAGGATGCCCACCGTGGGGGGCCCAGGCGGCCCACTAGGCACCAGGGCATGCCGTGGGCCCCTGGCGTGCCCTGGTGGGTAGTGGGGCCTCAGGCACCTCCTCCACCGCCTCTGAGCTCTATAAATAAGCCAAAGAACTTTTTGGAGATTTTTTTGGACCAGAAGGAAACTTGAGGACCAAGGATGCCCACCGTGGGAGGCCCAGGCGGCCCACTAGGCACCAGGGCATGCCGTGGGCCCCTGGCGTGCCCTGGTGGGTAGTGGGGCCTCAGGCACCTCCTCCACCGCCTCTGAGCTCTATAAATAAGCCAATATTCCAAAAACCCTAGAAGATAAGGCGAAAATTTGTTTCAACCGCCGCAAGTTCCACAAGCCACGAAATCCAATCTAGAGCCCGTCCTCATTAGTGCTCTTCTCATGATGCGTTAGTAGTTCATATCAGACATATGGTTCCGTAGGCACTAGCTAGATGGCTTTCTGTATGGTTTTGCTTCTCAATACAACGGTCTCTTGGATATCTAGACGTAAATCTATGTTTTGTGGTGTGTTTGTTGGGATCGGATGAATTGTAAGTTTATGATCATATCTATGAAATTATATCCATGATTGATTATTATAGCCTTGTATTTCTTCTTCAATATTTTGGTTTTTTTTGGCCAACTTGATATTTTTATATTGCAATGGGAAGAGGTACTTTGTGATGGGTTTGATCTTGCAGAGCTCAACCTTGGTGATAGAAAGAGACATGATGTAACGACCCGGAACCGACGCTCCAGAAGATTCCCCTATTACTCCATTGTCGCTGTGTGATTTATTTGGTTGTCGCATTCATCATCGCATCATGTGCATCATCCGCATTACATCAGCACTCCATTGTCGTCATTTTTCAAAACTTGCATCCATTATTAGTTGCCGGTTCTCTCCGCTTTTGTCGATGACTGTTTAGAGTCCAACCAGAAACGCACGGGCGTGCGACATCGTTAAAATATTGTGTGTAAGAGTACATATAAAACTTTCTCTGATTCGGTTGAAAGTTGGTGTGCGGTCTTGTTTTAGTGTACGTAGGCCGCCTGCCAAATTTCATCACAATCAGTCTGTATAATACCTAAACCGTTAAACCTATAACGACACTATAACCGGTTTAATTATCGGACATTTTCGGTATTTAAAAATCCTGCCACGAGCTGCATCCTCCCTCTCTTCTTTGTACTATCACATGTACATAGCCAACACAACCCATCAAATCCATCTCTTAGATCAGACCGTCCGATCGCGATCAAAGGATCGAAAAACGTCCCCAAACAGCAAACTCTAGCCATCACTACCTATAAATGAACATCCCACGTCCAAATTTGGCTAACCCTAGCATTCTCCTTGGAGTCACCACCGAATCAGCCCCCAGCCGCCAACTGCCGCGCAACCTTCTCCTCCCATCGCACGGGCCCGTGAACCCACATCTGGCCAACCGGGGCCCAAATCGGTCCATGTCCCGGTCGCAGCTCCCGGCGGGAGCTCCTCCCATGCACCAATGGGGATGCCCCGAGCCTCCCAATCGCCAGCACCTCAACTCCGTCGGCCCCCAGTCGCCCCTCACCGAAGTCGCAACTCCAAGACGAACTCCGTCAGGCACCAGGACCGTGCCCGCAACCATGGCCCGGCGCACCTCCAGACCTGCCCACCACTGCCTATACCTCACGGCCGTCCATATCCCGGCGGATCCCGGTTGGATTCGCCCTCCACCACCGCTGCGCCGCCTCCTTCATGCTGGAGGCTGCCCGCCGGCGCCCCGTCTCCTGGGCTGAAGCCGCCGCCTCCCTCCTCATGCGCTCGGTCGGTAGTACAGGGGCGAGGGCGAGCCCTGCTACCCTTGCTGCTCGGTCGGTAGTACAGGGGCGAGGGCGAGGGCGACCTCCTCACCCCGTTGGCCCAGGGCAAAGGCCACGTCGAGTCAATACCGACCGCACCAGGCCAGGCAACGCCAAGGTCGCCAGCCAGCTTCCGCTCCAAGTTGTCCCAGCCACCCCGCGCCAGATCCCGCGGCCGAGCTTTGCCACGAGGCCGAGCCTCGCACGACCCTTCCCGGCCCGGCTCTGCCATCCCAACTGCATGGTGACCAGCCACCTATTCCTAGCCCACGCGTAATTTTGTTATATTGCGCTCACCTATTGTGTAGTCCAGTTTCACCAGATTCAGCCCACGCGTGCATTTTTTTCAGCATATGCGATTTTTGCTAATTTTCAGGGTTTTAATAATTATAGAAAGTGCATATTTTTAAAATGTGAATAACTAATTAAGCGTGCAACGCATGTAAAAACTTTATATATGTAAAATGTCGAGAATTTCATATAGGCTAATAATATCCAATTTCATGCATGTTTAAAGATGTTTAACGTGTTGTTTGCATTGTTTTGTGTGATGTCGTATTAAAATTATTTAATTTATGGAAAAATAACCGTGAATCGGATTTAAAAAGTTCAAACTTGTAAAATGCTTAGAATTTTGTTTAGTTTCAGTATATCAAACTTTCAACCATGTTAAAAATGTTCAACTTGTTGTTTTGATTTAGCTAGCATAAATGCCATGTTAAACGGTTTAATTCATAACTAATTAACCGTAGCTTTGTTTAAAATGATCCACATATGTAACTTGACTAAAAAACGCGTAGAACAACATGGTGGCATTTATTTTCATGTTTAACAACTTTAAAATTGTGTTATAGACAGAACAATACTTAAACCTCAATTTGCATATGGGGACATTTCAGAATTGTTGTTCGTTGTTCCGGACTCATTAAAACTTGCCTAGAATTTTAGGGAGCTCCATAATACCTTGTTGCATCCATGATTCAACATGTTTGTGGCTGTCATTTGCATTAATGTCATATCATCTTGTGTTGTTCATATCTTTTAGACCGTAGCTCCCTTTCAAATGATCTATATATGTAAATCGACTAGAATAACGTGTAGAATCATATGCTCCACTTTGTTTTTCTGTTTAATAAATATAAAATGTGTTCAGTTCAGATCTGTTCTGTACCATTTTCGAATTTAACATCTAGGGTCATTTCAAAAATGTTATATGTTGTTTCCGACCTCACTTAAAATGCCTAGATATGTAGTTTATTTATTCTTCACCCTTTGACATGCTAAACAACATATAATATTGTCGTGTAAACGAACGGTAGTGAATTAAATGATTCAAGTATGGAGTTTCATCAATATGCAACTCGTTGCATATTAAACTTCACTTAATGTGTAGTATTTGATTGTTATGATTGTCATGCCTTGCATAACTAAACCGGACATGCATCATATCTGATTTTGCATCATGTCATGCATATTTTGTGGTGTGTTATCATGTGTTGATTGTTATTTCTAGATTGTTTGTTCTCAATAGAGTTCCGAATCGCTTCGGAGTGTTAGGATTCGTTCGACTATGTTAGTTCGTTTACTTCATGGATTCATTCTTCTTCCAAGCGGGATCTCAGGCAAGATGATCATTCCCCTAGATACGACCACTACCATTGCTATGTTGGTTGTCTCATTGCTATTGCTATGTCTCACTGCCTACCACCTGTTAATGTCAAGCCTACCAACATTGCCATGAAAAGTCTAACCCCCTCCACATCCCAGCGAACCTCTATTTGGCTATGTTACTGCTTGCTCAGCCTTCTTATAGCGTTGCTAGTTGCAGGTGTAGTTGCTTTCCATGTGACATGGGTTCCTTGATATGTCACCATATTATTGCTATTTAATTTAATGCACCTATATACTTGGTAAATGCTGGAAGGCTTGGTCTTCTAGCTCGGTGTTTCATTCCACCTTTGCCACCCTAGATACTTGTGCATAGGTGTTATGTGCCATAATTGAGTGTTCGTAACATGCTTAGGGTTTTTATGGGGACCCATTGACATTCTTTTTGGGATAAAACTCTTCTGGCAAGGTCCAACATTGGTACTACATTTGCCTAATAACTAATAAACTTGTATAGGGACTCGTCGACCCCAATGGATAATTAATCAACCCCCCAAGCCAGTGCTCCTCATGAGTGTTGGTCCAACCCATAGCAGATTATTAACACTACACGGGGCAACTCGGTATTTGGCATGGTAATCATAGCTCATCCGTTGTGTCCTGAGAATGATTTACGCGGCTCCTATCGGGATCGTCGACAGGTCGGGTGGCCTTGCTAGATTTGTTTTACCTTTCTCCAAGGTCTTGTGCATGGATTCCGAGAATACTTTGGGATATCTCAAGGGTGAGGATTCCACCAGGAATCCGAGGACATCACGGGTTTTCGGTGGTCGAGGTTTCCGATGCAGCTAGTGGTAGATTGTGATGGACTAGTTGGAGCACCCCTGTAGGGTTAAATATTTCAGAAAGCCGTGCCCACGGTTATGTGGCAACTTGGTAACTTTGTTTAACACCCAAACATAGCAAACTTGAAGTAAACTTAATTAAAACTTGCCAACTATGTGCATAACCGTGATGCGCTCTTCTCGTGAGTTCTTATTCGAGAGAGGACACGGTGGCGTTATGTCTCACGTAAGTAGGTGTTTAGGATCATTTCTTGATCATTATTAGTTCACGACCATTATGTGTAGATCACCCCCCCCCCTTCTATTCCTTGTACTCGTAAGTTAGCCACCTCAAATAAATGCTTAGTAGCTTGTTGCAGCCTCACCACTTAACCATACATCACCCATTAAGCTTTGCTAGTCTTGATACCTTTGGAAATGAGATTGATGAGTCCCTGTGGCTCATAGATTCCTACAACAACAGCTGGAGGTACAGGTTAAGCAATACTTTGACATGAGCACGATGATTGTTATATTTGGATTTCCTTCTTCTTCATCATCGATCTAGGATGGGTTCTAGGCTGGCAGCCTAGGATAGATAGGATGGACGGTGTTCTTCTATCGATTGATTTTGTCCGTAGCGGAACCTCCTCCTCTACATGATGTTTGCCTATATTGTTGCATTGAGATGTTCATGTTGTAGCTTGTGGTGAGTGTAAGCCAATTCCATACACTCATCTCTTCTGTACATGTACTTGTAACGATATCCATTCTTGCAAAACGATGAGATGCGCTTCTATCCCTGTCGAGGCTCTCACGCCAAAATAAGGATAGGATCGCATCTTTGGCGTTAACATGACACGCATGTATCGTTGCTATTAAGGATAAAACAATGGGGTCTATTCCTACATGAATAGATCTTGTCTACATCATGTCATCGTTCTTAAAGCATTACTCTGTTTCTCCATGAACTTGATACACTAGATGCATGCTGGATAGGAGTCGATGTGTGGAGTAATAGTAGTAGATGCAAACAAGAATCGGTCTACTTGTCTTGGCTGTGATGCCTATATACATTATCATTGTCTTCGATATCATCATAATTATTCTCTCATCAATCCATTTCCCAAGAGTAATTTTTCTACCCAACGTTTCCTATTTTCTCGAGAGAACCCACTAGTGAAACCTACGACCCCCAGTTCTACTTTACATCATCTATTTGCAAGATTTATTTTGTTATTCATGTTTCCATTTTATTTGCTCTTTTATTTTCAGATCTATATTATCATAAATCCAAAAATACCTTATTGTGTTGTATTTAGCATCACTTTATTTGCATCTATCAATCTATCCTTTTACCGTTTTACTTTACCCACGAGGGACTGAAAACCCTACACGCATTGGGTTGCGAGGATTTGTTATTTATGCCGAGGTACCACTTAAATGGTATTTTGGATCTTCCTACTGTATTGATACCTTTGTTTCATAAATGAGGGAAGTACTTGACGTCGCTGTGCTAAATCACCCTTTAAGCTTGGAGAGAAACCAACGCAATCAGCGAGGAGTCAGTGGTCCATTTGATTCAAGACCAGACACGCATGCATAAGCTTTCACAACCTTGGGAAGGGCCCTTTATCATCAGCAAAATCCTCAACAATGGGTCATATTACCTAGTTAATATACGAGAACACCAGAAGTCTCAAACTTCTGAAGAGGAAACCACTAGGCCTTGGAACATTGCTCATCTTCGGTCATACTTCACTTAGATCCACTCACTCCAAATCATTATACATACTTATGTATATACCTTTGTGTTCAATATAATAAAGCCAACACCCCCGAAACCCGGGGTCTTTGTCGTTTCTGCTACAAAGTTGCACGAGTCTTTTTTTTCAACACAAGCTAGTCTAAATTGTTGAGCTTAAAAGTCGGCTTATAAATTTTGTTTTTGTATACTAAATTGAAGGAACAATCTTCACCACTATATTTCTGAGGTTATTCTTCTGGATCACATGATGAGTTACCCACATTATTGTGTCCTACATTACAAGGCCAAATTTCAAAACGTTTACCAGGTCATACATAGACCGCCAAGTTATTTCACTGGATCACACGATGACCACTTATTTGCCAAATCATGATATCAAGGAGTGATTGCATTAAAAGGTCGATATCTTTCGAGCGGCTTGTCTTGCACAAAAACAAGACAGCTTATCATACATACAAGAAGCAAGGAGAAAATATATTGACAACACTGCTACAAGAGACTCAAGGTCAATAAAAGTATTACGTGCATGATGGCAGGACAGACGGGTCATATTCACTACCCCTATTAGAGGCTCATCTCAGGAGCCACAAAAATATTCAACTTTTTCCCAAAGCACTTGAGATTACTCTTGGTCGGCGGCTTGTGTATCTTCTACCTCAGCTCGCATGTGTTGGTCTTCCACGCGGGTCGCCTCAGGATTCACTTGAGCCGGTTGTTCTTTGTCGATTTGTTGGTCCTTGTGTACCCACTAGATTGTGTTTAGAGACTGAAAATTTGAAGGTCTAGGAATGATAATGGACGAGGCAACATTAGGAGCAAAGGGTTGCTTACGACGAGGAAGTACACGATTAGAAGGTTGGTCCTTGGGTGGATTTATGTGCTGATTTTCCATGGAATAGGCGGACTCGTACTTGTTAATATCTAGCTTGCTTGCAAGAAGAATTGCGAGCGGACGGGTCTCCTTCACACACTTGGTGAAATCATTCACTGAAAATCAGATCCGTCAGCCTTCAGTTCTGGAAAACCGCTAGCTGCTTCTTCAAGATCAAACTCCGGTACATAAGCTTTTGCACGAGCAAGCGCCATATTTGCTCCCATACAAGGCGCCGATCTCTTAAATTCCTCAACTCAATGAGAAATTGTTGGCAGCTATCTAAGCATATCTGTAATATTCCTTGGAGGCTCTTGAAGATTTTTTGCCGCCATGATAGCAAAAACAGATCCTGTGAAAAGCTGCTCTATATAGGTAAAGATGGCCTTCAGCTTCATAATGGGCGGCTGGATAAGATTTTCATTCTTTTAACCTACACACAAAAATATAAGTGTGAAAATAAGTCAGCACATCATCTGACCTGGAATTTAAATAGCAGAAAGTTTAAACATCATCCCAAAGATTGCAGTAATCATCTCATTGATTTGCTTTTTGAGGGTTCGCAACTCCTATTGATAGGCTCAAGTTGTTTCTCTGCATCTTCGACGCGCTTCAGAAGGGCGGCTTTCTCCTTATCAAAATTGGCCTTTGTTTGTTCAAGGAGATCATATGCTTGTTTCTTGTCATCTTCAAGCCAAGTCACCTTTTTCTCTGCCTCAATCTTCAGTTTTTTCTCATCTTCGAGCCACCTTTGAAGATTGACTGCAGCTGACTCAGAGTTCTCCAATGATTCCCGCACAAACATATAAATCATAAGTACAAGTCTCGATCCACCTAAATAAGATGACTCGACACTTGGGGGCTACACGATTCTAAAAAACTGGATCAAATTGACAAAGTCCCATGCAGTTGCAAGCAATCCACATGGCACTTGGGGGCTAATGCAACATATTTTCTTTATTCTACAATAGGAACATCCGACCGTCTCAAAGACGAAAGCCGGCCCTTGGAGGCTACACTTGGCATTTTTCATGGAAAGACCCGGCCATCTCAAAGAGGAAAGCCGGCCCTTGGAGGGTACACTTGGAATTTTTCATGGAAAGACCCGACCATCTCAAAGAGGAAAGTCGGCCCTTGGGGCCACAGTTGGTGTTTTTATGAAAAGACCCGACCATCTCAGGAAGATAAGCTAGCCCTAGGGGCTATGGTCAGCAAATTCTACACCTTAAGGAATCAAAGAAGTGTCGGCTGATTATTCTCATAATGACCCGGTCCTTTAGGGCTAGGATTGGTATTTTTCTTATCAATAATTTCCAACAGTACCGGCTCATTATCAATACGATGACTCGGTTCTTGAGGGCTACAGATGGTGCTTCAGCTATTTTTAAAGACCCAGTTCACTACTTATCTGTACTAAATTGACTCTTGGGGGCTACAGAGGTATATACAATGAGTAAGGGATAAAAATCTTTACCTCATATTGGTCTTCATGATGTTGACCAAATTCACTTCAAAATCCTGGCTCTCAGACAGCTGGGTCACATAGTGCTCATACAACCCTTGGATATCAAGATTGTTAAGTTTCGGAAGCTCCAGCTTGGTTTTTCCTTTCTCCAAATGTGTCGGCTCGCCTTTGAACATAACTTTGGCCAAAACAGCTGAAGGGCCAGGAGCTTGATATGACCCGCCAACAATAATAACTTCTGTATCGTCCATAGCGGCTGGCGGGGTAATATCATCTGTAGGAGGTACAAGATTTCAAGGAGCACCAAGGCTTGGAGGATGACATGTTGGCTCATCAAGGGCGGCTTGATTATCACCAGTTGTCTCCGCAGCAACTGTTTCCTCAGCCTCGGTCATCTCCACACTATGAGTCGGCTCGGTGCCCAAATACGGCTCAACCTGTGGTGACGGCTCATTGTGAGTCTTCACTTCAGCTATAGGGGATCTTTGATACGTCTCCGTCGTATCTATAATTTTTGATTGTTTCATGTAAATATTCTACAACTTTCATGTACTTTTGGCAACTTTTTATACTATTTTTGGGACTAACATATTGATCCAGTGCCCAGTGCCAGTTCCTGTTTGTTGCATGTTTTTTGTTTCGCAGATTATCCATACCAAGCGAACTCCAAACGCAATAAAAAACCTACGGGGATTTGTTTTGTAATATTTATGATTTTTGGGAAGAAGAATCAACGCGAAACGATGCCCGAGGGGGTCACAAGCCCCCTAGCGGCGACCTGGGGGTGGGGCCGCGCCTGGCAGGCTTGTGACCAATCCCTAAGGCAGTTGGGGCCCTTCTTTCGCCGCAAGAAAGATAATATCTGGAAGGAAATCGTGTTAACATTTCAGCCCAATTGGAGTTACGGATCTCCGGGAATTTAAGAAACGGTGAAAGCCAGAATCTGGGAGCACAGAAACAGAAGGACACACAGAGAGAGATCCAATCTCGGAGGGGCTCTCGCCCTCCGCCGCCATGGAGACCATGGACTAGAGGGGAAACCCTTCTCCCATCTAGGGAAGAGGTCAAGGAAGAATAAGAAGAAGGGGACTCTCTCCCCCTCTCTCCCGGCAGCGCCGGAACGCCGCCCGAGACATCATCGTGTGACGGCGATCTACACCAACACCTCCGTCATCTTCACCAACACCTCCATCACCTTCCCCCATCTATATTCAGCGGTCCACCCTCCCGCAAACCACTTTACCCTCTACTTTAACATGGTTCTTTATGCTTCATATTATGATCCACTGATGTGTTGCCATCCTATGATGTTTGAGTAGATTTTCGTTGTCCTATCGGTGATTGATGAATTGCTATGATTGGTTTAATTTGCTTGTGGTTATGTTGTTGTCCTTTGGTGCCCATCATATGAGCGCGCACGTGGATCACACCATAGGGTTAGTAGTATGTTAATAGGACTATGTATTGGAGGGCAAGGGTGACAGAAGCTTCAGCCTAGCATAGAAATTGATGCATACGGGATTGAAGGGGGACCAGTATATCTAATTGCTATGGTTGGGTTTTACCTTAATGAACGTTAGTAGTTGTGGATGCTTGGTAATAGTTCCAATCATAAGTGCATACAATTCCAAGTAAGGGATGACATGCTAGCAGTGGCCTCTCCCACATAAAACTTGCTATCGGTCTAGTAACGTAGTCAATTGCTTAGGGACAATTCCGCAACTGCTACCACTACTTTTCCACACTCGTTAAACTAACGTAATTGTTTCTTTATCTAACCAGCCCCTAGTTTTTATTTACGTGTTCTTTACTTTCTTGCAAGCCTATCCTATCACTCCTACAAAGTACTTCTAGTTTCATACTTGTTCTAGGTAAAGCGAACGTAAGTGTGCGTAGAGTTGTATCAGTGGTCGATAGAACTTGAGGGAATATTTGTCCTACCTTTAGCTCCTCGTTGGGTTAGACACTCTTACTTATCGAGAAAGGCTACAATTGATCCCCTATACTTGTGGGTTATCAAGACCTTTTCTGGCGCCGTTGCCGGGGAGCAATAGCGTGGAGTGAATATTCTCGTGTGTGCTTGTTTGCTTTATCACTAAGTAGATTCAATTGCTGTTCTAAGTTGTTCTCTATCTTCAGTTATGGATATGGAACACGAAATACCAAAACAATTAGGTGTACTTGCTACTCATGGAGATGGGGAACCTCCTAAAACCCTCGATGATCGTTATGTGGAAAATATTATGCACTTCTTTAATAATCCTCAGAAAACCCCATTAAATTATATAATGGGATACACGTGGGATCAACGTGAATACTTTAGGGATTATCGCTTGACTCAAAAAGGGAAACTATTATGGGATCAAATTCATTTGTTGAAATGGTATGCTTGGGAGCTATCCTCGAGATATGATATTACTTGTTGCTCTAGGATGAAGGCTAAACACCTTCCCTTTTCTTGCAAATTTAATGCTAATGAAACCTTGGCTTCTTATGCTAATGGTATATATGATTACTATGATGTGGAGCAAATAGAAGAGTTTGTTGCTTTTATGGGTGCTTATGAAATTGAAGCTTTGTTTAAAGGGTGTGATGATAATGATGATGATGCTTACCGATCTGAAAATTTGGTTATGCTTCATTATTGTTATACTAATTATGAATGTAATGCCCATATTTATTGATTTATGGAGAAATTCTACGCTGCCCAAGAAGAGACTAATATTTTGCAGGAAACTATGGAAGAAGAAAATGCTGAAACTGTGAGCTCATTAGATGAAAAAGATGACGAGGAGAGCGAAGAACAAAAGGAGGAAGAGCGGACTAGCTACGCATGCCCACCTTCTAATGAGAGTAACTCTTCAACTCATACATTGTTTAATTTCCCTTCGTTCTTACCGAAGAATGAATGATATGATGATTGCTATGATCCCTTGGATTCGTTTGAAATATCCCTTTTTGATGAACTTGATGCTTGCTATGCTTGTGTCCATGATGCCAATATGAATGATGCTTATGAAGATGAACTTGCTATAGTTTCTTATGTTAAACATGAAATTGTTTCTATCGCACCCACTTATGATAGTCCTATTATCTTTTTGAACTCTCCCAACTACACTATATCGGAGAAGTTTGTTCTTATTAGGGATTACATAGATGGGTTGCCTTCTACTATTACACATGATGATTTTGATGAATATAATATGCATGCGCTTGCTGCTCCTACTTGCAATTATTATGAGAGAGTAACTACATCTCCACCTCTCTATGTTTCCAATACGATAAAATTGCAAGAAACTCCTTATGCTATGTATTGGCCTTTACTTGATGTGCATGAATTGTCCTTTTATGGCATGCTAATGCATATGAAGAGAGTTAGACTTCGTCATTGCATGATATATGTTACCTTGTGCTCACTACTAAATTACAAATCATTGTCAATTAAAATTGGCTTTGATATGCCTTGGGATTCGGGTGGATCCATTACTTGAGCACTTTATGCCTAGCTTAATGGCTTTAAAGAAAGCGCTGCCTGGGAGACAACCCGGAAGTTTTAGAGAGTCATTTATTTCTGTTGAGTGCTTTTATATAGTTTAAAAACAAAAAAAATATAGAGGGGAACTTAAAACTTTTTAAAAAAGAGAAGCGGTTGAAAGGTGATGCATTGCGGAAGTGAGGGTCGACCTTGAACACTTGTGTTCATGCTCATGGAAACAATGTAGAATTTATCATGGAAGTTTCTCGCAAAAATAGTTATCCCCTTCTACAATTCCATTTTATTAGAAAAATAATGTTACAAGTAAAGCCTTTATGATTAGTTTGGGTGATAGTTGTTTGATCATGCTGAAAAAGACAGAAACTTTGTGCTCACGAAATTATTTTTAGTTCCTATCAAGAAAGAGCTTTTGAGTTGATTCTTTTTGCTGCTGATTGATATGCAAATTTCCCTAATTTTCATAATGTTTCAGAAATTTTGGAATATAGAAGAATGGTATAAGTTCATATTACTACAGACTATTCTGTTTTCTTTGCATTGATCTCCTATTTTGATGAATCTATGGGTAGTATCGGGGGGTATGAACCATGGTGAAGTTGGATTACAGTATATATAATGCTAATATGAATTTGGAATGAGTTCACAATAGTACTTAAAATGGTGATTTACTTTATTATACTAACGGATCTCACAAAGGTTTTGTTTGAGTTTTGTGTGATTGAAGTTTTCAAGTTTTGGGTGAGACCATGATGGATGAAGGAATAAGGAGAGGCAAGCGCCTAAGCTTGGGGATGCCCGAGGCACCCCAAGGTAATATTCAAGGAAGACTCAAGCGTCTAAGCTTGGGGATGCCCCGGAAGGCATCCCCTCTTTCGTCTACAATCCATCGGTAATTTTACTCAGAGCTATATTTTTATTCGTCACATGATATGTGCAAATGCTTGGAGCGTCTTTTGTGTTTATTTTCCTTTTTCTTTTATGAACCATGCTGGTATGAGATAGTCCTTGGTTGATTTATAGAATTCTCTTTGCACTTCACTAATATCTTTTGAGTGTGGCTTTATAGAATGCTTCATGTGCTTCACTTATATCATTTGAAGTTTTGATTGCATGTTTCCGTACACATAGAAAACCGCCATTTGTAGAATGCTCTTTTGCTTCACTTATATTTGTTAGAGCAGGACATATCTTTTGTAGAAAGAATTAAACTCTCATGCTTCACTTATACCTATTGAGAGAGTTAACACGGGTTGGTCATTCACATGGTTAGTCATAAAATCCTACATAAAACTTGTAGATCACTGAATATGATATGTTTGATTCCTTGCAATAGTTTTGCGACATGAAGATGTGATATTAGAGTCATGATAGTGAGTAATTGTGTATTCATAGGAATACTTGTGTTAAGGTTTGTGATTCCCGTAGCATGCATGTATGGTGAACCGTTATGTGACGAAGACGGAGCATGCTTTATTTATTGATTGTCATCCTTTGTGTGGAAGTCGGGATCGCGCGATGGTTAACTCCTACCAACCTGTAATGCCCCAAGTGTGTAACCTTCCCTTTTTGGAACCTTCTTCATGTGGGTCCAACTTGTCATGGACATGAGAGCTATCTATGCTTATGATTTCATGTGATGTCACTTGTTTATTATTTCTTTGCATGCATGCATACCATGTCATTTCATGCCCATGTCTTCGTGTGTTGCATTGTGATCATATGAGGAGGTGTGATACCTTGGGTGAGATGTGGTGTTGTGAATTGTCTGGTGTGGTGCTACTCTAGTAGAGTTTTTGGATTCCAAATAGGGTTTCAAAACCCTCTTTCTCTTTTATTCTAAGCCAAATAACCTTTGCCTCTTCTCTGTTTTTAAAATGTCCAGGGTTTAGCATATTTTTGTGGTGAAATTGTAGAGGTGAAGTTGCTGCTTTAATCCTTATTTGCAAGGTGAAATATTTCAAAAACAGCCAATATAAATGTTGTTTTGAAAATATTTAAATGCCCCAAATACTCCTTTTCTAATTTTCTTAAATAGGTCATGATTTATCATGTCCAGGGGGTTATAGTTTTATTTTTAGCACTTATAGTTTTCTCTGTGCTTTTATTTCTTTCTCTGGTTTATTTCAATTAGAAACAACCCAGGAATGTTTTTCCTTCTATGTTGCGCCACCCTGTGGGCTTCCTCTCACAGGCCGGCCCACTCATTCCTCTCTCTCACGCTAGAGCCCAACTTCCACGTCCCTCCTTCCACCTCCTCACGCTGTTCGCCCCTTTGCTTGCTTTCCGTCCTGCATTAGAGAGAAGGAGCAAGCCGCCGTGAGGCACAGACGTCGAGGACCCCCCATATAACGTGGCGTCCGTGCCTCCCCTCTTCCTAGGGTTTCCCTCTCTCACATCCGCCGCCGCCACTCCATTCCCCATCTCTCTCCCCCTCTCCTCCGCAAGGTAAGCCCTGGTGAGATTCAGAGAAAGCAGAGGATCAAAGAAATGCGCTCGTCGATCGCCGTCCCTCCCCTCGTCGCCGCCGCGTCTCCGTCGAGCCCGAGGCGTCCGCGAGGATGAGGAACCTTCCCCCGTTCCATTCCTGGCGCTAGAGGGGCCGGACCTCCTTCCTGGCATCCCCTCCGCGTCGTCATCGCCGGAGCAGCCGCGGGTCATCGCGGTCTGCTTCCCCTTCGGTCAAGCAGAGCGGCCCCGAGGCTCCAGGGTGAGCAACTCGCCCCTCCTCCGCCTTTCCCCCCTCGCGCGTAGCATCCCAAGCTCCTAGCACCGCTCTTCTATCGCCGTCGCCGCTGCGTAGCCGTGCGTCGTGGAGCCGCCGTAGTAGTCTTCCTCTCACTGGGTTAGGTACGGGAATGAGACCCTGATGGTCTCCTCTCCCTCCCCACAAGCAGCCGCAGCTCGATTAGGCGCGCAGCACTATCAATTGCCGTCCCATGTTCTGGCCGCCGCCGATCTGGTGCAGGAATAGAGGGGGGTTACCCCAAGAGGGTTACCTCCTCTTACATGTTAAGTATCGGTTCGCAGCGTAGCGGTTAGAGGCTGGTTTTGGCGCCTGTTGGTCAGGGGTTCGAGTCCGAGTGGCGCTATTTTTGGTTTTTGTGTGTTGTGAGCGGTAGATCGATAGAGGGGATATCTGGCTGTATCCCCCTCCTTGCCAAGTGTTGCGGTAGTAGCAGAGTGGTATGGTGCATGTGCTATAGTCAGCAGGGTGTGGGTTCGATCCACACCCAAAACCCCCTTTTCTTTTGTTTTGATTTCTTTTATTTTCTATTACTGTTTTGTGTGTGTTCTTACCACACTAGGTATGTGATGATGTTGTTTCCATTTTGTAGCATAGATATATGTGTGTGTGTGTGCAGATCTGGTTGGTGTGTGCGTGAGGGCATCTGCACTAGTGGTGCATGTGTGTATGCGTGGGTTACCCCCACATATGTGTGGCAAATGCTTGTGAATTCCATATGTGTTTAGTGATCTAGTGAGACTAGGTAGTGCAGGTGTGTATGTGGGAGTGTGTGGGTTTTCCCCCACCTACTTGTGATGCAAGTGTGTGCATTGTCGTGTTAGTGTGTGTGTTGACACATATGCATGTGTATGTGTGTGCAAGTAGTATAAGTTTGGTGTGCTCTAAGTGATTGTATGTGTGTCTGTGCATGTTGTGTGACTCACACACATGCCCAAGGCATGATGTGCCTTGATGAGCACATGTGTGCAAGTTAGCATGTGTAGGTGTAGAGATGCTTATGTGAGTGTAGCTAGTGTGTGTGTCATCAATATCATGTGTAGATGTTTTCATTATGTTGTGCTTGATACATGAGATGGTGTGGTGGTGTGCCAAGGCACATGGGCATGAGGTCTACCCCTCATGTGCCCCATTGATGTTGTGGAAATGAGCAAGAGCTTGTGTAGTTGTTGATCTTTTGATCGCACATGTGATGATGCACTATTCACTATATGTGATTCTTTGTAGATTTCATTTCCTAGTTTGTGCCCATTTGTTCTATACAAGTGCATAGGTATTTTATATGTTTTTGGGGTAGAATCATCCCAGGAATCCATTGATGAGATCAGTTTTGCCATTGGAACACTTTCTGGAGATGACATATTTCAGATTTGTTCTATGTTTGGAGCTTGGTCTCATGAGTTGTGGTGTGCACAAGAGTTTGGTTCTTGGTTGTGGTAGTAGAGGGTGATCCCCACTACCACATATTGGTTTTGTTTCATGCTTAGGAAACCATATGTGCAAGTTGTGCCCAATCAAAGTAGGCATGTGGCAGAAATTCCAGATTAGTGAAAATCTCAGTCTGAGAATCTGTTTATATTTTCTTCTCGTGTTGATGAGCTTGTGCAGGTCAATGTGTTGTGATTCAGCCTTAGCTTTCAACTCGAAAGTTGAAGCTTATGTGTTTGTCTAGGTCCCTATAAATTTTCATTCCATTTGGAGTTCAGTAGATATTGTTTTGGCTGCTGTCAAAATGCTTCAGAGCATAAACAGATAGTGAGAATCTGGAATTTTCACTAAGTCCCTGAAATCTGATATTTTTGGGCAAGTTAGCAGCTGTGTAACTTTCTGTGTGTGACTCCTTTGTGTGATATTTTTGCTTGTGCTTGTAGTACTCTTGGATAGCTACTGCCACATATCTTATTTGGCATGTTTGGGTGGCTGTAAGTGCTTTGGATGTAGCTCTCAAAGTGATATGATGCTGTTTATGGCAGATTGTGTAGTTTTAGTGTTTTGATGATTGTGAGTGCATAGTAGAGGGTGTGGTGATATTGTTTGCACCACCCCATCCATGTTGGTTTTCTTTATGTCTTGGAAACCTGGAAATACCAGAGTTGTGCCATTTGAGTGTATTGTGATGTATTTGACACGTAGGAGTTCATTTCTTGTTTCGTTGTTTCCCGTTGTTCCGTAGCTCCGTTTGTAATTTTCTTTATATGGTTTTGCATCGTTTTCACATGACGCATCTGATCATGTCATTCTCATGCATGTCAAGATAGCGTAGAGTGCATTTCTGTCCAGGAACATGTATTTACTTCTCATGCTTGTGCTAGTGAGTAGTATAGAGATGCATGCTCATATTCATCTCATGCATCATGTGCTTGTTACGTCTTGAGGTGATGTTGTCCATTGGATGTTATTTTTATGTTTGGTAGCACCAGGATCAGAGAACGAGAACGCAGATTCGGGAGAGTATGTGCAGGACAAACAAGAGTAGTTCCAAGCTGAGGATATCACAGGCAAGATGATATGACCTTGATTCCATCTCTAGACTTGTTATCCTAGATTACGTTTCCTTTGTCATATGCTCGCTGCCTACCACTGAAATAATTGCCTCCTGAATTGCCATGAAACCAAACACTTATCCCTTCCTAGCAAATCTTGAATGGCTAAGTAGGCCTTGCTAAGCTTCTAATGTTAGCGTTGCTAGTTGCAGGTGCTTTGTCTCATGTGATAACATGAGTTGATATCATTATGTTAAATTCGTTATTTAATTAATGCACCTATATACTTGGTAAATAATGGAAGGCCTAGCCTTTTGCCGGGTGTTTTGGTCCGTTATTTCCGCCATAGTTACCGGCTACCGGTGTTTGATTCCATATTGATCGCTCCTAACACGTTTGGCGTTGTTATGGGGACCCCCTCGATAAATCGCCTAGTGTTAAGACTTGTCCGGCAGGACCCAACATTGGTTTTAATCTTCTAATCACTTAATAATAATCTGCATAGGGAATAGCTACCCCGAGGAATTTAATCAACAACCCGGGCCAGTGCTCCTCATGAGTGTTGGTCCACCCACCTAGCAGTCGGCAATACCACCCCAAGGAAACTTGAGGTTTGGTCCTTGTCCACTATGCATAGACGGTGTTGTCCTGAGACTAAGATACACGGCTCTTATCAGGGTCGTCGACACACCGGGAGGTCCTGCTAGTCTTGTCTTACCTTAGAGATATATCTTGCGTATAGGAATCCCGGTGAAGCTTTGGTTCTCCCCACAGTTGAGGTTTTCCTCTAAGGAATCCGACGAGATCACGAGATTCGTGATAGAGGATTACTTTGCGGCCCGTGTACGTTTGTGATGGACTAGTTGGAGCACCCCTGCAAGGTTTAATCTTTCGGAAAGCCGTGTCCGCGGTTATGTGGCAACTTGGAATGTTTGTTAACATCCGGTAATAGATAACTTAAACATAACTCTAATAAAATTGCCAACTGTTTGCGTAACTGTGACTGTCCCCTTCGAAGATCTCTCTTCGATCGGGAACACGGTGGGGTTATGATTCACGTAAGTAGGTGTTCAGGATCACTTAGTGATCAGTTAATCTTCTACCTCTAGAATAGACCACCTTCATACATGTTCTTCTTAAGTTAGCCACCTTATAAAGCTTAGGATGCTGCAACCTAAATACTCCACCTTTCCAACCTAATAACTTGACTAGTACTGGCACTGAGGTCATAGATTGCTGAGTCCCCGTAGCTCACAGATTCCTTCACAACACCAACAGGTTCAGGTACCCCTGAGACAAGTGATCCCGACGGCACGCAGCTGGCGTGGCAGTACAATGAGGAGAACGACCGCCTGTACGTGAACTATCCAGAAGTTTGAGGCGTGGTCGTGATCATGGGAAAGCATGCAGGGTAGCATAGTCATTTCCCTTGTTTTGTAGTCCGTAGCAGAACTACCTTGTTTAGATGCGTGATGTAACTCGGATATATTTATGAGATGGCAATTGAATCCCTTATTGTCATTCTATTGATATTATGTATGTGCTATGTTACCATGTTTGCGAAACGCTTAGATGCGCTTCTTTCCAATTCGGGGCCTCGTTCCCCAAATAGGAAAGGACCGCATCTTAGTCGGTACAAGTTAGTAATCAGAGCCTTACGACCATAGGAGCCTTTGTGTGATCGTACTTGGCCTAGTCGAGTCTAGTTATATGTTTTGAGTCTTAGTTATATCGGAGAGTAGGATTCTTTTTTCTCCTCTTCTATGCTCTGGTGAGGTTTCCGTCTTAGGAAATCTTAATTCTACTCCTCTTCTTGCTCAAATTTTTTTAGGGTCACGCGGGTATTTGTGAAATCTATATGATTTTGATGTGACGAAATTCTGTCTTGGTGCCTCATGTCTGCCTTGATTTCTTCCGGGGAGTTGAGCTCCAGGGGATTCTTGCGCATATTGCCATCATTCAGATTTCTGAGTATCTAAGAACGAAGGATGTTCGTTATTGCTTCAATACTAGTAGTGGCGAGATAACCCCGATGTCCCCAATAATGGTGCAGATTGTTCGGGAGTACTGCCATACTTGGTATCATTGTGATTACGAGGGTCTGTTGTAGATGAAGGTCCGAGATTCTGGTTGTGTGTTGACGGATGTGATACAGGTGACGGGTTAGTATAGGAGTTGTGTGATATTACTCCTTGTATCCGTGTACCAGATTGCATGACCAGTTATTTCGGTAATTCATAGGTGGGATATCAAGTAGTATCTTATAGGACTACCTTCCTACAGATTAATGATGTGAGGTTGGGGTTCGATGTTCAGTGGGTGTGTTTGTTCACGGTCGTATTACAACAGTTCTCGTTGTGTCTTAAAGAGTCCTTGTAGCTCGCTACGACTCGGGGATACTTCGTATGTCATGTGCACTACCTTGCACAGGATGGCTACTATAAATTCGAGCCCGTGCGATCTTATCCACGAAGATATCGGATGAAATCTCGATCATATGTTTGTTCCGAGCAGTTCTAGCTCATACTTGTTTGCAGTGGTCTTAATCCGAATTTTGTCGACCGTCACTTTGAGGAAGCATTCTTACTATTTCGTTCGAGTGCAATAGCTTTATTCTTGTTCAGATATTCCTGTCATTTTGATTCAGCTATATCTTCAATATATTTTGTGGGCTAATGTGTTTTCCGTCTTCAGGACGGCTCCACCAACGCGTTAGAACCCAGGGCGTGAGGATGTGCCGCCACCACCTCCTCCTCCGGAGAATCCTCCGCCGTTGCCTCCTCCTGCTGAGGCTTGGCAAGCGGTGATGGTTGCTACAAATGCAAATACTCAGATGCTGCTACAGCTGTTGCAAGAGAGGGCTAATCAGCAGCAAGGCAATTTCCAGCATGGTGGCAATCAGTTTGCTAATCTGAGTCAGTTTCTGTCGAATCAACCGAAGACTTTCACTTCCTGTGACCAGCCGTTCGATGCCGAGGATTGAATCCATGATATGAACAAGCATTTCGAGTGTAGCAATGTTTGTCCTGAGGATTTTGTGAAATTTGCAACTTTCCAGCTGAAGGGGCAAGCATCTATCTGGTGGCAACAGTTGAAGGATTCCATAGGCCCTAGAGTGATCACTTGGGATGAGTTCTGTCGTGACTTCAGGTCCCACTACATTCCTTCCAGCTTCGTGGAGGAGATGCGTGAGAAGTTCAGGCGCTTGAAGGAGGGTGGTAACTCCGTGTACAAGTACAACATTGAGTTCCACGAGCTAGCCCGATACGCCTTGCAGGATATCCCTAATCACAAGAGCAAGATTTATCAGTTTAGAGCTGGCTTGAAAGAAGATTTGCAGTTAGCTCTTGCTTTAGACGATCTTGAGGAGTTCGACAAGTTCTACAACTTAGCTCTCAGGGCAGAGGCAGCCTTGCTCAGGGTGGAGAATTCTAAGAAGCGTTTCACAGATTCCAGCTCTTCCTCTACTCAGGTGGTTCGGAAGCAACAGAAGTTTTGGCTGTCTCCTCCTCCTCCTCGGCACTCGCAGCAGCTCAAGCATTCTGGTGGTCGTGGTTCTTCCCACCCACCCAACCCAGTCTTTCAGCAGAGATTCCAGCATCAGAAGCAAGGGCCTCCTCAGACTCAGTACCGGCAGCCAGCAGAGGTTACTTGTCACAAGTGTGGGCAGAAGGGTCATTATGCCAACAAGTGCACTTCTCAGCTCCTTGGTTGATTATATTTGAGTCTTTGCTGATTTCTTATATGCATGTTATATTTTGGTTCCCTGCGAAAATGTAGTGGAACGTCCTCACGTCCCTCGATCCGCCCCGCGAACTATCCCGCGATCAGTCCCACGATCTAGTGCCGAACGGACGGCACGTCCGCGTTCAGCACACGTACAACTCGACAATGATCTCGGCCTTCTTGATCCAGCAAGAGAGACGGAGAGGTAGAAGAGTTCTCCGGCAGTGTGATGGCGCTCCGGAGGTTGGTCATGATCTTGTCTCAGCACGGCTCCGCCCGAGCTCTGCAGAAACGCGATCTAGAGGTAAAACCGTGGAGATATGTGGTCGGGCTGCCGTGGCAAAGCTGTCTCAAATCAGCCCTAAAACCCCACTATATATAGGAGGAAGAGGGGGAGCCTTGCCTTGGGGTCCAAGGACCCCTAAGGGCTTCGGCCGAGCCAAGGGGGAAGGTCTCCCCCCCCAAACCGAGTCCTACTTGGTTTGGAAGGTGGAGTCCTTCTTCCCTTTCCCACCTCCTCCTTTTTTTTCTTTTCTCTTTGATTTTTCTTCCAATGCGCATAGGGCTCTTTTGGGCTGTCCCACCAGCCCACTAAGGGCTGGTGCGCCACCCCCAAGGAATATGGGCTTCCCCGGGGTGGGTTGCCCCCCCCCCCCCGGTGAACTCCCAAAACTCATTCGTCATTCCCGGTACATTCCCGGTAACTCCAAAAACTTTCCGGTAATCAAATGAGGTCATCCTATATATCAATCTTCGTTTCCGGACCATTCCGGAAACCCTCGTGACGTCCGTGATCTCATCCGGGACTCCGAACAACATTCGGTAACCAACCATATAACTCAAATACGCATAAAACAACGTCGAACCTTAAGTGTGCAGACCCTGCGGGTTCGAGAACTATGTAGACATGACCCGAGAGACTCCTCGGTCAATATCCAATAGCGGGACCTGGATGCCCATATTGGATCCTACATATTCTACGAAGATCTTATCGTTTGAACCTCAGTGCCAAGGATTCATATAATCCCGTATGTCATTCCCTTTGTCCTTCGGTACGTTACTTGCCCGAGATTCGATCGTCAGTATCTGTATACCTATTTCAATCTCATTTACCGGCAAGTCTCTTTACTCGTTACGTAATACAAGATCCCGCAACTTACACTAAGTCACATTGCTTGCAAGGCTTGTGTGTGATGTTGTATTACCGAGTGGGCCCCGAGATACCTCTCCGTCACATGGAGTGACAAATCCCAGTCTCGATCCATACTAACTCAACGAACACCTTTAGAGATACCTGTAGAGTATCTTTATAGTCACCCAGTTAAGTTGAGACATTTGATACACACAAAGTATTCCTCCGGTGTTAGTGAGTTATATGATCTCATGGTCATAGGAACAAATACTTGACACGCAGAAAACAGTAGCAATAAAATGACACGATCAACATGCTATGTCTATTAGTTTGGGTCTAGTCCATCACGTGATTCTCCTAATGACGTGATCCACTTATAAAGAAACAACACCTTGTTCATAATCAGAAGACATTGACTATCGTTGATCAACTGGCTAGCCAACTAGAGGCTTGCTAGGGACAGTGTTTTGTCTATGTATCCACACATGTATACAAGTCTTCATTCAATACAATTATAGCATGGATAATAAACGATTATCTTGATACAGGAATTATAATAATAACTTTATGTATTATTGCCTCTAGGGCATAATTCCAACATGATGATCATCACACTTACAACTCAAAACTTAGAGCAATGATGACTCTATATGGAATGCCTTCGGTAGTGTACCGTGACAATGATCTAGCATGGCATAGACATCAATGGAAACATCATGCTAGCTATCTTATGATCATGCAATGGCAACGTAGAAGCTGTGGCACATGTCATGGTGGTAGTTTCATGGCAATATATCTCGGAATGGCTATGAAAAAGCCATAGTAGGTAGGTATGGTGGCTGTTTTGAGGGAGGCTAATGGTGGGTTTTATGCACCGGTGAAAGTTGCACGGCACTAAAGAAGATAGTGATGGTGGAAGGTGAAAGTGCATCTAAACCATGGACTCAACATTAGTCATGAATAACTCATATAATTGTTGCAAAAGTTTTAGTAGTAATCGAAACAAAGCATTCAACGCATACTCCTAGGGGAAGGTTGGTAGGTATAAACCATCGCGGGATCCCGACCGCTACGCAATGGATGACAATCAATAAACTAATCATGCTCAGACTTCATCACATAGCGGTTCACCATACGTGCATGCTACGGGAATCACTAACTTCAGCACAGGTATTTCTAGATCCACAACACCTTACTAGTATAACTTCAATATTACCACAACCACAAATCAAAACTAATTGAGATGAATCAAACTTCTCTAACTACTCAATGCACATGAAGGTGGAAGTTTTCATATCCCTTTGGATAACTACCCCTTTTGAGACTACTTTCATAGCATAGATCAACTACCACGCCACGCACTGCCGTGCTCCAAAAGATAGAAGTGAAGCACATAGAGCAAAATCAACTAGCTCAAAAGATATAAGTGAAACACATGTGAGCTGAATTGCCTAACCAAAGGATATAACTGAAGCTCGACAAAATCACGGTGAGTGCATGTCTCTCTCTCTAGGTGTGCAGCAAGGAAGATTGTGACACAACAAAAATAAAAGACTCCTATGATACAAGACGCTCCAAGCAAAACACATAACATGTGGTGAATAAAAATATAGCCCCAAGTAACGTTACCGATGGATTGAAGACGAAAGAGGGGATGCCTTCCCGGGGCATTCCCAAGCTTAGGATTTTTCAGCATCCTTTAATCAACTTGGGGTGCCTTGGGCACCCCCAAGCTTGATCTCTTGCCACTCTTTATCTCTTTGTCCATAAGAACTTCACCCACAACTTGAAAACTTCACAACACGAAACTTAAACAGAAACTCGTGATATCATTAGTATAAGAAAGCAAACCACCACTTCCTTAGGTACTGTAGAAAACTTAAATTCTACTTATGTTGATGTTGGGTTACTTTATTTCCAATGTTCCATGGCTAATACCCCCCTCCATACTATCCATAGTTTCATCAAAATAAGCAACCAACTCAACAAAAACAGAATCTGTTAACAGCAGACCAGTCTGTAGCAATCTGTATACTTAGTATACTTCTGGTACTTCAAAAATTCTGAAAACTTACGACAGTCTGAAGAATTTGTGTACAAATTAGTAGCAAAAAGAATCAACTCAAAATATCTCACAGAAAAAAATGAAAATTCTTTTTGTAAGAAGAAAGTTTCTGTCTTTTCCAGCATGATCAAACGATCATCCCCAAGACTAATTATAACGGTTTTGCTTGGCACAAACGCAAAAGAAACACAAAAAATACAATCATAACAGAATTATGAAAGTGTGGAAAACACAAAACATAAAGAAAAAGGATAGATTCATTGGGTTGCCTCCCAACAAGCGCTATTGTTTAACGCCCCTAGCTAGGCATTGATAATTCAATGATGCTCACACAAAAGACAAGAATTGAAGCACAACGCGAGCATCATAAAGCATGTGAAAATCACATCTAATTCTAAAATACTTCCTATGCATAGGCATTTTATAGGAAAACAAATTGTCAAGACAACCAATTGTTACCAAATGCAAGGAAGAAGAAAGAGACAATAACAATCTCAACATAACGAGAGGTAATTTGGTAACATGAAAGTTTCTACCACAATATTCTCCTCTCTCATAGCAATTACATGTGGGATCATATTCAAATTCAACAATATAGCTATCCCAAAGGATATTATTTTCATGATCCACATGCATGCAAAGTTGACGCTCTTCAAAAATAGTGGGATTATCATCTAAAGTCATGACTTCTCCAAAACCACTTTCAATATTATTGCAAATATCATTGCAACAAGTAGTGGACATAGCAAAACTAGCATCCCCAAGCTTAGGGTTTTGCATATTTTTAGCATGATTTTCATTAATAGAATTTATAATGAAATCATTGCAATCATGCTTTTCATTCAAGGAGCCCTCGTGAATCATTTCATAAATTTCTTCATCATGATTTTCAGATTCACGCATCTCAAGCAAAACTCTATAGAGAAAGTCAAGTGCACTCAACTCACTAGCAATTGGTTCCACATAAGTGGATCTCTTAACAAGATTAGCAAGTGGGTGAGGATACATATCACTAGATTTTCAGCAAGCGAAGATGCAAGCATATTGAAGGCACATGGCACACAAGCGAAAAGAAAGCAAGCGAGAGAAAAGGGCGAACGAAAAAAGGCAATGTGAAGTGGGGGAGAGGAAAACGAGAGGCAACTGGCAAAAAAGGTAAATGCAAGAGATGAAAGGGCGCCAGAAATCCTTCTGCTGCTCACTATGCCTATAGGGATTTCCTTGGCAAATATGCAAAGGATTCCCCCGCGGCCTTAGAGCCTTGCTTTGGTGTTCCCTTGAAGAGGAAAGGGTGATATAGCACAGCGGCGGTAAGTATTTCCCTCAGTTTGAGAACCAAGGTATCAATCTAGTAGGAGGATCGCGTCAAGTCACAAGTACGTGCACAAACACAAAGAGCTTGCACCCAACACTATGAAGGGGTTGTCAATCCCTTATAGATTGTTTGCAAAGTGAGAACTGAAAGCAAAAAAGAAAACAAAGCAAAGTAAAAGTAAAAGCTAAGATGATAGTTGTGAATAGACCCGAGGGGCGTAGTATTCACTAGTGGCTTCTCTCATGAAAGCAAGTAGACGGTGGGTGAACGAATTACTAGAACAATTGATAGAACCGCGCAAAGTCATGACGTTATCTATGGCAATGATCATACATATAGGCATCACGTACAAAACAAGTAGACCGATACTTTCTGCATCTACTACTATTACTCCACACATCGACCGCTATCCAGCATGCATCTAGTGTATTGAGTTCATAAAAACAGAGTAACGCCTTAAGCAAGATGACATGATGTAGATGGACAATCTCAAATCTATGATGAAAGCCCATCTTGTTACCCTTGATGGCAACAACACGATGTGTGCCTTGCTGCCCCTTCTGTCACTGGGAAAGGTCACCGCATGGTACGAACCCAAAACCAAACACTTCTCCCAATGCAAGAATCATAGATCTAGTTGGCCAAACAAAACCCAAGACTCGGAGAGACTTACAAGGATATCAAATCATGCATATAAGAAATCAGCAAAGACTCAAATATAATTCATAGATAATCTGATCACCAATCCACAATTCATCGGATCTCGACAAAAACACCGCCAAAGAGGATTACGTCGGATAGATCTCCATGAAGATCATGGAGAACTTTGTATTGAAGATCCAAGAGAGAGAAGAAGCCATCTAGCTACTAACTACGGACCCGTAGGTCTGAAGTGGACTACTCACGACTCATTGGAGAGGCAATGATGTTGATGTAGAAGCCCTCCAGCTCCAAAGTCCCCTCTGGTAGGGCACCGGGAAGGGTCTCCAGATGAGATCTCGCGGAAACGGAAGCTTGCGGCGGCGGAAAAGTGGTTACGTGGACGCCCTTATTTTTTCTGGGATTTTAGGAAATATATAGGCCAAAGAGCTAGGGCAGGGGAGCTCCAGGGAGGCCAGAAGCCTGGTGCCCGTGGGCCCCCCTCCCTGGCCGCGGCCACAGGGCTTGTGGGCTCCTTGTGGGCCTCCTGCCTTGGACCTCAACTCCCCTGATCTTCTTCTCTTCTGGAAAAATTTATTTCGAGGATTTTATTCCGTTTGGACTCCGTTCCAAAATCAGATCTGAAAAGAGTCAAAAACACTGAAAAAACAGGAACTGGCACTTGGCACTGAATTAATAAGTTAGTCCCAAAAAAGATATAAAAGGTAATTAAAACACCCAAAGTTGACAAGATAACTGCATGAAACCATCAAAAATTATAGATACGTTTGAGACGTATCACCTTACTCACGGTAGATCTTCATGAAGTAGGCGATCTCCTTGCCCTTACAAACATCTTGGTTTAACTCCACAACACGAAGTCGGAGGCTCCCAGGCGACACCTAACCAATCTAGGAGGCACCATCCTCCAAAAGGTAATAGATGTGGTAGAATGATGAAGTGTGTGTTTTGAGTGCTTATCTCTCGAATGAGAGGTGGGTGGAGAGGTATATATAGGCAATCCCAAAAATCAAACCGTTACACCTAAATTGACCAACTCGGTGACATCGAAGTCATGAACTCGGTGTTACCGATTTTCACTAAAGGCAGCAACTTTTGAATCTTGGTGGAACCGATATAAACAACTTGGTGACAACGAAAAGGTGGCTAACGGTCAGATGAAACAACTCGGTGACACCGATACCCAAACTAGGAAATTTTGATTTTTTGTACCGAGACAAAAGAAAGTTGTTCACCTAAACTCGGTAGCACCGACACGGTTTCGGTTGCACCGGTTTGGTGGCTTTATCTAGGGTTCTGTCTGGGATGAAAATTGGTAGGGCCGAATTGAGGAACTTGGTGGCACCAATTTTTTGTATGAGGCTTTGGACAGAATGGTTATGTGGGAAAAATGACTGAGTATTTTTGGTGGCTATATGTGAGCACTTGAGCAACGAGTTCATTTTAATTCCTCACCCCCTTTTAATAGTATTGGCTTTCCTATGGACTCAAAAGTGATTTCTCAAAAATATAAAATGAAGAGTCTTCTAGCTTGAAGCTTGGGCCAATCTTATTCCTTTCTTGCATCAAGGGGCATATCCACATAAGCCTTTAGTCAATGCATCATTTGAACTTTTCTGAAATATGCTTGGATAAACATATTAGTCCAATGATACATATGTTGTGATCAATTATCAAAACCACCCTAGGGATCAATTGTGCTTTTACAAGTCCATATGTCCATGCTAAAAAAGAATATGATGAACATGTTAGGTAGCATTCCACATCAAAAATT
Organism: Hordeum vulgare subsp. vulgare; assembly: GCF_904849725.1. Classification (NCBI taxonomy): domain Eukaryota; kingdom Viridiplantae; phylum Streptophyta; class Magnoliopsida; order Poales; family Poaceae; genus Hordeum; species Hordeum vulgare. The sequence goes on from NC_058519.1 coordinate 526,601,484, forward strand.
CTGTTTTTATGTTTTACCTACCCGAGGACGAGCAGGAATTAAGCTTGGGGATGCTGATACGTCTCCAATGTATCTATAATTTTTGATTGTTCCATGTTGTTATATTATCATTCTTGGATGTTTTATAATCATTTTATAGAAACTTTATATCATTTTTTGGGACTAACCTATTGACATAGTGCCGAATGCTAGTTGTTGTTTTTGGCTTGTTTTTTCCTTCACAACAAATCAATATGAGATGAATTCAAATGCCAAAGAACTTTTTGGAGATTTTTTTGGACCAGAAGGAAACTTGAGGACCAAGGATGCCCACCGTGGGAGGTCCAGGCGGCCCACTAGGCACCAGGGCATGCCGTGGGCCCCTGGCGTGCCCTGGTGGATAGTGGGGCCTCAGGCACCTCCTCCACCGCCTCTGAGCTCTATAAATAAGCCAATATTCCAAAAACCCTAGAAGATAAGGCGAAAATTTGTTTCAACCGCCGCAAGTTCCACAAGCCACGAAATCCAATCTAGAGCCCGTCCTCATTTGTGCTCTTCTCATGATGCGTTAGTAGTTCATATCAGACATATGGTTCCGTAGGCACTAGCCAGATGGCTTTCTGTATCGTTTTGCTTCTCAATACAACGGTCTCTTGGATATCTAGACGTAAATCTATGTTTTGTGGTGTGTTTGTTGGGATCGGATGAATTGTGAGTTTATGATCATATCTATGAAATTATATCCATGATTGATTATTATAGCCTTGTATTTCTTCTTCAATATTTTGGTTTTTTTTGGCCAACTTGATATTTTTATATTGCAATAGGAAGAGGTACTTTGTGATGGGTTTGATCTTGCAGAGCTCAACCTTGGTGATAGAAAGAGACATGATGTAACGACCCGGAACCGACGCTCCAGAAGATTCCCCTATTACTCCATTGTCGCTGTGTGATTTATTTGGTTGTCGCATTCATCATCGCATCATGTGCATCATCCGCATTACACCAGCACTCCATTGTCGTCATTTTTCAAAACTTGCATCCATTATTAGTTGCCGGTTCTCTCCGCTTTTGTCGATGACTGTTTAGAGTCCAACCAGAAACGCACGGGCGTGCGACATCGTTAAAATATTGTCTGTAAGAGTACATATAAAACTTTCTCTGATTCGGTTGAAAGTTGGTGTGCGGTCTTGTTTTAGTGTACGTAGGCCGCGTGCCAAATTTCATCACAATCAGTTTGTATAATACGTAAACCGTTAAACCTATAACGACACTATAACCGGTTTAATTATCGGACATTTTCGGTATTTAAAAATCCTGCCACGGGTTGCATCTTCCCTCTCTTCTTTGTACTATCACATGTACATAGCCAACACAACCCACCAAATCCACCTCGTAGATCAGACCGTCCGATCGCGATCAAAGGGTCGAAAAACGTCCCCAAACAGCAAACTCTAGCCATCCCTACCTATAAATGAACATCCCCACGTCCAAATTTGGCTAACCCTAGCATTCTCCTTGGAGTCACCACCGAATCAGCCCCCAGCCGCCACCTGCCCCGCAACCTTCTCCTCCCATCGCACGGGCCCGTGAACCCACATCTGGCCAACCGGGGCCCAAATCGGTCCATGTCCCGGTCGCAGCTCCCGGCGGGAGCTCCTCCCATGCACCAATGGGGATGCCCCGAGCCTCCCAATCGCCAGCACCTCAACTCCGTCGGCCCCCAGTCGCCCCTCACCGAAGTCGCAACTCCAAGACGAACTCCGTCAGGCACCAGGACCGTGCCCGCAACCATGGCCCGGCGCACCTCCAGACCTGCCCACCACTGCCTATACCTCACGGCCGTCCATATCCCGGCGGATCCCGGTTGGATTCGCCCTCCACCACCGCTGCGCCGCCTCCTTCATGCTGGAGGCTGCCCGCCGGCGCCCCGTCTCCTGGGCTGAAGCCGCCGCCTCCCTCCTCACGCGCTCGGTCAGTAGTACAGGGGCGAGGGCGAGCCCTGCTACCCTTGCTGCTCGTGAGCCGGCCCAGCCTCCCGCGACCTCCTCACCCCGTTGGCCCAGGGCAAGGCCACGTCGAGTCAACACCGACCGCACCAGGCCAGGCAACGCCAAGGTCGCCAGCCAGCTTCCGCTCCATGTTGTCCCAGCCACCCCGCGCCAGATCCCGCGGCCGAGCTTTGCCACGAGGCCGAGCCTCGCACGACCCTTCCCGGCCCGGCTCTGCCATCCCAACTGCATGGTGACCAGCCACCTATTCCTAGCCCACGCGTAATTTTGTTATATTGCGCTCACCTATTGTGTAGTCCAGTTTCACCAGATTCGGCCCACGCGTGCATTTTTTTCAGCATATGCGATTTTTGCTAATTTTCAGGGTATTAATAATTATAGAAAATGCATATTTTTAAAATGTGAATAACTAATTAAGCGTGCAACGCATGTAAAAACTTTATATATGTAAAATGTCGAGAATTTCATATAGGCTAATAATATCCAACTTTCATGCATGTTTAAAGATGTTTAACGTGCTGTTTGCATTGTTTTGTGTGATGCCGTATTAAAATTATTTAATTTATGGAAAAATAACCGTGAATCGGATTTAAAAAGTTTAAACTTGTAAAATGCTTAGAATTTTGTGTAATTTCAGTATATCAAACTTTCAACCATGTTAAAAATGTTCAACTTGTTGTTTTGATTTAGCTAGCATAAATGCCATGTTAAACGGTTTAATTCATAACTAATTAACCGTAGCTTTGTTTAAAATGATCCACATATGTAACTTGACTAAAAAACGCGTAGAACAACATGGTGGCATTTATTTTCATGTTTAACAACTTTAAAATTGTGTTATAGACAGAACAATACTTAAACCTCATTTGCATATGGGGACATTTCAGAATTGTTGTTCGTTTATCCGGACTCATTAAAACTTGCCTAGAATTTTAGGGAGCTCCATAATACCTTGTTGCATCCATGATTCAACATGTTTGTGGCTGTCATTTGCATTAATGTCATATCATCTTGTGTTATTCATATCTTTTAGACCGTAGCTCCCTTTCAAATGATCTATATATGTAAATCAACTAGAATAATGTGTAGAATCATATGCTCCACTTTGTTTTTCTGTTTAATAAATATAAAATGTGTTCAGTTCAGATCTGTTCTGTACCATTTTCGAATTTAACATCTAGGGTCATTTCAAAAATGTTATATGTTGTTTCCGACCTCACTTAAAATGCCTAGATATGTAGTTTATTTATTCTTCACCCCTTGACATGCTAAACAACATTTAATATTGTCGTGTAAACGAACGGTAGTGAATTAAATGATTCAAGTATGGAGTTTCGTCAATATGCAACTCGTTGCATATTAAACTTCACTTAATGTGTAGTATTTGATTGTTATGATTGTCATGTCTTGCATAACTAAACCGGACATGCATCATATCTGATTTTGCATCATGTCATGCATATTTTGTGGTGTGTTATCATGTGTTGATTGTTATTTCTAGATTGTTTGTTCTCAATAGAGTTCCGAATCGCTTCGGAGTGTTAGGATTCGTTCGACTATGTTGGTTCGTTTACTTCATGGATTCATTCTTCTTCCAAGCGGGATCTCAGGCAAGATGATCATTCCCCTAGATACCACCACTACCATTGCTATGCTGGTTGTCTCATTGCTATTGCTATGTCTCACTGCCTACCACCTGTTAATGTCAAGCCTACCAACATTGCCATGAAAAGTCTAACCCCCTCCACATCCCAGCGAACCTCTATTTGGCTATGTTACTGCTTGCTCAGCCTTCTTATAGCGTTGCTAGTTGCAGGTGCAATTGCTTTCCATGTGACATGGGTTCCTTGATAAATCACCATATTATTGCTATTTAATTTAATGCACCTATATACTTGGTAAATGGTGGAAGGCTTGGTCTTCTAGCTCGGTGTTTCGTTCCACCTTTGCCACCCTAGATACTTGTGCATAGGTGTTATGTGCCATAATTGAGTGTTCCTAACATGCTTAGGGTTTTTATGGGGACCCATTGACATTCTTTTTGGGATAAAACTCTTCTGGCAAGGTCCAACATTGGTACTACATTTGCCTAATAACTAATAAACTTGCATAGGGACTCGTCGACCCCAATGGATAATTAATCACCCCCCCAAGCCAGTGCTCCTCATGAGTGTTGGTCCAACCCATAGCAGATTATTAGCACTACACGGGGCAACTCGGTATTTGGCATGGTAATCATAGCTCATCCGTTGTGTCCTGAGAATGCTTTACGCGGCTCCTATCGGGATCGTCGACAGGTCGGGTGGCCTTGCTAGATTTGTTTTACCTTTCTCCAAGGTCTTGTGCATGGATTCCGAGGATACTTTGGGATATCTCAAGGGTGAGGATTCCACCAGGAATCCGAGGACATCATGGGTTTTCGGTGGTCGAGGTTTCCGATGCAGCTTGTGATAGACTGTGATGGACTAGTTGGAGCACCCCTGCAGGGTTAAATATTTCAGAAAGCCGTGCCCACGGTTATGTGGCAACTTGGTAACTTTGTTTAACACCCAATCATAGCAAACTTGAAGTAAACTTAATTAAAACTTGCCAACTATGTGCATAACCGTGATGCTCTCTTCTCGTGAGTTCTTATTCGAAAGAGGACACGGTGGCGTTATGTCTCACGTAAGTAGGTGTTTAGGATCATTTCTTGATCATTATTAGTTCACGACCATTATGTGTAGATCACCCCCCTTCTATTCCTTGTACTCGTAAGTTAGCCACCTCAAATAAATGCTTAGTAGCTTGTTGCAGCCTCACCACTTAACCATACATCACCCATTAAGCTTTTCTAGTCTTGATACCTTTGGAAATGAGATTGATGAGTCCCTGTGGCTCATAGATTCCTACAACAACAGCTGTAGGTACAGGTTAAGCGATACTTTGACATGAGCACGATGATTGTTATATTTGGATTTCCTTCTTCTTCATCATCGATCTAGGATGGGTTCTAGGCTCGCAGCCTAGGATAGATAGGATGGACGTTGTTCTTCTATCGATTGATTTTGTCCGTAGTCGGAACCTCCTCCTCTACATGATGTTTGCCTATATTGTTGCATTGAGATGTTCATGTTGTAGCTTGTGGTGAGTGTAAGCCAATTCCATACACTCATCTCTTCTGTACATGTACTTGTAACGATATCCATTCTTGCAAAACGATGAGATGCGCTTCTATCCCTATCGAGGCTCTCACGCCAAAATAAGGATAGGATCGCATCTTTGGCGTTAACATGACACGCATGTATCGTTGCTATTAAGGATAAAACAATGGGGTCTATTCCTACATGAATAGATCTTGTCTACATCATGTCATCGTTCTTAAAGCATTACTCTGTTTCTCCATGAACTTGATACACTAGATGCATGCTGGATAGGAGTCGATGTGTGGAGTAATAGTAGTAGATGCAAACAAGAATCGGTCTACTTGTCTTGGTTGTGATGCCTATATACATTATCATTGTCTTCGATATCATCATAATTATTCTCTCATCAATCCATTTCCCAAGAGTAATTTGTCTACCCAACATTTCCTATTTTCTCGAGAGAACCCACTAGTGAAACCTACGACCCCCGGTTCTACTTTACATCATCTATTTGCAAGATTTATTTTGTTATTCATGTTTCCATTTTATTTGCTCTTTTATTTTCAGATCTATATTATCATAAATCCAAAAATACCTTATTGTGTTGTATTTAGCATCACTTTATTTGCATCTATCAATCTATCCTTTTACCGTTTTACTTTACCCACGAGGGACTGAAAACCCTACACACATTGGGTTGCGAGGATTTGTTATTTATGCCGAGGTACCACTTAAATGGTACTTTGGATCTTCCTACTGTATTGATACCTTTGTTTCATAAATGAGGGAAGTACTTGACGTCGCTGTGCTAAATCACCCTTTAAGCTTGGAGAGAAACCAACGCAATCAGCGAGGAGTCAGTGGTCCATTTGATTCAAGACCAGACACGCATGCATAAGCTTTCACCACCTTGGGAAGGGCCCTTTATCATCAGCAAAATCCTCAACAATGGGTCATATTACCTAGTTAATATACGAGAACACCAGAAGTCTCAAACTTCTGAAGAGGAAACCACTAGGCCTTGGAACATTGCTCATCTTCGGTCATACTTCACTTAGATCCACTCACTCCAAATCATTATACATACTTATGTATATACCTTTGTGTTCAATATAATAAAGCCAACACCCCCGAAACCCGGGGTCTTTGTCGTTTCTCCTACAAAGTTGCACGAGTCTTTATTTTTTGAACACAAGTTAGTCTAAATTGTTGAGCTTAAAAGTCGGCTTATAAATTTTGTTTTTGTATACTAAATTGAAGGAACAATCTTCACCACTATATTTCTGAGGTTATTCTTCTGGATCACATGATGAGTTACCCACATTATTGTGTCCTACATTACAAGGCCAAATTTCAAAACGTTTACCAGGTCATACATAGACCGCCAAGTTATTTCACTGGATCACACGATGACCACTTATTTGCCAGATCATGATATCAAGGAGTGATTGCATTAAAAGGTCGATATCTTTCGAGCGGCTTGTCTTGCACAAAAACAAGACAGCTTATCATACATACAAGAAGCAAGGAGAAAATATATTGACAACACTGCTACAAGAGACTCAAGGTCAATAAAAGTATTACGTGCATGATGGCAGGACAGACGGGTCATATTCACTACCCCTATTAGAGGCTCATCTCAGGAGCCACAAAAATATTCAACTTTTTCCCAAAGTACTTGAGATTACTCTTGGTCGGCGGCTTGTGCATCTTCTACCTCAGCTCGCATGTGTTGGTCTTCCACGCGGGTCGCCTCAGGATTCACTTGAGCCGGTTGTTCTTTGTCGATTTGTTGGTCCTTGTGTACCCACTAGATTGTGTTTAGAGACTGAAAATTTGAAGGTCTAGGAATGATAATGGACGAGGCAACATTAGGAGCAAAGGGTTGCTTACGACGAGGAAGTACACGATTAGAAGGTTGGTCCTTGGGTGGATTTATGTGCTGATTTTCCATGGAATAGGCGGACTCGTACTTGTTAATATCTAGCTTGCTTGCAAGAAGAATTGCGAGCGGACGGGTCTCCTTCACACACTTGGTGAAATCTTTCACTGAAAATTCAGATCCGTCAGCCTTCAGTTCTGGAAAACCGCTAGCTGCTTCTTCAAGATCAAACTCCGGTACATAAGCTTTTGCACGAGCAAGCGCCATATTTGCTCCCATACAAGGCGCCGATCTCTTAAATTCCTCAACTCAATGAGAAATTGTTGGCAGCTATCTAAGCATATCTGTAATATTCCTTGGAGGCTCTTGAAGATTTTTTGCCGCCATGATAGCAAAAACAGATCCTGTGAAAAGCTGCTCTATATAGGTAAAGATGGCCTTCAGCTTCATAATGGGCGGCTGGATAAGATTTTCATTCTTTTGACCTACACACAAAAATATAAGTGTGAAAATAAGTCAGCACATCATCTGACCTGGAATTTAAATAGCAGAAAGTTTAAACATCATCCCAAAGATTGCAGTAATCATCTCATTGATTTGCTTTTTGAGGGTTCGCAACTCCTATTGATAGGCTCAAGTTGTTTCTCTGCATCTTCGACGCGCTTCAGAAGAGCGGCTTTCTCCTTATCAAAATTGGCCTTTGTTTGTTCAAGGAGATCATATGCTTGTTTCTTGTCATCTTCAAGCCAAGTCACCTTTTTCTCTGCCTCAATCTTCAGTTTTTTCTCATCTTCGAGCCACCTTTGAAGATTGACTGCAGCTGACTCAGAGTTCTCCAACGATTCCCGCACAAACATATAAATCGTAAGTACAAGTCTCGATCCACCTAAATAAGATGACTCGACACTTGGGGGCTACACGATTCTAAAAAACTGGATCAAATTGACAAAGTCCCATGCAGTTGCAAGCAATCCACATGGCACTTGGGGGCTAATGCAACATATTTTCTTTATTCTATAATAGGAACATCCGACCGTCTCAAAGACGAAAGCCGGCCCTTGGAGGCTACACTTGGCATTTTTCATGGAAAGACCCGGCCATCTCAAAGAGGAAAGCCGGCCCTTGGAGGGTACACTTGGAATTTTTCATGGAAAGACCCGACCATCTCAAAGAGGAAAGCCGGCCCTTGGGGCCACAGTTGGTGTTTTTATGAAAAGACCCGACCATCTCAGGAAGATAAGCTAGCCCTAGGGGCTATGGTCAGCAAATTCTACACCTTAAGGAATCAAAGAAGTGTCGGCTGATTATTCTCATAATGACCCGGTCCTTTAGGGCTAGGATTGGTATTTTTCTTATCAATAACTTCCAACAGTACCGGCTCATTATCAATACGACGACTCGGTTCTTGAGGGCTACAGATGGTTCTTCAGCTATTTTTAAAGACCCAGTTCACTACTTATCTGTACTAAATTGACTCTTGGGGGCTACAGAGGTATATACAATGAGTAAGGGATAAAAATCTTTACCTCATATTGGTCTTCATGATGTTGACCAAATTCACTTCAAAATCCTGGCTCTCAGACAGCTGGGTCACATAGTGCTCATACAACCCTTGGATATCAAGATTGTTAAGTTTCGGAAGCTCCAGCTTGGTTTTTCCTTTCTCCAAATGTGTCGGCTCGCCTTTGAACATAACTTTGGCCAAAACAGCTGAAGGGCCAGGAGCTTGATATGACCCGCCAACAATAATAACTTCTGTATCGTCCATAGCGGCTGGCGGGGTAATATCATCTGTAGGAGGTACAAGATTTCAAGGAGCACCAAGGCTTGGAGGATGACATGTTGGCTCATCAAGGGCGGCTTGATTATCACCAGTTGTCTCCGTAACAACTGCTTCCTCAGCCTCGGTCATCTCCACACTATGAGTCGGCTCGGTGCCCAAATACGGCTCAACCTGTGGTGACGGCTCATTCTGAGTCGTCACTTCAGCTATAGGGGATCTTTGATACGTCTCCGTCGTATCTATAATTTTTGATTGTTTCATGTAAATATTCTACAACTTTCACATAGTGCCCAGTGCCAGTTCCTGTTTGTTGCATGTTTTTTGTTTCGCAGATTATCCATACCAAGCGAACTCCAAACGCAATAAAAAACCTACGGGGATTTGTTTTGTAACATTTATGATTTTTGGGAAGAAGAATCAACGCGAAACGATGCCCGAGGGGGTCACAAGCCCCCTAGCCGCGACCTGGGGGTGGGGCCGCGCCTGGCAGGCTTGTGACCAATCCCTAAGGTAGTTGGGGCCCTTCTTTCGCCGCAAGAAAGATAATATCTGGATGGAAATCGTGTTAACATTTCAGCCCAATCGGAGTTACGGATCTCTGGGAATTTAAGAAACGGTGAAAGCCAGAATCCGGGAGCACAGAAACAGAAGGACACACAGAGAGAGATCCAATCTGGGAGGGGCTCTCGCCCTCCGCCACCATGGAGACCATGGACCAGAGGGGAAACCCTTCTCCCATCTAGGGAGGAGGTCAAGGAAGAATAAGAAGAAGGGGGCTCTCTCCCCCTCTCCCCCGGCAGCGCCAGAACACCGCCCGGGACATCATCGTGTGACGGCGATCTACAGCAACACCTCCGTCATCTTCACCAACACCTCCATCACCTTCCCCCATCTATATTCAGCGGTCCACCCTCCCGCAAACCACTTTATCCTCTACTTTAACATTGTGCTTTATGCTTCATATTATGATCCACTGATGTGTTGCCATCCTATGATGTTTGAGTAGATTTTCGTTGTCCCATCGGTGATTGATGAATTGCTATGATTGGTTTAATTTGCTTGTGGTTATGTTGTTGTCCTTTGGTGCCCATCATATGAGCGCGCACGTGGATCACACCATAGGGTTAGTAGTATGTTAATAGGACTATGTATTGGAGGGCAAGGGTGACAGAAGCTTCAGCCTAGCATAGAAATTGATGCATACGGGATTGAAGGGGGACCAGTATATCTAATTGCTATGGTTGGGTTTTACCTTAATGAACGTTAGTAGTTATGGATTCTTGGTAATAGTTCCAATCATAAGTGCATACAATTCTAAGTAAGGGATGACATGCTAGCAGTGGCCTCTCCCACATAAAACTTGCTATCGGTCTAGTAACGTAGTCAATTGCTTAGGGACAATTCCGCAACTGCTACCACTACTTTTCCACACTCGTTAAACTAACATAATTGTTTCTTTATCTAACCAGCCCCTAGTTTTTATTTACGTGTTCTTTACTTTCTTGCAAGCCTATCCTATCACTCCTACAAAGTACTTCTAGTTTCATACTTGTTCTAGGTAAAGTGAACGTAAGTGTGCGTAGAGTTGTATCGGTGGTCGATAGAACTTGAGGGAATATTTGTCCTACCTTTAGCTCCTCGTTGGGTTCGACACTCTTACTTATCGAGAAAGGCTACAATTGATCCCCTATACTTGTGGGTTATCAAGACCTTTTCTGGCGCCGTTGCCGGGGAGCAATAGCGTGGAGTGAATATTCTCGTGTGTGCTTGTTTGCTTTATCACTAAGTAGATTTAATTGCTGTTCTAAGTTGTTCTCTGTCTTCAGTTATGGATATGGAACACGAAATACCAAAACAATTAGGTGTACTTGCTACTCATGGAGATGGGGAACCTCCTAAAACCCTCGATGCTCGTTATGTGGAAAATATTATGCACTTCTTTAATAATCCTGAGAAAACCCCATTAAATTATATAATGGGATACACGTGGGATCAACGTGAATACTTTAGGGATTATCGCTTGACTAAAAAAGGGAAACTATTATGGGATCAAATTCATTTGTTGAAATGGTATGCTTGGGAGCTATCCTCGAGATATGATATTACTTGTTGCTCTAGGATGAAGGCTAAACACCTTCCCTTTTCTTGCAAATTTAATGCTAATGAAACCTTGGCTTCTTATGCTAATGGTATATATGATTACTATGATGTGGAGCAAATAGAAGAGTTTGTTGCTTTTATGGGTGCTTATGAAATTGAAGCTTTGTTTAAAGGGTGTGATGATAATGATGATGATGCTTACCGATCTGAAAATTTGGTTATGCTTCATTATTGTTATACTAATTATGAATGTAATGCCCATATTTATTGATTTATGGAGAAATTCTACGCTGCCCAAGAAGAGACTAATATTTTGCAGGAAACTATGGAAGAAGAAAATGCTGAAACTGTGAGCTCATTAGATGAAAAAGATGACGAGGAGAGCGAAGAACAAAAGGAGGAAGAGCGGACTAGCTACGCATGCCCACCTTCTAATGAGAGTAACTCTTCAACTCATACATTGTTTAATTTCCCTTCGTTCTTACCGAAGAATGAATGATATGATGATTGCTATGATCCCTTGGATTCGTTTGAAATATCCCTTTTTGATGAACTTGATGCTTGCTATGCTTGTGTCCATGATGCCAATATGAATGATGCTTATGAAGATGAACTTGCTATAGTTTCTTATGTTAAACATGAAATTGTTTCTATCGCACCCACTTATGATAGTCCTATTATCTTTTTGAACTCTCCCAACTACACTATATCGGAGAAGTTTGTTCTTATTAGGGATTACATAGATGGGTTGCCTTCTACTATTACACATGATGATTTTGATGAATATAATATGCATGCGCTTGCTGCTCCTACTTGCAATTATTATGAGAGAGTAACTACATCTCCACCTCTCTATGTTTCCAATACGATAAAATTGCAAGAAACTCCTTATGCTATGTATTGGCCTTTACTTGATGTGCATGAATTGTCCTTTTATGGCATGCTAATGCATATGAAGAGAGTTAGACTTCGTCATTGCATGATATATGTTACCTTGTGCTCACTACTAAATTACAAATCATTGTCAATTAAAATTGGCTTTGATATGCCTTGGGATTCGGGTGGATCCATTACTTGAGCACTTTATGCCTAGCTTAATGGCTTTAAAGAAAGCGCTGCCTGGGAGACAACCCGGAAGTTTTAGAGAGTCATTTATTTCTGTTGAGTGCTTTTATATAGTTTAAAAACAAAAAAAATATAGAGGGGAACTTAAAACTTTTTAAAAAAGAGAAGCGGTTGAAAGGTGATGCATTGCGGAAGTGAGGGTCGACCTTGAACACTTGTGTTCATGCTCATGGAAACAATGTAGAATTTATCATGGAAGTTTCTCGCAAAAATAGTTATCCCCTTCTACAATTCCATTTTATTAGAAAAATAATGTTACAAGTAAAGCCTTTATGATTAGTTTGGGTGATAGTTGTTTGATCATGCTGAAAAAGACAGAAACTTTGTGCTCACGAAATTATTTTTAGTTCCTATCAAGAAAGAGCTTTTGAGTTGATTCTTTTTGCTGCTGATTGATATGCAAATTTCCCTAATTTTCATAATGTTTCAGAAATTTTGGAATATAGAAGAATGGTATAAGTTCATATTACTACAGACTATTCTGTTTTCTTTGCATTGATCTCCTATTTTGATGAATCTATGGGTAGTATCGGGGGGTATGAACCATGGTGAAGTTGGATTACAGTATATATAATGCTAATATGAATTTGGAATGAGTTCACAATAGTACTTAAAATGGTGATTTACTTTATTATACTAACGGATCTCACAAAGGTTTTGTTTGAGTTTTGTGTGATTGAAGTTTTCAAGTTTTGGGTGAGACCATGATGGATGAAGGAATAAGGAGAGGCAAGCGCCTAAGCTTGGGGATGCTCGAGGCACCCCAAGGTAATATTCAAGGAAGACTCAAGCGTCTAAGCTTGGGGATGCCCCGGAAGGCATCCCCTCTTTCGTCTACAATCCATCGGTAATTTTACTCAGAGCTATATTTTTATTCGTCACATGATATGTGCAAATGCTTGGAGCGTCTTTTGTGTTTATTTTCCTTTTTCTTTTATGAACCATGCTGGTATGAGATAGTCCTTGGTTGATTTATAGAATTCTCTTTGCACTTCACTAATATCTTTTGAGTGTGGCTTTATAGAATGCTTCATGTGCTTCACTTATATCATTTGAAGTTTTGATTGCATGTTTCCGTACACATAGAAAACCGCCATTTGTAGAATGCTCTTTTGCTTCACTTATATTTGTTAGAGCAATACATATCTTTTGTAGAAAGAATTAAACTCTCATGCTTCACTTATACCTATTGAGAGAGTTAACACGGGTTGGTCATTCACATGGTTAGTCATAAAATCCTACATAAAACTTGTAGATCACTGAATATGATATGTTTGATTCCTTGCAATAGTTTTGCGACATGAAGATGTGATATTAGAGTCATGATAGTGAGTAATTGTGTATTCGTAGGAATACTTGTGTTAAGGTTTGTGATTCCCGTAGCATGCATGTATGGTGAACCGTTATGTGACGAAGACGGAGCATGCTTTATTTATTGATTGTCATCCTTTGTGTGGAAGTCGGGATCGCGCGATGGTTAACTCCTACCAACCTGTAATGCCCCAAGTGTGTAACCTTCCCTTTTTGGAACCTTCTTCATGTGGGTCCAACTTGTCATGGACATGAGAGCTATCTATGCTTATGATTTCATGTGATGTCACTTGTTTATTATTTCTCTGCATGCATGCATACCATGTCATTTCATGCCCATGTCTTCGTGTGTTGCATTGTGATCATATGAGGAGGTGTGATACCTTGGGTGAGATGTGGTGTTGTGAATTGTCTGGTGTGGTGCTACTCTAGTAGAGTTTTTGGATTCCAAATAGGGTTTCAAAACCCTCTTTCTCTTTTATTCTAAGCCAAATAACCTTTGCCTCTTCTCTGTTTTTAAAATGTCCAGGGTTTAGCATATTTTTGTGGTGAAATTGTAGAGGTGAAGTTGCTGCTTTAATCCTTATTTGCAAGGTGAAATATTTCAAAAACAGCCAATATAAATGTTGTTTTGAAAATATTTAAATGCCCCAAATACTCCTTTTCTAATTTTCTTAAATAGGTCATGATTTATCATGTCCAGGGGGTTATAGTTTTATTTTTAGCACTTATAGTTTTCTCTGTGCTTTTATTTCTTTCTCTGGTTTATTTCAATTAGAAACAACCCAGGAATGTTTTTCCTTCTATGTTGCGCCACCCTGTGGGCTTCCTCTCACAGGCCGGCCCACTCATTCCTCTCTCTCACGCTAGAGCCCAACTTCCACGTCCCTCCTTCCACCTCCTCACGCTGTTCGCCCCTTTGCTTGCTTTCCGTCCTGCATTAGAGAGAAGGAGCAAGCCGCCGTGAGGCACAGACGTCGAGGACCCCCCATATAACGTGGCGTCCGTGCCTCCCCTCTTCCTAGGGTTTCCCTCTCTCACATCCGCCGCCGCCACTCCATTCCCCATCTCTCTCCCCCTCTCCTTCGCAAGGTAAGCCCTGGTGAGATTCAGAGAAAGGAGAGGATCAAAGAAATGCGCTCGTCGATCGCCGTCCCTCCCTTCGTCGCCGCCGCGTCTCCGTCGAGCCCGAGGCGTCCGCGAGGATGGGGAACCTTCCCCCGTTCCATTCCTGGCGCTAGCGGGGCCGGACCTCCTTCCTGGCATCCCCTCCGCGTCGTCATCGCCGGAGCAGCCGCGGGTCATCGCGGTCTGCTTCCCCTTCGGTCAAGCAGAGCGGCCCCGAGGCTCCAGGGTGAGCAACTCGCCCCTCCTCCGCCTTTCCCCCCTCGCGCGTAGCATCCCAAGCTCCTAGCACCGCTCTTCTGTCGCCGTCGCTGCTGTGTAGCCGTGCGTCGTGGAGCCGCCGTAGTAGTCTTCCTCTCGCCGGGTTAGGTACGGGAATGAGACCCTGATGGTCTCCTCTCCCTCCCCACAAGCAGCCGCAGCTCGATTAGGCGCGCAGCACCGTCAATTGCCGTCCCATGTTCCGGCCTCCGCCGATCTGGTGCAGGAATAGAGGGGGGTTACCCCAAGAGGGTTACCTCCTCTTACATGTTAAGTATCGGTTCACAGCGTAGCGGTTAGAGGCTGGTTTTGGCGCCTGTTGGTCAGGGGTTCGAGTCCGAGTGGCGCTATTTTTGGTTTTTGTGTGTTGTTATCGGTAGATCGATAGAGGGGATATCTGGGTGTATCCCCCTCCCTGTCAAGTGTTGCGGTAGTAGCAGAGTGGTATGGTGCATGTGCTATAGTCAGCAGGGTGTGGGTTCGATCCACACCCAAAACCCCCTTTACTTTTGTTTTACTTTCTTTTATTTTCTATTACTGTTTTGTGTGGGTTCTTACCACACTAGGTATGTGATGATGTTGTTTCCATTTTGTAGCATAGATATGTGTGTGTGTGTGTGCAGATCTGGTTGGTGTGTGCGTGAGGGCATGTGCACTAGTGGTGCATGTGTGTATGTGTGGGTTACCCCCACATATGTGTGGCAAATGCTTGTGAATTCCATATGTGTTTAATGATCTAGTGAGACTAGGTAGTGCAGGTGTGTATGTGGGAGTGTGTGGGTTTTCCCCCACCTACTTGTGATGCAAGTGTGTGCATTGTGGTGTTAGTGTGTGTGTTGACACATATGCATGTGTATGTGTGTGCAAGTAGTATAAGTTTGGTGTGCTCTAAGTGATTGTATGTGTGTGTGAGCATGTTGTGTGACTCACACACATGCCCAAGGCATGCTGTGCCTTGATGAGCACATGTGTGCAAGTTAGCATGTGTAGGTGTAGAGATGCTTATGTAAGTGTAGCTAGTGTGTGTGTCCTCAATATCATGTGTAGATGTTTTCATTATGTTGTGCTTGATACATGAGATGGTGTGGTGGTGTGCCAAGGCACATGGGCATGAGGTCTACCCCTCATGTGCCCCATTGATGTTGTGGAAATGAGCAAGAGCTTGTGTAGTTGTTGATCTTTTGATTGCACATGTGATGATGCACTATTCACTATATGTGATTCTTTGTAGATTTCATTTCCTAGTTTGTGCCCATTTGTTCTATACAAGTGCATAGGTATTTTATATGTTTTTGGGGTAGAATCATCCCAGGAATCCATTGATGAGATCAGTTTTGCCATTGGAACACTTTCTGGAGATGACATATTTCAGATTTGTTCTATGTTTGGAGCTTGGTCTCATGAGTTGTGGTGTGCACAAGAGTTTGGTTCTTGGTTGTGGTAGTAGAGGGTGACCCCCACTACCACATATTGGTTTTGTTTCATGCTTAGGAAACCATATGTGCAAGTCGTGCCCAATTAAAGTAGGCATGTGGCGGAAATTCCAGATTAGTGAAAATCTCAGTCTGAGAATCTGTTTATATTTTCTTCTCGTGTTGATGAGCTTGTGCAGGTCAATGTGTTGTGATTCAGCCTTAGCTTTCAACTCGAAAGTTGAAACTTATGTGTTTGTCTAGGTCCCTATAAATTTTCATTCCATTTGGAGTGCAGTAGATATTGTTTTGGCTGCTGTCAAAATGCTTCAGAGCATAAACAGATAGTGAGAATCTGGAATTTTCACTAAGTCCCTGAAATCTGATATTTTTGGGCAAGTTAGCAGCTGTGTAACTTTCTGTGTGTGAATCCTTTGTGTGATATTTTTGCTTGTGCTTGTAGTACTCTTGGATAGCTACTGCCACATATCTTATTTGGCATGTTTGGGTGGCTGTAAGTGCTTTGGATGTAGCTCTCAAAGTGATATGATGCTGTTTATGGCAGATTGTGTAGTTTTAGTGTTTTGATGATTGTGAGTGCATAGTAGAGGGTGTGGTGATATTCTTTGCACCACCCCATCCATGTTGGTTTTCTTTATGTCTTGGAAACCTGGAAATACCAGAGTTGTGCCATTTGAGTGTGTTGTGATGTATTTGACACGTAGGAGTTCATTTCTTGTTTCGTTGTTTCCCGTTGTACCGTAGCTCCGTTTGTAATTTTCTTTATATGGTTTTGCAGCGTTTTCACATGACGCATCTGATCATGTCATTCTCATGCATGTCAAGATAGCGTAGAGTGCATTTCTGTCCAGGAACATGTATTTACTTCTCATGCTTGTGCTAGTGAGTAGTATAGAGATGCATGCTCATATTCATCTCATGCATCCTGTGCTTGTTACGTCTTGAGGTGATGTTGTTCATTGGATGTTATTTTTATGTTTGGTAGCACCGGGATCAGAGAACGAGAACGCGGATTCGGGAGAGTATGTGTAGGACAAACAAGAGTAGTTCCAAGCTGAGGATATCACAGGCAAGATGATATGACCTTGATTCCATCTCTAGACTTGTTATCCTAGATTACGTTTCCTTTGTCATATGCTCGCTGCCTACCACTGAAATAATTGCCTCCTGAATTGCCATGAAACCAAACACTTATCCCTTCCTAGCAAATCTTGAATGGCTAAGTAGGCCTTGCTAAGCTTCTAATGTTAGCGTTGCTAGTTGCAGGTGCTTTGTCTCATGTGATAACATGAGTTGATATCATTATGTTAAATCCGTTATTTAATTAATGCACCTATATACTTGGTAAATAATGGAAGGCCTAGCCTTTTGCCGGGTGTTTTGGTCCGTTATTGCCGCCATAGTTACCGGCTACCGGTGTTTGATTCCATATTGATCGCTCCTAACACGTTTGGCGTTGTTATGGGGACCCCCTCGATAAATCGCGTAGTGTTAAGACTTGTCCGGCAGGACCCAACATTGGTTTTAATCTTCTAATCACTTAATAATAATCTGCATAGGGAATAGCTACCCCGAGGAATTTAATCAACAACCCGGGCCAGTGCTCCTCATGAGTGTTGGTCCACCCACCTAGCAGTCGGCAATACCACCCCAAGGAAACTTGAGGTTTGGTCCTTGTCCACTATGCATAGACGGTGTTGTCGTGAGACTAAGATACACGGCTCTTATCAGGGTCGTCGACACACCGGGAGGTCCTGCTAGTCTTGTCTTACCTTAGAGATATATTTTGCGTATAGGAATCTCGGTGAAGCTTTGGTTCTCCCCAGAGTTGAGGTTTTCCTCTAAGGAATCCGACGAGATCACGAGATTCGTGATAGAGGATTACTTTGCGGCCCGTGTACGTTTGTGATGGACTAGTTGGAGCACCCCTGCAAGGTTTAATCTTTCGGAAAGCCGTGTCCGCGGTTATGTGGCAACTTGGAATGTTTGTTAACATCCGGTAATAGATAACTTAAACATAACTCTAATAAAATTGCCAACTGTTTGCGTAACTGTGACTGTCCCCTTCGAAGATCTCTCTTCGATCGGGAACACGGTGGGGTTATGATTCACGTAAGTAGGTGTTCAGGATCACTTAGTGATCAGTTAATCTTCTACCTCTAGAATAGACCACCTTCATACATGTTCTTCTTAAGTTAGCCACCTTATAAAGCTTAGGATGCTGCAACCTAAATACTCCACCTTTCCAACCTAATAACTTGACTAGTACTGGCACTGAGGTCATAGATTGCTGAGTCCCCGTAGCTCACAGATTCCTTCACAACACCAACAGGTTCAGGTACCCCTGAGACAAGTGATCCCGACGGCACGCAGCTGGCGTGGCAGTACAATGAGGAGAACGACCGCCTGTACGTGAACTATCCAGAAGTTTGAGGCGTGGTCGTGATCATGGGAAAGCATGCAGGGTAGCATAGTCATTTCCCTTGTTTTGTAGTCCGTAGCAGAACTACCTTGTTTAGATGCGTGATGTAACTCGGATATATTTATGAGATGGCAATTGAATCCCTTATTGTCATTCTATTGATATTATGTATGTGCTATGTTACCATGTTTGCGAAACGCTTAGATGCGCTTCTTTCCAATTCGGGGCCTCGTTCCCCAAATAGGAAAGGACCGCATCTTAGTCGGTACAAGTTAGTAATCAGAGCCTTACGACCATAGGAGCCTTTGTGTGATCGTACTTGGCCTAGTCGAGTCTAGTTATATGTTTTGAGTCTTAGTTATATCGGAGAGTAGGATTCTTTTTTCTCCTCTTCTATGCTCTGGTGAGGTTTCCGTCTTAGGAAATCTTAATTCTACTCCTCTTCTTGCTCAAATTTTTTTAGGGTCACGCGGGTATTTGTGAAATCTATATGATTTTGATGTGACGAAATTCTGTCTTGGTGCCTCATGTCTGCCTTGATTTCTTCCGGGGAGTTGAGCTCCAGGGGATTCTTGCGCATATTGCCATCATTCAGATTTCTGAGTATCTAAGAACGAAGGATGTTCGTTATTGCTTCAATACTAGTAGTGGCGAGATAACCCCGATGTCCCCAATAATGGTGCAGATTGTTCGGGAGTACTGCCATACTTGGTATCATTGTGATTACGAGGGTCTGTTGTAGATGAAGGTCCGAGATTCTGGTTGTGTGTTGACGGATGTGATACAGGTGACGGGTTAGTATAGGAGTTGTGTGATATTACTCCTTGTATCCGTGTACCAGATTGCATGACCAGTTATTTCGGTAATTCATAGGTGGGATATCAAGTAGTATCTTATAGGACTACCTTCCTACAGATTAATGATGTGAGGTTGGGGTTCGATGTTCAGTGGGTGTGTTTGTTCACGGTCGTATTACAGCAGTTCTCGTTGTGTCTTAAAGAGTCCTTGTAGCTCGCTACGACTCGGGGATACTTTGTATGTCATGTGCACTACCTTGCACAGGATGGCTACTATAAATTCGAGCCCGTGCGATCTTATCCACGAAGATATCGGATGAAATCTCGATCATATGTTTGTTCCGAGCAGTTCTAGCTCATACTTGTTTGCAGTGGTCTTAATCCGAATTTTGTCGACCGTCACATTGATGAAGCATTCTTACTATTTTGTTTGAGTGCAATAGCTTTATTCTTGTTCAGATATTCCTGTCATTTTGATTCAGCTATATCTTCAATATATTTTGTGGGCTAATGTGTTTTCCGTCTTCAGGACGGCTCCACCAACGCGTTAGAACCCAGGGCGTGAGGATGTGCCGCCACCACCTCCTCCTCCGGAGAATCCTCCGCCGCTGCCTCCTCCTGCTGAGGCTTGGCAAGCGGTGATGGCTGCTACAAATGCAAATACTCAGATGCTGCTACACCTGTTGCAAGAGAGGGCTAATCAGCAACAAGGCAATTTCCAGCATGGTGGCAATCAGTTTGCTAATCTGAGTCAGTTTCTGTCGAATCAACCGAAGACTTTCACTTCCTGTGACCAGCCGTTTGATTCCGAGGATTGAATCCATGATATGAACAAGCATTTCGAGTGTAGCAATGTTTGTCCTGAAGATTTTGTGAAATTTGCAACTTTCCAGCTGAAGGGGCAAGCATCTATCTGGTGGCAACAGTTGAAGGATTCCATAGGCGCTAGAGTGATCACTTGGGATGAGTTCTGTCGTGACTTCAGGTCCCACTACATTCTTTCCAGCTTCGTGGAGGAGATGCGTGAGAAGTTCAGGCGCTTGAAGGAGGGTGGTAACTCAGTGTACAAGTACAACGTTGAGTTCCACGAGCTAGCCCGATACGCCTTGCAGGATATCCCTAATCACAAGAGCAAGATTTATCAGTTTAGAGCTGGCTTGAAAGAAGATTTGCAGTTAGCTCTTGCTTTGGACGATCTTGAGGAGTTCGACAAGTTCTACAACTTAGCTCTCAGGGCAGAGGCAGCCTTGCTCAGGGTGGAGAATTCTAAGAAGCGTTTAAGAGATTCCAGCTCTTCCTCTACTCAGGTGGTGCGGAAGCAACATAAGTTTTGGGTGTCTCCACCTGCTCCTCGGCACTCGCAGCAGCTCAAGCATTCTGGTGGTCGTGGTTCTTCCCACCCACCCAACCCAGTCTTTGAGTAGAGATTCCAGCATCAGAAGCAAGGGCCTCCTCAGACTCAGTACCGGCAGCCAGCAGAGGTTACTTGTCACAAGTGTGGGCAGAAGGGTCATTATGCCAACAAGTGCACTTCTCAGCTCCGTCTGCCGCCTCCTCCTCCAGGAAAACCTCCAAGTAATGCTCTTGTCAAGTTCAACCCTAGATCAGCTCGAGTCAACATGGTGAATGCAACTGAGGCAGAAAACTCGTCAGATGTGATCATGGGTAACCTCCTCGTCAATGATATTCCTGCTAAAGTGTTATTTGATTCTGGTGCATCGCATTCGTTTATCTCAAGGCCATTCTCATTTAAGCATGGGTTCTCTACTCGTGATTTGCCTAAACCTCTATCAATTGTGTATCCTGGCAAGATCATGAATTCCCACATGGTGGTTCCGAATGTTTCTGTCAAGATGGGTAGCTATTCTTTTCTGGCATCTCCTATTGTCTTGGGCAATTCCGACATCGACTTGATCCTTGGTATGGACTGGTTGGTCATGAACAAGGCATCAATTGATTGTGAAGCTAAAGAAGTGAAGCTTACCCACTCTTCGGAGGACGTGATTATATTCGCGGCGCGCGATGATACAATCCGTATGTTCTCTTTGAATGAAAAGGGTGAGATTAATCCTATTTCGCAAGTCCGAGTGGTCTGCGAATATGAAGATGTGTTTCCTGAAGAGCTGCCAGGCATGCCTCAGCACCGAGAAGTTGAATTCGTGATTGAGCTTGAGCCAGCTACTGAGCCGGTTTGCAAACAGCCGTACAAATTGGGGCCAGAATAGTTCAAGGAACTTAAGAGGCAACTCGATGAGCAGGAGCGTTTGGGTCTGGTCAGACCGAGCTCGTCTCCGTGGGGCTGTGGTGTTCTGTTTGTCAAGAATAAGGATAGCATGGACCGGCTGTGTGTCGATTACCGTCCATTGAACAAGAAGACAATCAGGAACAAATATCCACTTCCGAACATAACTGAGTTGTTCGAACAGTTCTCCAAGCTCGATCTCAGAATGGGCTATCATCAAATTCGCATTCGCGAAGAAGATATTCTGAAGACTGCCTTCAGGACTAGTTTTGGCTCGTATGAGTATATGGTCATGTCTTTTGGTCTGGCTAATGCTCCTCCGACATTCTGTCGATTGATGAACTACATATTCTCTCCGTTCAAGAATGACTTTGTCTTGCTCTATCTCGACGACATTCTGGTCTTTTCTGAAACCGAGGAAGAACATGAAGAACATCTCAGATTGGTGCTTGATAAGCTGAGAGAGTACAAGCTGTATGCCAAGTTTTCCAAGTGTGAGTTCTGGCTGAAAGAGGTCGTCTATCTTGGTCACATTATCACTGCCGAGGGCATTAAAGTTGATCCGTCCAAGGTGCAAGCCATTGTTGAATGGGAGCCTCCGTAGAATGTGAAGCAGCTTCGAAGCTTTCTCGGGCTTGCAGGCTATTGCAGAAGGTTCGTTGAGAACTTCTCCAAGATTGCTAAGCCTCTCTCAAGTCTTCTTCAGAAAGGTGTGAAGTATGCTTGGTCTCCAGAGTGTCAGTTGGCCTTCGACACACTCAAAGAGAAGCTCACCTCCACTCCAGTCTTGGTTCCTCCGGATGATTCCAAGCCTTTCCAAGTGTTTTGCGACGCTTCTCTCCAGGGTCTTGGTGCATTTCTGATGCAACAGAAGAAAGTGGTTGCTTATACCTCCAGGCTGTTAAAGCCAGCGGAGAAGAACTATCATGTGCATGATCTTGAGCTAGCAGTTGTGGTACACGCTCTGATGACTTGGAGACACCTCTTGTTGGAACGAAAGGTTGAAGTTTTCACCGATCGCAAGAGTCTCAAGTACATCTTCACTCAACCTAACTTGAATCTCCGGCAAACACGTTGGGTGTAAATGCTCCAAGATTTTAATCCGAGTGTTCAGTACACGCCAGACAAAGCTAATGTCATGGAAGATGCCTTGAGCAGGAAAGCGTACTGAACAGTCTCATTCTGCAACCTCTCCAGCCTGGCCTTTGTGAGTCTTTCAGGAAGCTCAACCTTCAGTTAGTACCTCAGGGATTTCTTGCAAACCTTAAGATCTCTCCTACCTTGGAAGATCAGGTCCGAGCAGCACAGCTTCTTGATGCAATGGTGAAGAAAGTCAAGATTGGCATGGCAAAGAGTCTTCCCAAGTATAAGTGCTTCACTATTGATGCCAGAGACACGTTGTTCTTCGAGGATCGTCTTGTCGTCCCGAAAGGTCATCTCAGAAAGGTAATCATGGAAGAAGCTCATAACTCTCTGCTCTCTATTCATCCTCGAAGCTCCAAGATGTATCACGACTTGAAACAAACCTTCTGGTGGACTCATATGAAGCGTGAGATTGCGCAGTTCGTAAATGAATGTGATGTATGTCGAAGGGTGAAAGCAGAGCATCAACGTCCAGCAGGTCTTTTGCATCCATTGCCCATTCCCGAGTGGAAGTTCGATCATATTGAGATGGATTTCGTCACTGGGTTTCCGAAGTCCAAGAAGGGTAATGATGTCATCTTCGTCGTCATCGACAAGTTGAGTAAAGTGGCTCATTTTCTTCCAGTCAAGGAATCCATTTCGGCAGCTCAGCTTGCAGAGTTGTACACCTCCAGGATTGTGTCTTTGCACGGCGTGCCTATGATGATTTCTTCGGATCACGGAAGTATCTTCACTTCCAAGTTCTGGGACTCTTTTCAGTCTGCTATGGGCACGAAGATCCGCTTCGGCACAACTTTTCATCCTCAGACTAGTGGCCAAGTGGAGCGAGTCAATCAAGTTCTTGAGGATATGCTGAGAGCCTGTGTTATCTCTTTTGGCATGAAGTGGGAGGATTGTCTGCCTTTTGCGGAGTTCTCGTATAACAACAGTTATCAAGCTAGTTCTCGCAAGGTTCCGTTTGAAATTCTCTATGGCAGGAAGTGTCGTACCCCGCTCAACTAGTCCGAGACCGGCGAGCGTCAGATCCTTGGGAATGATTTGATAGAAGAAGTTGAGGAGATGTGTTGGGTCATTCGCGACAACCACAGAGCAGCTCAGTCTCGTCAGAAGAGCTATTATGATAGAAAGCACCGTGACATGTCTTATGAGCTTGATGACTTCGTCTATCTCAAGGTGTCGCCTATGAAGGGTATGCAACGCTTTGCACCAAAGGCAAGCTTGTGCCTCGTTTCGTTGGTCCGTTCAGAGTGGTTGGCAAGAGAGGCGACCTTGCGTACCAGCTTGAGCTCCCGTCAAACTTTGCAAATGTGCATGATGTGTTCCATGTTTCTCAGCTCCGGAGGTGCTTCAAGACCCTCGAGCGCATTGTTCATCTTCAAGACATCGACCTTCAGCATGACCTATCTTATCGTGAGCATCCAGTTGCAGTTCTCGAGGCGACTGAGCGCAAGATCCGCAACAAGACTGTCAAATTTCTCAAAGTGCAGTGGTCACACCATTCCGATAAAGAGGCTACTTGGGAACGCGAGGATCACCTCCGTTCTGAATTTCCGGAGTTCTTTCAGGCGTAGATCTCGGGGCGAGATCTTTTTGTAGTGTGGGAGAGTTTGTAATGCCCCAAGTGTGTAACCTTCCCTTTTTGGAACCTTCTTCATGTGGGTCCATCTTGTCATGGACATGAGAGCTATCTATGCTTATGATTTCATGTGATGTCACTTGTTTATTCTTTCTTTGCATGCATGCATGCCATGTCATTTCATGCCCATGTCTTTGTGTGTTGCATTGTGATCATATGAGGAGGTGTGATACCTTGGGCGAGATGTGGTGTTGTGAATTGTGTGGTGTGGTGCTACTCTAGTAGAGGCTTGTGGATTTCAACTAGGGTTTCAAAACCCTCTTTCTCTTTTATTCTAAGCCAAATAACCTTTGCCTCTTCTGTGTATTTTAAATGTACAGGGTTTAGCATATTTTTGTGGTGAAATTGTAGAGGTGAAGTTGCTGCTTTAATCCTTATTTGCAAGGTGCAAATATTTCCAAAATAACCAATATAAATGTTGTTTTGAAAATATTTAAATGCCCCAAATACTCCTTTTCTAATTTTCTTAAATAGGTCATGATTTATCATGTCCAGGGGGGTTATAGTTTTATTTTTAGCACTTATAGTTTTCTCTGTGCTTTTATTTCTTTCTCTCGTTTATTTCAATTAGAAACAGCCCAGGAATGTTTTTCCTTCTATGTTGCGCCACCCTGTGGGCTTCCTCTCACAGGCCGGTCCACTCCCTCCTCTCTCTCGTGCTAGAGCCCAACTTCCACGTCCCTCCTTCCACCTCCTGACGCTGTTCACCCCTTTGCTTGCTTTCCGTCCTGCATCAGAGAGAAGGAGCAAGCCGCCGTGAAGCACAGACGTCGAGGACCCCCCATATAACGTGGCGTCCGTGCCTCCCCTCTTCCTAGGGTTCCCCTCTCTCCCATCCGCCGCCACCACTCCATTCCCCATCTCTCTCCCCCTCTCCTCCGCAAGGTAAGCCCTGGTGAGATTCAGAGAAAGCAGAGGATCAGAGAAGCGTGCTCGTCGATCGCCGTCCCTCCCCTCATCGCCGCCGGGTCTCCGTCAAGCCCGAGGCATCCGCGAGGATGGGGAACCTTCCCCCGTTCCATTCCTAGCGCTAGCGGGGCCGGACCTCCTTCCTGGCGTCCCCTCCGCGTCGTCGTCTCCAGAGCAGCTGCGGGTCATCGCGGTCTGCTTCCCCTTCTTCCCCTTCGGTCAAGTAGAGCGGCCCCGAGGCTCCAGGGTGAGGAGCTCGCCCCTCCTCCGCCTTTCCCCCCCTCGCGTGTAGCATCCTAGCCTCCTAGCGCCGCTGTTCTGTCGCCGTCGCCGCCGCGTAGCCGTGCGTCGTGGAGCCGCCGTAGTAGTCTTCCTTTCGCCGGGTTAGGTACGGGAATGAGACCCTGATGGTCTCCTCTCCCTCCTCGGAAGCAGCCGCAACTCGATTAGGCGCGCAACACCGTCAATTGTCGTCCCCTGTTCCGGCTGCCGCCGATCTGGTGTAGGAACAGAGGGGGGTTACCCCAAGAGGGTTACATCCTCTTACATGTTAAGTATCGGTTCGCAGCGTAGCGGTCAGAGGCTGGTTTTGGCGCCTGTTGGTCAGGGGTTCGAGTCCTAGTGGCGCTATTTTTGGTTTTTGTGTGTTGTGAGCAGTAGATCGATAAAGGGGATATCTAGTTGTATCCCCCTCCCTATCAAGTGTTGCGGCAGTAGCAGAGTGGTATGGTGCGTGTGCTATTGTCAGGAGGCTGTGGGTTCGATCCACACCCAAAACCCCCTTTTCTTTTGTTTTGCTTTCTTTTATTTTCTATTACTGTTTTGTGTGGGTTCTTACCACACTATGTATGTGATGATGTTGTTTCCATTTTGTAGCATAGATATATGTGTGTGTGCAGATCTGGTTGGTGTGTGCATGAGGGCATGTGCACTAGTGGTGCGTGTGTGTATGTGTGGGTTTCCCCCACATATGTGTGGCAAATGCTTGTGCATTCCATATGTGTTGTTGTGATCTAGTGAGACTAGGTAGTGCATGTGTGTATGTGGGAGTGTGTGTGTGTTTCCCCCACCTACTTGTGATGCAAGTGTGTGCATTGTGGTGTTAGTGTGTGTGTTGACACATATGCATGTGTATGTGTGTGCAAGTAGTATAGGTTTGGTGTGCTCTAAGTGATTGTATGTGTGTGTGTGCATGTGATGTGACTCACACACATGTCCAAGGCATGATGTGCCTTGATGAGCACATGTGTGCAAGTTAGCATGTGTAGGTGTAGAGATGCTTATGTAAGTGTAGCTAGTGTGTGTGTCCTCAATATCATGTGTAGATGTTTTCATTATGTTGTGCTTGATACATGAGATGGTATGGTGGTGTGCCAAGGCACATGGGCATGAGGTCTACCCCTCATGTGCCCCATTCATGTTGTGGACATGAGCAAGAGCTTGTGTAGTTGTTGATCTTTTGATTGCACATGTGATGATGCACTATTCACTATATGTGATTCTTTGTAGATTTCATTTCCTAGTTTGTGCCCATTTGTTCTATACAAGTGCATAGGTATTTTATATGTTTTTGGGGTAGAATCATCCCAGGAATCCGTTGGTAAGATCTGTTTTGCCATTGGAACACTTTCTAGAGATGACATATTTCAGATTTGTTCTATGTTTGGAGCTTGGTCTCATGAGTTGTGGTGTGCACAAGAGTTTGGTTCTTGGTTGTGGTAGTAGAGGGTGACCCCCGCTACCACATATTGGTTTTGTTTCATGCTTAGGAAACCATATGTGCAAGTTGTGCCCAATCAAAGTAGGCATGTGGCTGAAATTCCAGATTAGTGAAAATCTGAGATTTTCACTAAGTCTGAGAATCTGTTTATATTTTCTTCTCCTGTTGATGAGCTTGTGCAGGTCAATGTGTTGTGATTCAGCCTGAGCTTTCAACTGGAAAGTTGAATCTTATGTGTTTGTCTAGGTCCCTGTAAATTTTCATTCCATTTGGAGTTCAGTATATATTGTTTTGGCTGCTGTCAAAATGCTTCAGAGCATAAACAGGTAGTGAGAATCTGGAATTTTCACTAAGTCCGTGAAATCTGATATTTTTGGGCAATTTAGCAGTTGTGTAACTTTTTGTGTGTGACTCCTTTGTGTTATATTTTTGTTTGTGATTGTAGTACTCTTGGATAGCTACTGCCACATATCTTATTTGGCATGTTTGGGTGGATGTAGGTGCTTTGCATGTAGCTCTCAAAGTGCTATGATGCTGTTTATGGCAGATTGTGTAGTTTTAGTGTTTTGATGATTGTGAGTGCATAGTAGATGGTGTGGTGATATTATTTGCACCACTCCATCCATGTTGGTTTGCTTTATGTCTTGGCAACCTAGAAATACCAGAGCTATGCCATTTGAGTGTGTTGTGATGTATTTGACACGTAGGACTTCATTTCTTGTTTCGTTGATTCTCGTTGTTCCGTAGCTCCGTTTGTAATGTTATTTATATGGTTTTGCATCGTTTTCACGTGACGCATCTTCTCATGTCATTCTCATGCATGTCAAGATAGCGTATAGTGCATTTTTGTCTAGGAACATGTATTTACTTCTCATGCTTGTGCTAGTGAGTAGTATAGAGATGCATGCTCATATTCATCTCATGCATCATGTGCTTGTTGCATCTGGAGGTGGTGTTGTTGTTCATTGGATGTTATTTTTCTGTTGGGTAGAACCGGGATCGGAGAACGAGTACGTGGATTCGGGAGAGTACGTGCAGGACGAACAAGAGCAGTTCCAAGCGGAGGATATCACAGGCAAGATAATATGACCTTGATTCCATCTCTAGACTTGTTATGCTAGATTACGTCTACTTTGTCATATGCTCGCTGCCTACCACTAAAATAATTGCCTCCTGAGTTGCCATGAAACCAAACAGTTATCCCTTCCTAGCAAATCTCGAATGGCTAAGTAGGCCTTGCTAAGCTTCTAATGTTAGCGTTGCTAGTTGCAGGTGCTTTGTCTCATGTGATAACATGAGTTGATATCATTATGTTAAATCCGTTATTTAATTAATGCACCTATATACTTGGTAAATAACGGAAGGCCTAGCCTTTTGCCGGGTGTTTTGTTCCGTTATTGCCGCCATAGTTACCGGCTACCGGTGTTTGATTCCATATTGATCGCTCCTAACACGTTCGGGGTTGTTATGGGGACCCCCTCGATAAATCGCGTAGTGTTAAGACTTGTCCGGCAGGACCCAACATTGGTTTTAATCTGCTAATCACTTAATAATAATCTCCATAGGGAATAGCTACCCCGAGGAATTTAATCAACAACCCGGGCCAGTGCTCCTCATGAGTGTTGGTCCACCCATCTAGAAGTCGGCAATACCACCCCAGGGAAACTTGAGGTTGGTCCATGTCCACTATGCATAGACGGTGTTGTCCTGAGACTGAGATATGCGGCACTTATCAGGGTCCTCGACACACCGGGAGGTCCTGCTAGTCTTGTCTTACCTTAGCGATATATCTTGCGTATAGGAATCCCGGTGAAGCTTTGGTAATCCCCAGAGTTGAGGTTTTTTCTCTAAGGACTCCGACGAGATCACGAGATTCGTGATAGAGGTGTTGGAATTATGCTATAGTGGCAATAATAAATAAGTTATTATTATAATTCCTGTATCAAGATAATCGTTTATTATCCATGCTATAATTGTATTGAATCAAGAGTTAGATACATGTGTGGATACATAGACAAAACACTGTCCCTAGCAAGCCTCTAGTTGGCTAGCCAGTTCATCAAGGATAGTCAGGGTCTTGTGACTATGTACAAGGTGTTGTTTCTTGATAAGTGGATCACATCATTGGGTGACTCATGTTATGGACTAGACCCAAACAAATAGACGTAGCATGTTGGTCGTGTTATTTTGTTGCTACTGTTTTCTGCATGTCAAGTATTTATTCCTATGACCATGAGATCATATAACTCATTGACACCGGAGGAATGCTTTGTGTGTATCAAACGTTGCAACGTAACTGGGTGACTATAAAGATGCTCTACAGGTATCTCCGAAGGTGTTCGTTGAGTTAGTATGGATCAAGATTGGGATTTGTCACTCCGTGTGACGGAGAGGTATCTCGGGGCCCACTCGATAATACAACATCACACACAAGCCTTGCAAGCAATGTGACTTAGTGTAAGTCACGTGATCTTGTATTACATAACGAGTAAATAGACTTGCCGGTAAACGAGATTGAAATAGGTATGCGGATACTGACGATCGAATCTCGGGCAAGTAACATACCGAAGGACAAAGGGAATGACATACGGGATTATATGAATCCTTGGAACTAAGGTTCAAACGATAAGATCTTCATAGAATATGTAGGATCCAATATGGGCATCCAGGTCCCGCTGTTGGATATTGACTGAGGAGTCTCTCGGGTCATGTCTACATAGTTCTCGAACCCGCAGGGTCTGCACACTTAAGGTTCGGCGTTGTTTTATGCGTATTTGAGTTATATGGTTGGTTACCGAATGTTGTTCGGAGTCCCGGATGAGATCACGGACGTCACGAGGGTTTACAGAATGGTCCGGAAATGAAGATTGATATATAGGATGACCTCATTTGATTACCGGAAAATTTTCGGAGTTACCGGGAATGTACCGGGAATGACGAATGGGTTCCGGGAGTTCACCGGGGGGCGGGGGGGGGGGGGGGGGCAACCCACCCCGGGGAAGCCCATAGGCCTTGGGGGTGGCGCACCAGCCCTTAGTGGGCTGGTGGGACAGCCCAAAAGAGCCCTATGCGCATTGGAAGAAAAATCAAAGAGAAAAGAAAAAAAAGGAGGAGGTGGGAAAGGGAAGAAGGACTCCACCTTCCAAACCAAGTAGGACTTGGGTTTGGGGGGGAGACCTTCCCCCTTGGCTCGGCCGAAGCCCTTAGGGGTCCTTGGACCCCAAGGCAAGGCTCCCCCTCTTCCTCCTATATATAGTGGGGTTTCACGGCTGATTTGAGACAACTTTGCCACGGCAGCCCGACCACATATCTCCACGGTTTTACCTCTAGATCGCGTTTCTGCGGAGCTCGGGCGGAGCCCTGCTGAGACAAAATCATCACCAACCTCCGGAGCGCCGTCACACTGCCGGAGAACTCTTCTACCTCTCCGTCTCTCTTGCTGGATCAAGAAGGCTGAGATCATCGTCGAGCTGTACGTGTGCTGAACGCGGAGTGCCGTCCGTTCGGCACTAGATCGTGGGACTGATCGCGGGATAGTTCGCAGGGCGGATCGAGGGACGTGAGGACGTTCCACTACATCAACCGCGTTCACTAACGCTTCTGCTGTACGGTCTACAAGGGTACGTAGATCACACATCCCCTCTCGTAGATGGACATCACCATGATAGGTCTTCGTGCGCGTAGGAAAAATTTTGTTTCCCATGCGACGTTCGCCAACAGTGGCATCATGAGCTAGGTTCATGCGTAGATGTCTTCTCGAGTAGAACACAAAAGTTTTTGTGGGCGGTGATGTGCATTTTGCTGCCCTCCTTAGTCTTTTCTTGATTCCGCGGTATTGTTGGATCGAAGCGGCTCGGACCGACATTACTCGTACGCTTACGAGAGACTGGTTTCATTGCTACGAGTAACTCCGTTGCTCAAAGATGACTGGCGGGTGTCAGTTTCTCCAACTTTAGTTGAATCGGATTTGACCCAGGAGGTCCTTAGATGAGGTTAAATAGCAACTCATATATCTCCGTTGTGGTGTTTGCGTAAGTAAGATGCGATCCTACTAGATACCCATGGTCACCACGTAAAACATGCAACAACAAAATTAGAGGACGTCTAACTTGTTTTTTCAGGGTATGCTTGTGATGTGATATGGCCAACGATGTGATGTGATATATTGGATGTATGAGATGATCATGTTGTAATAGATAATATCGACTTGCACGTCGATGGTACGGCAACCGGCAGGAGCCATAGGGTTGTCTTTATAACTAACGTTTGTGCTTGCAGATGCGTTTACTATTTTGCTAGGATGTAGCTTTAGTAGTAATAGCATGAGTAGCACGACAACCCCGATGGCGACACGTTGATGGAGATCATGGTGTGGCGCCGGTGACAAGAAGATCATGCCGGTGCTTTGGTGATGGAGATCAAGGAGCACATGATGATGGCCATATCATGTCACTTATGAATTGCATGTGATGTTAATCCTTTTATGCACCTTATTTTTCTTAGAACGACGGTAGCATTATGAGGTGATCTCTCACTAAAATTTCAAGACGAAATTGTGTTCTCCCCGACTGTGCACCGTTGCTACAGTTCGTCGTTTCGAGACACCACGTGATGATCAGGTGTGATAGACTCAACGTTCACATACAACGGGTGCAAAACAGTTGCGCACGCGGAACACTCGGGTTAAACTTGACGAGCCTAGCATGTGCAGACATGGCCTCAGAACACATGAGACCGAAAGGTCGATCATGAATCATATAGATGATATGATTAGCATGGGGATGCTTACCACTGAAACTATGCTCAACTGACATGATGATCGGACTTGAGCTAGTGTAAGTGGATCATGAACCACTCAAATGACTAGAGATATGTACTTTTTGAGTGGGAGTTTAGCGAATAATTTGATTAAGTTAAACTCTAATTATCTTGAACATAGTCTAAGTCCACTTTGAATATATTTGTGTTGTAGATCATGGCTCACGCGACAGTCACCCTGAATTTTAATACGTTCCTAGAGAAAGCTAAGTTGAAAGATGATGGAAGCAACTTTGTAGACTGGGCTCGTAATCTTAAGCTAATCTTACAAGCTGGGAAGAAGGATTATGTCCTTAATGCTGCGCTAGGAGATGAACCACCCGCTATGGCTGATCAGGATGTTAAGAACGCTTGGTTAGCACGTAAGGAGGACTACTCAGTAGTTCAATGTGCAGTCTTGTATGGCTTAGAACCGGGACTTCAACGTCGCTTTGAGCGTCATGGAGCATTTGAGATGTTCCAGGAGTTGAAGTTTATCTTTCAGAAGAACACCCGGATCGAGAGGTATGAGACCTCCGATAAATTCTATGCTTGCAAGATGGAGGAGAACTCATCTGTCAGTGAACATGTGCTCAAAATGTCTGGGTACTCAAACCGTCTAGCTGAGCTGGGGATTGAACTCCCGCAAGAAGCTATCACTGACAGAATCCTTCAATCACTGCCGCCAAGCTATAAAGGCTTTGTGTTGAACTACAACATGCAAGGGATGAACAAGTCTCCCGGCGAGTTGTTTGCGATGCTGAAAGTCGCAGAGTCTGAACTCCGTAAAGAGCATCAAGTGTTGATGGTGAATAAGACCACTGGTTTCAAGAGAAACGGCAAAGGCAAGAAGGGTAAATCGAAGAAGAGCGGCAAGCCTGTTGCCAATCCGGCGAAGAAACCCAAAGCTAGACCTAAGCCTGAAACAGAGTGTTACTATTGCAAGGGTATGGGTCACTGGAAGCGCAATTGCCCCAAGTATCTGGCTGATAAGAAGGCGGCCAAAGAAAAATCAGGTATATTTGATATACATGTTATTGATGTGTACTTAACCGGCTCTCGTAGTAGTGCGTGGGTATTCGATACCGGTTCTGTTGCTCATATTTGCAACTCGAAACAGGATCTGCGGAATAGACGAAGGCTGGCGAAAGATGAAGTGACGATGCGCGTAGGAAATGGTTCCAAGGTTGATGCAATCGCCGTCAGCACAGTTTCACTTCAGTTGCCATCAGGATTAGTTATGAACTTTAATCATTGTTATTTAGTGCCTGCATTGAGCATGAACATTATATCTGGATCTTGTTTATTGCGAGATGGTTACTCTTTTAAGTCAGAGAATAATGGTTGTTCTATTTCTATGAGTAACATCTTTTATGGTCATGCACCCAATGTGAGAGGATTGTTCATATTGAATCTTGATAGTGATACACACATACATATCATTGAGACCAAAAGAGTTAGAGTTAACAATGATAGCGCCATATTTTTGTGGCACTGCCGCTTAGGTCATATTGGTGTAAAGCGCATGAAGAAACTCCATGCCGATGGACTTTTGGAGTCACTTGACTTTGATTCACTTGACACGTGCGAACCATGCCTCATGGGAAAGATGACTAAAACTCCGTTCTCCGGAACAATGGAGCGTGCAAGTGACTTGTTGGAAATCATACATACAGATGTTTGTGGTCCGATGAGCGTAGAGGCACGCGACGGATATCGTTATTTTCTCACCTTCACTGACGATTTGAGTAGATATGGTTATGTCTACTTAATGAAGCACAAGTCTGAAACATTTGAAAAGTTCAAGCAATTTCAGAGTGAAGTTGAAAATCATCGTAACAAGAAGATCAAGTTCCTACGGTCTGATCGTGGGGGTGAATATCTGAGTTTCGAGTTTGGTGCTCACTTAAGACAATGTGGAATTGTTTCACAGTTGACGCCGCCTGGAACACCACAGCGTAATGGTGTGTCCGAACGTCGTAATCGTACTTTATTAGAGATGGTGCGATCTATGATGTCTCTTACCGATTTGCCATTATCATTTTGGGGTTATGCATTAGAAACAGTTGCATTCACTTTAAATAGGGCACCATCAAAATCCGTTGAGACGACACCATACGAACTGTGGTATGGCAAAAGGCCAAAGTTGTCGTTTCTTAAAGTTTGGGGATGTGATGCTTATGTCAAAAAGCTTCAGCCTGAAAAGCTGGAACCCAAAGCGGAAAAGTGCATCTTCATAGGTTACCCAAAAGAGACATTTGGGTACACCTTCTATCTCAAATCCGAGGGCAAAGTGTTTGTTGCTAAAAACGGAGCTTTTCTCGAGAAGGAGTTTCTCTCGAGAGAATTGAGTTGGAGGAAGATAGAACTTGACGAGGTTGTCGAACCTCTCATCCCTCTGGATGGTGGCGCAGGGCAAGGGGAAACCTCTGTCGTTGCGATGCCGGTTGAGGAGGAAGTTAATGATGATGATCATGAAACTCCGGTTCAAGTTTCTGTCGAACCACGCAGGTCGACGAGACCACGTGCTGCTCCAGAGTGGTACGGTAATCCCGTCTTATCAATCATGTTGTTAGACAACAATGAACCTGCAAATTATGAAGAAGCAATGGTGGGCCCAGATTCCAACAAATGTCTAGAAGCCATGAAGTCCGAGATAGGATCCATGTATGAGAACAAAGTGTGGACTTTGGAAGTACTACCTGAGGGCCGCAAGGCTATTCAGAACAAATGGATCTTTAAGAGGAAGACGGACGCTGACGGCAATGTAACCGTTTATAAAGCTCTACTTGTGGCAAAGGGTTTTTCACAAGTTCAAGGAGTTGACTACGATGAGACATTCTCACCCGTAGCGATGCTTAAGTCCGTCAGAATCATGTTAGCAATAGCTGCATTTTTCGATTATGAAATCTGGCAGATGGATGTCAAAACGGCGTTCCTTAACGGTTTCCTTAAGGAAGAATTGTATATGATGCAACCCGAAGGTTTTATCGATCCTAAGAATGCTAACAAGGTGTGCAAGCTCCAGCGATCCATTTATGGACTGGTGCAAGCATCTCGGAGTTGGAACAAACGCCTTGATGAGGTGATCAAAGCATTTGGGTTTATACAAGTGGTTGGAGAATCTTGTATTTACAAGAAAGTGAGTGGGAGCTCTGTGGCGTTTCTAATATTATATGTGGATGACATATTGCTGATTGGAAACAACGTAGAGTTTTTGGAGAGCATAAAGGATTACTTGAATAAAAGTTTCTCTATGAAGGACCTAGGAGAAGATGCTTACATTCTAGGCATTAAGATCTACAGGGATAGATCAAAACGCCTGATAGGACTTTCACAAAGCACATACCTTGATAAAGTTTTGAAGAGGTTCAAAATGGAACAGTCCAAGAAAGGGTTCTTGCCAGTTTTACAAGGTACGAGATTGAGTAATACTCAGTGCCCAACAACTGATGAAGATAGAGAGCTTATGCGCTCCGTCCCCTATGCTTCAGCCATAGGTTCTATCATGTATGCAATGTTGTGCACTAGACCGGATGTTAGCCTGGCCATAAGTATGGCAGGTAGGTTCCAGAGTAATCCAGGAGTGGATCACTGGACGGCGGTCAAGAATATCCTGAAGTACCTGAAAAGGACTAAGGAGATGTTTCTCGTGTATGGAGGTGACGAAGAGCTCGCCGTAAAAGGTTACGTCGATGCAAGCTTTGACACAGATCCGGACGACTCTAAGTCGCAAACCGGATACGTATTTATTCTTAATGGGGGTGCGGTAAGCTGGTGCAGTTCCAAGCAGAGCGTCGTAGCAGATTCTACATGTGAAGCGGAGTACATGGCTGCCTCGGAGGCGGCCAAGGAGGGTGTCTGGATGAAGCAGTTCATGACGGATCTTGGAGTGGTGCCAAGCGCACTGAATCCAATAACCTTTTTCTGTGACAACACGGGTGCCATTGCCCTAGCAAAGGAACCACGGTTTCACAAGAAGTCCAGACACATCAAACCACGCTTCAACCTCATCCGCGACTACGTCGAAGGGGAGGACGTAAATATATGCAAAGTGCACACGGATCTGAATGTAGCAGACCCGCTGACTAAACCTCTTCCACGGGCAAAGCATGATCAACACCAGAACTGTATGGGTGTTAGATTTATAACAATGTAATTCGCATGATGATGTGAGGGCTAGATTATTGACTCTAGTGCAAGTGGGAGACTGTTGGAATTATGCCCTAGAGGCAATAATACATAAAGTTATTATTATAATTCCTGTATCAAGATAATCGTTTATTATCCATGCTATAATTGTATTGAATGAAGGCTTGTATACATGTGTGGATACATAGACAAAACACTGTCCCTAGCAAGCCTCTAGTTGGCTAGCCAGTTGATCAACGATAGTCAGTGTCTTCTGATTATGAACAAGGTGTTGTTGCTTGATAACTGGATCACGCCATTAGGAGAATCACGTGATGGACTAGACCCAAACTAATAGACGTAGCATGTTGATCGTGTCATTTTATTGCTACTGTTTTCTGCGTGTCAAGTATTTGTTCCTATGACCATGAGATCATATAACTCACTAACACCGGAGGAATACTTTGTGTGTATCAAACATCGCAACGTAACTGGGTGACTATAAAGATGCTCTACAGGTATCTCCGAAGGTGTTCGTTGAGTTAGTATGTATCGAGACTGGGATTTGTCACTCCGTGTGACGGAGAGGTATCTCGGGGCCCACTCGGTAATACAACATCACACACAAGCCTTGCAAGCAATGTGACTTAGTGTAAGTTGCGGGATCTTGTATTACGGAACGAGTAAAGAGACTTGCCGGTAAACGAGATTGAAATAGGTATACGGATACTGACGATCGAATCTCGGGCAAGTAACGTACCGAAGGACAAAGGGAATGACATACGGGATTATATGAATCCTTGGCACTGAGGTTCAAACGATAAGATCTTCGTAGAATATGTAGGATCCAATATGGGCATCCAGGTCCCGCTATTGGATATTGACCGAGGAGTCTCTCGGGTCATGTCTACATAGTTCTCGAACCCGCAGGGTCTGCACACTTAAGGTTCGATGTTGTTTTATGCGTATTTGAGTTATATGGTTGGTTACCGAATGTTGTTCGGAGTCCCGGATGAGATCACGGACGTCACGAGGGTTTCCAGAATGGTCCGGAAACGAAGATTGATATATAGGATGACCTCATTTGATTACCGGAAAATTTTCGGAGTTACCGGGAATGTACCGGGAATGACGAATGGGTTCCGGGAGTTCACCGGGGGGGCAACCCACCCCGGGGAAGCCCATAGGCCTTGGGGGTGGTGCACCAGCCCTTAGTGGGCTGGTGGGACAGCCCAAAAGAGCCCTATGCGCATTGGAAGAAAAATCAAAGAGAAAATAAAAAAAAGGAGGAGGTGGGAAAGGGAAGAAGGACTCCACCTTCCAAACCAAGTAGGACTCGGTTTGGGGGGGGAGACCTTCCCCCTTGGCTCGGCCGAAGCCCTTAGGGTCCTTGGACCCCAAGGCAAGGCTCCCCCTCTTCCTCCTATATATAGTGGGGTTTTAGGGCTGATTTGAGACAACTTTGCCACGACAGCCCGACCACATATCTCCACGGTTTTACCTCTAGATCGCGTTTCTGCGGAGCTTGGGCGGAGCCCTGCTGAGACAAGATCATCACCAACCTCCGGAGCACCGTCACGCTGCCGGAGAACTCTTCTACCTCTCCGTTTCTCTTGCTGGATCAAGAAGGCCGAGATCATCGTCGAGCTGTACGTGTGCTGAACGCGGAGGTGCCGTCCGTTCGGCACTAGATCGTGGGACTGATCGCGGGATAGTTCGCGGGGCGGATCGAGGGACGTGAGGACGTTCCACTACATCAACCGCGTTCACTAACACTTCTGCTGTACGGTCTACAAGGGTACGTAGATCACACATCCCCTCTCGTAGATGGACATCACCATGATAGGTCTTCGTGCGCGTAGGAAATTTTTTGTTTCCCATGCGACGTTCCCCAACAGGAACTACGTGTGGAAGGGAGGCGTCGACGGAGCTCGAGAGAAACACTAGAGGCAAGAGGAAGAAGAGAAGATGTAAAAGATAAACCGGAGGCAAGCCAATATATTTATAATAAGATGAGACCCGAAGTGTCACAGTAAAAAAATGAAACAGACGCAGTAATTTGCAGCAAACAAGACGCCTCGATTTTCGCTCATGACGGGGATTTGGGTACTGTTTGAAAAGATTCACCATGATGATTCGATGGCGTCAGTGATATGCATGATGACGTCATGATAACAACGGTTGATAAAATACAAATTCCCAAACAAGGCACATAACCCGGCAAAATGTTGACCCGGGCGAAGGTTTCGTAGGAAGAAAAGTAGTGGCTCAAAGTTGAGGATGACGTAAACTTTCACCTTTATGGTTTTTTCTTTTCAGGACTGAGTTCAACATGGATAGATCAAAATTAAACTGAGGGCTAATATTGGGGATATACCCCATGGTTTGACCCGCCTAGCAGGTAACCCGCCTAGGCTATAATTTGGGTTGGAGTCCCTTAAACATGAAGGACCAGGAGGCGGCTCACAGAAGAGGCCGACTCATGGCCCATTACCTAGCGGGCCGGCTCATGGGTTGTGTTTCGACCCAGACTGTGTTGTAGTAGAAGGGACAATTTAGAACCCCGTGAGAGCTACGTAGCAATTGTACACCACTGTAATCGAGATCATCATCAATAAACACTGGAAGCAGGACGTAGACTTTTACCTCCATCGAAGGGGTCGAACCTGGGTGAACTCGCGTCTCTTGATTCCGATCAACCCCGTTCAAGTCACCACCTAGTTGCGATGGCATCACACCTAAGTCCTTTCATGAGGACATCTGCCATGACAAAACCACAACACCGTGTCTCTCCTTCCCGATCAACCCCATTCAAACAACCACCTAGTTGCGATGGCTCCTAGACTTAATCCTATAGCTAGGACATCCGTTGTGACAAAACCACGATACAATCGTTGTCGAGGACTAACGTAGCTCTGGTTACAATTTGTGAGACCCAAGGTGGTTTGGAGAACTAAATCCGGACTCACTCATTGAAATACAAAACTTAGAGAAACTAGAGCTTGATTGCGAGTAATTTTTTAGGAGTTCGGATACACCTAAGGCCTTGTTTGGTACTAGTGTATTTTGTGAACTTGTGGGGATTATCCCAGTCAAACCCCACAATATCCCATAACACCATTTGGTTCTAGTGTATTTGACATGTTTTATCCCCACATTTTTCCTCAAATTCCTAAATTATAGTGCGTTTTTCTCAATACCCAATACACTACCCCTATCTAGTGTATTAGGAATAAATGGGGATTTGAAGGGATTGTGTGAAGGTTGGGGTTTCACCCAATCCCTTGAGGGATTATCCCCACCTATCTCCTAAAAAACACTAGTACCAAATAAGGCCTAAGTGTCATTAAGGAGCACTGGCGACTAGGGTTTATCCAATACAAGCAAAACATCCAATATATCTATCGGTCCTTGGCTTTATAGACTTGCAGGGGAAATGAAAAAGAAAAAGGTAAAACATAGCAGTTGGGCACTGTTGCCCTTTTGCCGAAAAGTAAACAACGACGCCTTTTTGAGTCTTCTCAGCCGTCCGATGGAAAATCAGCGTCTTCCACAGGTACATAACACGCGAAGCGGCTTGGAGGAATGCAGATTGTTGGATGGACAATGGACGGCTACCAAAGCTTCATGCCAACGAGCCTTGATTCAAACTTAACCGAAATTCTTCAGACAAGCACGCATGAAGGATGAAGCGGGTCCTGACACGCATGAAGGGGAGGAAGCAGAGGTGCAAGCGAAGGAGGCGGGGGAGGCCTCGCCGCGGCGGCGGCGGCGAGGGTGCGCCCATGATGGCGTGGCGGTCGCTACCACTCGTTCGCTATTTGGCCTGGTATATATCCAGGAACAAGCACTAGGCGCGCAGTGGGTTTGACAAGTTTCAAAGGACTGACTGTTGTATAGAGTATCATTCCGACTAACATGGACATGAAATTGGGAGCGGTGCTCCCACATCTGAAAACAAATGCCTGCTACCACTACACACATTAAACATAGCCGAGCTGCGTTCAATTGGTAAGCTCAGGATCATATACAAAATTTTCTCGGAGATCCATCACTCACGCACAGGCACAGAGATACACCATGCTGCATCAAGAGAAAAACCAGCCACCAGCCTCTTCTTGTTGCGCCGCTACTTCAAACCCCTCATCA
This sequence comes from Hordeum vulgare subsp. vulgare, assembly GCF_904849725.1. Taxonomy (NCBI): domain Eukaryota; kingdom Viridiplantae; phylum Streptophyta; class Magnoliopsida; order Poales; family Poaceae; genus Hordeum; species Hordeum vulgare. The sequence continues at coordinate 526,641,566 of NC_058519.1, forward strand.
TCCTCTGTCAACACGCTGGCCAGCCACATCTCCATGCTATCCTGCGACCCCAACTGCATGTCCTGCTGTAAACACACACGAGACAAGGAGATGAGTGTGTGTATATATATATATATATATATATATATATATATATATATATATATATATATATATATATATATATATATATATGTATGTATATATAAACGCGGCGGCAATCGGTGCACTTACGGGTGGAAGGGAGATATCCGGAGGCGCTCCGAGGTCGTCAGCGAACCCCTGGGGCGCCTCCGCGTCAAGAGGCAGAAGCTGCCCCTCAGGGTCAGGGCAGGCGGCGTCCGGGGTTCTGCCGCGTGACAGGTCTTCGTCCAGGCCAGACACCACTGCGTCCTCCACGGTATGCGACGAGCTTCCAGCGAGCCATTCCACGGCTTCCCGGACAGTAGACATGCGGGACTCTCCCTCCTGTCACAATCGCAGGGGTAACATGAATGACAGCGAGAAGCAGGAGTTGCAGCAATTTATACAAGTGATATTGCAGTCTGCTGTGTGTATCCATAGTGTTAATTTATATTTTATAGGAAGAAAAAATGCGTAATGTGAGATTGTTGATGATATACTGCTATTACGTTGCTAATCATGAATCTTTACATAGAAGACTTAAAAGCTTGTGATATACAGTATTTGTGAGACTGTTGGATGTACTCTTGCAAGCAGAGGAAATTCTCCTCTGTAGCAGGAGTATCTTGTTAATTTTTGTGCAGTAAAGCATCTACTGTCTGAACCTACAGCTGAGAGGAATTGCAACAGTGGGATCCAGTATTGCAAGGCTTTCTTTCAGGGGATTCCTGTAATTCACCCACAGATCAGTACTATTAACTCAATGCTCTGAGAAGGAATCCTACAAACAGAGTTCATTGGATGTGCATAGGATTTTATTTCAATGTGTGTATATAGGAAAACTTAAGCTTCATATGATCCATAAAGTTAGACAAAAGCTTTCACATAGGTCAATAAAAGATGTACCTATGTGAAAAAATAAAGATGTACCTGGTTCTGCTCGGTTGTGGATGGGCTACCATTTGGGCGACGAGGCTGCGGAAGGTATGTTATCGGGGTTGTAGGATCATTTTCCCCAGCATTATTTGACTCCAACTGATAAAAGACTTTGGAAACAACAAGCTCCTCCTGCTTTTCATCTTGATCTACCCCAAGGTGATACTGATGCATTCTCCAATTAGTTTTTACTGTCTTGCCACCTCCTTTCCGAGAACCTATGTAAAGAACAAGTATTTTTTTCCACCCTTTTATGACACCGTTACTATCTAAGATAGATCTGGATTTTCCAGTCTTGTGCCATCTGAGAATCTCATCACAAACAGTGTGGTCACTGTGGCTAATCTTGCGACGCTTACGCTTGCCAACATCGTAGGCATTTGATATTTTGTGGAAGAAATGACTGGCGATTCCGTCTAATTTGACACCTGCAGACATATATGAATTAGCTAACGATGACTTACTCTGCATAGTATGAGTTAACTATTTAATTCAGAAGGCCCTGATAGCAAGTAAGAATCATGTACCAGGGAGATTTTCCGGATGTGTATAGCAGATTCCTTCGGCCTCCTCTATGGTTGGAATAAAACCACCTATTAGTACATGGGATGCTGCCCTGCCAACCTTTCCTTCTAAATGTTCAAGCAGTTCAAGGTCAGTTGGATCAAACTTAACACCAGCAGGGAGTCCTGGCCACTGTGATAAAACCTGCAATACAATGCAGGGATCCTTCATGAACAGAGGGTCGCGTATTCTTGTTGTGATGGTGTGTGCAGAGTTATCACCCGAATTGAGAGTAAATTGCAAAAGACCACCACAATTGGGGACCCTAAAACAGAAAACCGCCACCATTCTTTTTGTTTTCAAAAACCCACCATCATTGTGCTGACAGTTTTCAAAAAACACTGATCAACCGATTAGAGCTGTTTAACACCGAATCTGACAGGCCAACACAGGGAGATTTCGGTGCCACGTCATCACTTACAGGGGGGGCGGTCTGTCAGAAACGTTGTTAACTTGTGTTTAGTAACCTATCAGTGTTTTTTGAAAACTATCAGCACAATGGTGGTGGTTTTTTGAAAACAAAACGAATGGTGGCGGTTTTCTGTTTTAGTGTCCTGAATTGTGGTGGTTTTTTTTGCAATTTTCTTCCCGAATTGACATATATTTGGAAAAAATTATGAAAACAAGAATGAAATGCAATCGGGAACAGAGGAAGTACAAGTTAAAGTAAATGCAAAGAGTAAATGGTACTTACATCAGTATTATCAATGCAGTATTTGCAATTTGGGCACTCCATCCATGCAAGCAATTCCTCAATCTGGCAAAGCGAGGGATGAAGTATCATCGTAGCAATTGTCTTGGTAGTAACGATCAATGACCTGAAGAATCTGTGAGATAGCAAATTCATTAATTATACATGATACAGATCCCACTTGTCTCAACAAAACACTATCTACATTTTTTTTAGATTCACAAATGTAGCAACTAAGCAAAATGGAAGTATATGAAAGAATATTTACACCGGCAGATATCTATATGAATTATAGGTTGGGTCATAGGATATTAACTGCCATAAACTTAAAGCCAACTAATCAAGAATAATCACTGTTCACTAACTCAGAAAAACTTACTAGGAATGAAGATAATTAATTACGTGCTAGTTCTCATAAATTTGTTACATAAATTCTTATTTTCATATCTTTTGCCTTGCATTGCTATTTGCAAGGTATTATAAGCCAAAGACATATATAGATCACTGAACTCTGTTTCAGAAGAAACAGGATGCAGATTGCAGAGCATGCCCATTGATCCAAACAGCCAATGATTTAAGCATGATGTGGAATCATCATCAGGTTGATGCCAGCTGCAGCTTCCCTTAAACCTGGAGCTGTCAGTTGTGTGTCACTGCAAGCAAAGGGAAACCTAGGAGGCTAAACTGAAGAGTTTCGAACGAGGTGTGAAGCAACTCGACGATCTCTACTCTGCTCTGCTTTGTGACAGACAGATCGGAGCAGTCTCCACGAAACAGAGCAGAACATTTCTCTGCTTCCTTCTCCACCACCACCTCAAGCAGATCGTGAAACCCCTGCAACGACGACGAGAACAGAGCCGGGTTCATGACGGCGGCTCCAACACCACCTCAGCACACCACGAAACCCCTGCACTGCCGCTGCAACAGAGGGATGCCCTTCTCTGCTTCCGTCTTTTTTTTTCAAGAACTTCTCTGCTTCGCTTCCTTGGAGAGGAAGACTCCTCATCCGCCATGCCCCCCCCCCCCCTCCTCCCACTCTCCCAGAAAAAACGAAGAGAGGAACCTGGCCGGATTCACGTCGGCGGCGTCACACCGGGCTGCGCCCCGACGATCTCACACTCATCGCCACGTCAGACTGACATCTCCTCTGCCACGCGCTCACACTCGGGATGAGCGTCATCAGCCATCACCATCCGATCTTCTCCAAAAACCACTCACCGGAATCCACCGCTCGCTGATCAACCGCGACGCCCCTCCGGATCAACCCGAAATCCAGATCCCTCACGAGACACAAGCAGATGATACCATACCACCAGACAACGTGAGAAAATGAAACAAAAAAAAATCTCGAGCAGCAGAAAAAAGGAGTAGGCAGAGAGACCGAGCCGAGACTTAGACCAGAAACAGAGCTCACTTACTCTGCCATGGCCGCCCGCCGGCTGCGCTGCGACGGGGGGCTGGGCAACGAGAGTGGGGCGAGGAGCGAGAAGAGAGTGCGAGGAGGAGGAGGAGGAGGGGAAGTTCTGGGCAAGTGAGGTGGGAGGGTCCGAGGGCGGTCTTAAATAGGCGAGGGGTGAGAAGACGCGGACCGTGGCCACCGGCGCCTGTGCGAAATGTTTTGTCCACCGGAACAAGCAAAGCAACACGTCGGCGGCTAGGTTCGGGAGGATTGGGTTGTGTCACTCGCTGGGGAACTGGGCTCGGGTGCAGCCTCGGCGTGGACTCGGCTTGTCATGGCCATGGGTATCTGCTTGCTCTCAGATTCTTTTCTACCAGAGGTAACTTTCCGATATGTCTTTTGCGCTCGCTACTTTGCAGTTTTCACTTTTCACAAACCCTAAGAAGGTTTTTATCTCCTGGCAGGCACGGAAAAATAGTTGCACCCTGAAATGACATACTCCTTCCGTTTTCAAATATAGGTTTTTTTAGAGATTTCTAAAATATGTTTATATACATCCGTATATATTGCGTAGTGAAATCTTTAAAAAGACTTATATTTATAGACGGAGGGAGTAAAAAGAAGACTTTGTACAACTTTTTGAGAAAGGAAGAAAAAATACATCAGTATATGTACTACTACTCCCGTTCAAAAAATAGGGTGTCTTTTAGAACGAGGATCGCGAGGGAAGGGAAGATTTACCCTCTACCCATGTTTAAATGGACGTAATTAATTCCTCTTCTCGGTTCTAGCAATTTTGTATCGTGCATTTCAATAACCGTCGCTACACGTGGAGGGTGAAGGGGCGGACCACAGCACGGCTGGGTAGTAACGTGCGAGTCATCGCTAGGGGGTAACGTTCGAATTTTTATGACCAGGGAGTGGGGACTATTTTCAGCAGTACATAACGTGCGAATTTTCAGGATCGGCGAGCGGGAAACACGAGGCGGGCTATTTTTAGCAATAAGCAAATGAAATCCTAAAATGGACCCCTAATGCCCCCTTTTGCGGAATCCCCGTGAAACGTTTCCGAGATGCCTTTGTGATTAGTACTTTGTACAACACCGTAAAGAGAATAGTTCGTACGACGAAATGTTTCATGACATAAGAGATGACCGTGACCACCTATGCTTGTCCAAAGTGTTTTGCCCACAACTACAAGGAATTGTTGGAAATATGCCCTAGAGGCAATAATAAAAATGGTTATTATCATATTTTCTTGTTCATGATAATCGTCTGTTGTTCATGCTATAGTTGTATTAACAGGAAACAGTAATACATGTGTGAATAAACAGATCACAATGTGTCCCTAGCAAGCCTCTAGTTGGCTAGCTCGTTAATCAATAGATGATCATGGTTTCCTGATCATGGGCGTTAGATGTTACTGATAAGGGGATCACATCATTGGAAGAATGATGTGATGGACAAGACCCAATCCTAAGCATAGCACTAGATCGTATTGTTCGTATGCTAAAGCTTTTCTAATGTCAAGTGTCTTTTCCTTCGACCGTGAGATTGTGCAACTCCCAGACACCGTAGGAGTGCTTTGGGTGTATCAAATGTCACAACGTAACTGGATGACTATAAAGGTGCACTACAGGTACATCCGAAAGTGTCTGTTGGGTTGGTACGAATCGAGATCGCGATTTGTCACTCCGTATGACGGAGAGGTATCTCTGGGCCCACTCGGTAGAACATCATCATGAGCTCAATGTAACTAAGGAGTTAGTCACAGGATGACGTGTTACGGAACGAGTAAAGAGACTTACCGGTAACGAGATTGAACAAGGTATAGGTATACCGACGATCGAATCGCGGGCAAGTTTTATACCGACAAACAAAGGGAATTGTATACGGGATTGATTGAATCCTTGACATCGTGGTTCATCCTATGAGATCATCGTGGAACATGTGGAAGCCACCATGGGTATCGAGATCCCCATGATGGTTATTGGCCGGAGAGCGTCTCGGCCATGTCTATATGTTTCCCGAACCCGTAGGGTCTACACACTTAAGGCTCGATGACGCTAGGGTTATAGGGAAATGTTATACGAGGTTACCGAAAGTTGTTCGGAGTCTCGGATGAGATCCCGGAGGTCACGAGGAGCTCCGGAATGGTCCGGAGGTAAAGATTGATATATAGGATGGATGGTTTTGGACGCCGTAAATGTTTCGGGCATCACCGGTAGCATACCGGGACCACCGGAAATGGTCCCGGGGGTCCACCGGGAGGGGCCACCAGCCCCAAGAGGTAGCATGCGCCAAAAGGTGGAGGACAACCAGCCCAAAGTGGGCTGGTGCGCCTCCCACAAAGGGGCCTAAGGCGGAGGTGGTAGAGAAGGGGGGAAACCCTAGGCGCTGGTGGGCCTAAGGCCCACCTAGAGGTGCGCCACCCCCTCCCCCTGCCCTGGCCGCCGCACCCCCATCTGGGGGGTTTTGCCGCACCACCTAGGGTGGGAACCCTAGGGGTGGCACCCCATCCCCTCCTCCTATATATACCTAGGGGTTTGGGGCTGTTTGACACACCGTTTCTTCTCTCCCTCGGCGCAACCCTGCTCCTCTCCTTCCTCCTCCTCCCACAGTGCTTGGTGAAGCCCTGCCAGGAGACCTCGTCTCTCCATCGACACCACGCCGTCGTGCTGCCGGAGTTCTTCCCCAACCTCTCCCTCCTCCTTGCTGGATCAAGGTGCAGGAGATGTCACCGGGCTGCACGTGTGTTGAACGCGGAGGTGCCGTGGTTCGGCACTAGATCGGAATCACACCGCGATCTGAATCGCCGCGAGTATGACTCCATCAATCGCGTTCTAGCAACGCTTCCGCTTAGCGATCTTCAAAGGTATGAAGATGCACTCACCCCTCTCTCGTTGCTGGTCTCTCCATAGGAAGATCTGAATATGGCGTAGGAAAATTTTGAATTTATGCTACGTTACCCATCAGTGGCATCCGAGCCAGGTTTTCTATGCGTAGATTCTATGCACGAGTAGAACACAAAAGGTTGTGGGCGATGATTTGTCAATTGCTTGCCGCTACTAGTCTTATTCTTTTCCGGCGGTATTGTGGGATGAAGCGGCCCGGACCGACCTTACATGTACGCTTACGTGAGACTGGTTCCACCAACAGACATGCACACCGTGCATAAAGGTGGCTAGCGGGTGTCTGTCTCTCCCACTCTAGTCGGATTGGATTTGATGAAAAGGGTCCTTATGAAGGGTACATAGCTTTGGCATATCATCGTTGTGGCTGTCACGTAGGTAAGAAGGCATTCTTGCTAGAAACCCAAATCAGCCACGTAAAACTTGCAACAACAATTAGAGGACGTCTAACTTGTTTTTGCAGGGTTTGACATGTGATGTGATATGGCCAAAGTTGTGATGTTGCATGTGTGATGTATGAGATGATCATGTTATTGTAATAGGATTCACGACTTGCACGTCAATGAGTATGACAACCGGCAGGGACCATAGGAGTTGTCTTAATTTATTGTATGAGATGCAACGCCATGTGTTTACTACTTTTACTTCATTGCTAACGGTTAGCTATAGTAGTAGTTGGCGTGACGACTTCACGAAGACCCGATGATGGAGATCATGATGATGGAGATCATGGTGTCATGTCGGTGACAATGATGATCATGCGATGCCTGAAGATGGAGATTGAAAGAGCAAAGATGATAATGGCCATATCATGTCACTATATGATTGCACGTGATGTTTATCATGTTTTTCATCTTATTGCTTAGAACAACAGTAGCATAATAAGATGATCCCTCTTAAAAAAATTGAGAACGTATTCCCCTAAGTGTGCACCGTTGCGAAGGATCGTTGTCTCGAAGCACCACGTGATGATCGGGTGTGATAGATTCTAATGTTCGCATACAACGGGTGTAAGCCAGATTTACACACGCGAAACACTTAGGTTGACTCGGCGAGCTTAGCATGTACAGACATGACCTCGAACACAAGAGACCGAAAGGTCGAACATGAGTCGTATGGTTGAATACGATCAGCATGAAATTGCTCACCATGACGACTAGTCCGTCTCACGTGATGATCGGACACGGGTTAGTCAACATGGATCATGTATCACTTAGATGACTAGAGGATGTCGATTTAAGTGGGAGTTCATACTTAATTTGATTAAATGAACTTAATTGTCATGAACTTAGTCTAAAAGTTGTCTTTATATATATTGTAGATGGCCAACCTCAACCTCAATTTCAACGCATTCCTAGAGAAAAACAAGCTGAAAGATGATGGTAGCAATTATGCAGACTGGGTTCGCAACTTGAAGCCCATCCTTGAAGCAGCTAAAAAGCCTTATGTCCTTGATGCGCCGCTAGGTGACCCTCCTGCTCCCGCAGCAACCCAAGACATTCTGAACGTCTGGCAAACGTGGAGTGATGACTACTCTCTGGTTAGGTGTGGCATGTTATACAGTTTGGAAACGGTGCTCCAAAGGCGTTTTGAGCAACACGGTGCATATGAGATGTTCCAAGAGCTGAAACTAGTTTTTCAAGCTCATGCCCGTGTCGAGAGATATGAAGTCTCCGACAAGTTCTTTAGCTGTAAGATGGAGGAGAACAGTTCTGTGAGTGAGCACATACTCAAAATGTTTGGGTTACACAGTCGTCTGACTTCACTTGGAGTCGAACTTCCAGATGATGCTATAATTAACAGAATCGTCCAGTCTCTCCCACCAAGCTACAAAGGTTTTGTGCTGAACTACAACATGCAAGGGATGGAGAAGACGATTCCCGAGTTGTACTCGATGCTCAAGTTTGCAGAAGTAGAAATCAAGAAAGAGCATCAAGTGTTGATGGTCAACAAGACCACCAGTTTCAAGAAGGGCAAGGGTAAGAAGAACTTCAAGAAAGACGGCAAAGCCGTTGCCGCGCCCGGTAAGCCAGATGCCGGGAAGAAGAAAAAGAATGGACCCAAGCCTGAGACTGAGTGCTTCTATTGCAAGGGAAAAGGTCACTCGAAGCAGAACTACCCCAAGTACTTAGCAGACAAGAAGGTCGGCAACGTTAAAGGTATATATGATATACATGTTATTGATGTGTACCTTAGCAGCGCTCGTAGTAGCTCCTGGGTATTTGATACCGGTGCTGTTGCTCACATTTGCAACTCAAAGCAGGAACTGCGGAATAAGTGGAGACTGGCCAAGGACGAGGTGACGATGCGCGTCGGGAATGGCTCCAAGGTCGATGTGATCGCCATCGGCACGCTACCTCTACATCTACCACCAGGATTAGTTTTAAACCTCAATAATTGTTATTTAGTACTAGCTTTGAGCATGAATATTTTATCAGGGTCTTGCTTAATGCGAGACGGCTACTCATTTAAGTCAGAGAATAATGGTTGTTCTATTTATATGAGTGATATGTTTTATGGTCATGCTCTGCTGGTGAATGGTTTATTCTTGATGAATCTCGATCGCAATGTTAAACATATTCATAGTGTTAGTACCAAAAGATGTACAGTTGATAATGATAGTCCCACATACTTGTGGCACTGCCGCCTTGGTCATATCGGTGTTAAGCGCATGAAGAAGCTCCATACTGATGGACTATTAGAGTCTCTTGACTTTGAATCATTTGACACATGCGAGCCGTGCCTCATGGGCAAGATGACTAAGACTCCATTCTCAGGAATAATGGAGAGAGCGACTGACTTATTGGAAATAATACATACTGATGTGTGTGGTCTAATGAACGTTGAAGCTCTCGCTGGCTACCGTTATGTTCTCACTCTCACCGGTGATTTGAGTAGGTATGGGTATATCTACTTGATGAAGCACAAATCTGAGACGTTTGAAAAGTTCAAGGAATTTCAGAGTGAGGTTGAGAATCAACGTGACAGAAAAATTAAGTGCCTATGATCTGATCGTGGAGGAGAATATTTGAGTCACGAGTTTGGCACACACCTAAGGAAGTGTGGAATTGTTTTGCAACTAACGCCGCCTGGCACACCGCAACTCAACGGAGTGTCTGGACGTCGTAATCGCACTTTATTAGATATGGTACGATCTATGATGTCTCTTACCGACTTACCGCTATCATTTTGGGGATACACATTAGAAACTGCAGCATTCACTTTAAATAGGGCACCGGCTAAATCCGTTGAGACGACACCGTATGAACTAGGGTTTGGCAAGAAATCTAAGTTGTCATTTCTTAAAGTTTGGAGCTGCGATGCTTATGTGAAGAAACTTCAACCAGAGAAGCTCGAACCCAAAGCTGAGAAATGCGTATTCATAGGATACCCTAAGGAAACTATTGGGTATACCTTCTATCTTAGATTCGAAGGTAAAACCTTTGTTGCCAAGAATGGATCCTTTCTAGAGAAAGAGTTTCTCACGAAAGAAGTAAGTGGGAGGAAAGTATAACTTGATGAGGTAATTACACCCCCTCTCGAACCGAGAGTAGCGCAGCGTGGGAAATTGTTCCTGTGGCGCCTACGCCAACTGAAGAGGAAGTTAATGATGATGATCATGAAGCTTCGGATCAAGTTTTTACTGAACCACGAAGGTCCACAAGGGTACGTTCCGCACCAGAGTGGTACGACAACCTTGTGATGGAAATCATGTTGTTAGACAATGGTGAACCTTTGAACTATGAAGAAGCAATGAAGGGCCCAAATTCCAACAAATGGCTTGAGGCTATGAAATCCGAGATAGGATCTGATACGTCTCCAACGTATCTATAATTTTTGATGGTTTCATGCTATTATCTTGTCAAACTTTGGATGTTTTGTATGCCTTTTATATATTTTTCGGAACTAGCTTATAAACTCAGTGCCAAGTGCCAGTTCCTGTTTTTTCCATGTTTTTGACCCCTTTCAGAGGAGGATTTTGAACGGAGTCCAAACGGAATGAAACTGCCAAAAAGATTTTTTCTGAAACAGAAAAAGATTGAAGAGCCGGAGAATCAGGGCAGGGGCCCACCAGGGACCCCACAAGCCCTCATGGCACGGCCAGGGGGGAGGCCGCGGCCCCCTGGCTTGTGGGCTCCCTGAGGCCCCTTTGCCCTAGGTTTTGCGCCTATATATTCCCTAAAAATCCCAAAAAAAATCAGGAGATCATCGAAAGTACTTTTCCGCCGCCGCAAGCTTCTGTCTCCGCAAGATCCCATCTGGGGCACGTTCTGGTGCCCTGCCGGAGGGGGGATTCGGATACGGAGGGCTTCTTCATCAACACCATGACCTCTTCGATGATGCGTGAGTAGTTAACCATAGACCTACGGGTCCATAGCTAGTAACTAGATGGCTTCTTCTCTCTCTTGGATCTTCAATACAAAGTTCTCCATGATCTTCATGGAGATCTATCCGATGTAATCTTATTTTGCGGCGTGTTTGTCGAGATCCGATGAATTGTGGATTTATGATCAGATTATCTATGCATCTTATTTGAGTTTCTTCAGATCTCTCTTATGCATGATTTCATATCCTTGTAATTCTCTTCGAGTTGTGGGTTTTGTTTGGCCAACTAGATCTATGATTCTTCCAATGGAAGAAGTGCTTGGTTTTGGGTTCATACCGTGCGGTGACCTTACCCAGTGACAGGAGGGGTAGCGAGACACGCCTCGTGTTGTTGCCATCAAGGGTAAAAGATGGGGTTTTCATCATTGGTTTGAGATTATCCCTCTACATCATGTCATCTTGCTTAAGGCGTTACTCTGTTCGTCATGTACTCAATACACTAGATGCATGCTGGATAACGGTCGATGTGTGGAGTAATAGTAGTAGATGCAGAAAGTATCGGTCTACTTGTCTCGGACGTGATGCCTATATGTATGATCATTGCCTTAGATATCATCTTGACTTTGCGCGGTTCTATCAATTGCTCGACAGTAATTTGTTCACCCACCGTAATACTTGCTATTTTGAGAGAAGCCTCTAGTGAACACTATGGCCCCCAGGGTCTACTCCACACCATATTTTCAGCCTTACACTTTTTACTTCATTGCACTTTCCGCCTTCAGATCTCACTTTGCAAACAATCTTGAAGGGATTGACAACCCCTTTATAGCGTTGGGTGCAAGCTCTTTTCTGTTTGCGCAGGTACTCTGGACTTGACGAGATTCTCCTACTGGATAGATACCTTGGTTCTTAAACTGAGGGAAATACTTACTGCTCCTGTGCTGCATCACCCTTTCCTCTTCAAGGGAAGAACCAACGCAAGCCCAAGAGACGGCAGAAGGATCTCTGGCACCATTGCCGGGGAAGAAATTTTGTTGCCGTAGCAGAAGAATTTCTGGCGCCGTTGCCGGGGAGGATCAAGTCAAGAACTCATCCAAGTAGGTGTCGCAAACTCATCTCTTGCATTTACTTTGTTTGCCAGTTGCCTCTCATTTTCCTCTCCCCCACTTCACCAATTTTCCTTTTTCGTTCGCCCTTTTTTCTTGCTTGCTCTTTGTTCGCTTGTGTGCTTGCTTGCTTGCCGAAGTCACCATGATTGAAAACACCAAACTTTGTGACTTCTCGAATACTAATAATAATGATTTTAGTAGTACTCCGTTTGCTCCCGCCACTAGTGCGGAGTCATACGAAATCAATGCCGCTTTGCCGAATCTTGTTATGAAAGAGCAATTCTCTGGCCTTCCTTGTGAAGATGCCGCATCCCATCTCAATACCTTCATTGAGCTTTGCGATATTCAAAATAAGAAAGATGTGGATAATGATGTGATTAAATTGAAGCTTTTTCCTTTCTCGTTGCGAGATCGCGCAAAAACTTGGTTTTCTTCTTTGCCCAAAAATAGTATCGATTCTTGGGATAAGTGCAAAGATGCTTATACTTCCAAGTATTTTCCGCCGGCTAAGATCATCTCTCTCCGTAATGATATCATGAATTTCAAGCAACTTGATCATGAACATGTTGCACAATCTTGGGAGAGAATGAAATTGATGATTAGAAATTGTCCCGCTCATGGCTTGATTCTTTGGATGATTATACAAATATTTTACGCTGGCTTGAATTTCGCTTCTATAAATATCTTGGACTCCGCCTCAGGTGTAATGTTCATGGAAATCACGTTAGGGGAGGCCACAAAGCTCCGAGACAATATCATGACGAACTACTCTCAGTGGCACCGTGAAAGGTCACCTACTAGTAAGAAAGTACATGCTATAGAAGAAATTAACTCGTTGAGTGCTAAGATGGATGAGTTAATGGATTTGGTTGCTAGTAGAAGTGCTCCTTTAGATCCTAATGATACGCCCTTGTCTTCTTTGATTGAGAGTAGCAACGCTAGCTTGGACGTTAATTTTGTTGGTAGGAATAATTTTGGCAACAACAATGCTTTTAGAGGAAACTATGTTCCTAGGCCTTTTCCTAGTAACTCCTCTAACAACTTTGGCAACTCCTACAACAATACTCATGGAAATTATAATAGATTACGCTCTGATCTAGAGAGTAATATCAAAGAGTTCATCAACTCGCAAAAAAATTTCAATGCGTCCATAGAGGAAAAACTACTCAAAATTGATGATTTGGCTAAGAGCGTTGATAGAATGTCTAGTGATGTTGATGCTTGCAAAGTTAGATGTGCTCCTCCCAAGATCAATATGGATGAAACTTTGAAAGCTATGTGTGTTCCCATGATTGAGAGCAAAGAAAGAACCACCCAAATTCGTGTTAGACATGAATGGCTTAAAAATGCGTGTTCTCGTGATAAGAATCACGAAGATCTTGAAGTGCTTGGTGTGACTCCCATTGAATCTTTGTTTTATTGTGTCAAACCTAATGATTATGGGGCTGGATATGAATCCACTTTGGTTGAAAAGTGCCCCAATGATTCGGAGTCCATCTATGTAGCGACCCGACTCAAAACGAGTCAAGCCTCTGTGTTTTTGTGCCATCCGTGGATCAGTATGCTGGCACACACAGTACATCAATGTATATATCAAAGTGCAATCACATGTAAATAGCGTAAAACTGATATATACCTTAAATATTTCAGCGGAAGCAGTCAAGGGAGTGGAGTCCCAATAAACACCAACGGCAAGTTGAGTGTAGACCGTAACCCTGAATCGTACTCTTACTCGTCGAAGAAAAAAATATCTGCAACATAAGACGTTGCAGCTGTGTAGGTCAGCATATTGAATATGCCAGCAAGTCACATATAAAAGGGGGAGAAATGTCATCTATACTATATGCATATATGGCAGGTGGGGCTATAAGTTTTTAGCGAAAACCAAGTTTTCTCCTACATAAAGAGAGGGCTAAAAGCAAAATGTTACTACATTGTTCGTTGTTAACGAGATGGTTCCACCAACCAGTTCTCGTACCCGAGTTGTCAATAATTCCCACATCAATATTATTATTTGTGTTGAGAATTTCAGATAACTTCAGTTCCTTTGGCTCAAGTTGTCCATGACCGTGGACACGGTTAATCGATTAGGTTTGAGTACTCTGCAGAGTTTTGCACACGTTCCCCACAAGATTTTATCGCCTCCGTGTATGTCCTCGCACTTCAGGGTGTTTGAAGACTGGATGATCAAAACATGGTCTTTCAACGGGTCCCTCTGAATCCCTGTCGGTGCCCATCCAATCGTACCGTTCTTCTACATCTGCTAGCACCGCCTGTCCAGAGTCACCGCGTTGTCCAACCAAGCCAGAGCCCATAATGACTTGTGGCTGTGCAGGTAAGCCTTGGGTCTTGAAAATATCCGTCCGTCTTTTTGAGCCTGGGTGAAGCTTTCCGCAGGATGTCATGGCCGTCTCCGGCATCCCGGGTCATCCACTGGTTTCTCCAGGGAGCCGATCAACCGTCCTTCACCCAGAGTTGCATTGCATCGTGAGGTCTTGAAAAGTCTTGACTTAACCGGTCTTGGTTATTAAATTATTCTCGCATCACTTGAGATAAACTCTCAACCAGAATCCCGTCTACTCAAGCATAGCAATATGAAATTTGTCGTCCCGGACAAAGTAACGGGGTTGTTGGGTGCCTACCACATGACACTACCATATGTAAACATAATTTCCAAGTACCTAGTCAGCATGCAATTGGGCATAGGATGGTAGAACTACGATGCATAAAACATAGGTGATACATGATCAAATGACTTGCCTGGTGATGTTGACGAAGAAGAATTTCTCGAGAAATAACTTGATAGACTACTCGTCACTCTCCGATGAAATCTATATAACAACATATCATTCACATAAGCACTCATACTAGCAATCATTCTAGCAATCAAAACAAAAGAGAGAGTGAATAAGAATCCGAAGGAAACTTCAAATAAGACTAGGGAGTCTTCTACTACGTTAAACACTAAATAGTTTTTGTCTAACAGAAAATAATAACAAGGAACTAAGATATAAATTTAACTAAGATAAAATAGAGTATTTTTCACAAAACTTTTTCAAAGTATTTCCAAACGGGATTTGAAACAGTGGAGAAACCAATTGCAAGTTATTAGGGAACTAGAATTGATTTCATGATAACATATAAAAATAAAAATCAAAACTTGTTGCAAACCTACTGTAACTAAGAGAAACAAAACATAATATTTCTGAAATATAAAAGAAAATAATTTAAAAACAATTATAGAAAAGGAAGTAGCCATAATCCTAAAAGAGGTGAAACAGAAATTGTTTCAAAATAAACAATGAGCTAAAATACTCAAACAAATCTGAATTTTTTACCAATGATAAATAAGATCACTAGTGATCAGTAGCAAAAGGAATCAAATTAAAAGCTATTTTTAAACTCGTGGAATAGGCAAAACAAGGTTTAAACTAAATCTGATCTAATTCAAATTTTAAAATTTCAAACATAGACAAATTATTTGTTTTTAAAAACTACAGAAAAATTGTGATCTACTGGAAAAAGAATCAACCTCATTGGACTTGTGGATAAAAAGTTATGAGCAAAATAAATTGAAACTCTCTCTGTTTTTGAATTAAACTGAAAATAGAAAAAATCTAACTAGTGAACAGGGGGTCCACGTGGCGCTCTCTGATTGGCTAAGGGGGTGAGTGCTGCGGGAAAAACTAACAAACGGCCGCTATTTAAGTTAAATATTTCGGTTAACTTCACAGGTTGACCGGTTCTTTTTAGAAAACCGAAGGGGTAACTTAGATCTAATCTAGCGCGTTGCTTAGAGATCTAACGGTAGAAGTAAAACAAAAGAAAGGAAAAATAAAAAAGAAAGGAGAGGGGTTACCTCGTGCTTCAGAGAACACCCACGATGGCAGGAGGTGCAGCGGCGAGGGCACTCCGGCGATGGGGCAACTCCGGCGGGGTGGGGTCGGTGGAGGAGGGGGCGCTTGGGGAAGGGCGCTCCTGGGAGGGGGCGAGGGAGTCCCTGAGGGAGGCGAGGGAGAAGCAGGGGCTTCCTGGTCGTGGGGTGATGTGGAGGAGGCCGCAGCTCCGGCGAGGGGGACTACGCCGGCGAGGTGGGGAGGGCGGCGAGGTAGGGAAGGCTCGGCAGGGAGGGGAGGGACCTGCAGGGGGGCGACGGGGTGTAGCTCCTGAAGAGCTCGGTTATGGCACGGAAGGTGGAGATGGTGGCGAGATGGCTACGGGCAGGGAAAAGGAGGATTTCTCTAGGGGAATGGAAAGAGGAGAGATGGGGCGTTCTTATAGTGGTGACGGGAGGCGCCGGGAGGAAGTATAGCTCGCGAATCCCGGAGGGGAAGCTTCCTGGGAAGCTTCTGCCCATGGCTACAGAAAGGAACGTTGAGAGGAAGAAGAAGGTGGGGATATGGGCCAGATGACATTCCCAATATGGCCCAAGGACTTTCCAAATAAGTGGTTTGTTTCCTTTTTATTAAAAACAGGAAATAAAACCAATAAAAGGAAAAAGAATATCCTCGGAATATAGAGGTATAATATATTAAAATTTTCAGAAAAATAAATCCAAAAAGATGGGCATTTTTTCACTACCAAAATAAATACTTCAAAAAAATGTTTTTTTTAAAATCCCTAAATGCTTTATTTCTTTTTCCAAATATTTTCACAATAAAACTTTGGCGTTCTTGGCTCAAAATATTTCAGAAATGCGTCACATTTTGGAGGGTCATTTTTCCTCCGCTCTTTCTTGCGTGCAAGAATTTTGTCGGGGCATTTTCTCGGGGAAGAAAAATATAGAAGCAAGGGCAAATATTTTGAAAGGATTCAAATGCAAACTCCGTTCAAATTCTTTATAGTTGAAGAAGTCATGTCATCTTCTCTCTTTGCTTTTAAAAGATTGAATTTGAATTCATCGGAGATGGGGAAAGTCATTTTATTCCCTCTCATTCAAAAGTTTTTGAAAAGTTTCAAATTTCACACAAGTTTCAATCACTCAAGCAAACAAACAAACAATCTAATAATTATTTTAACATTCCAAAATTTGGGATGTTACAAACCTACCACACTTAAAATGAATCTCGTCCTCGAGATTCGGAGGGGCTAGAAAGAAAGGTTAGGGTTTGGGGTCTTCTAACAAATCCAACCTCCGGCAAGGTGGGATGCTACCACACTTAAAATGAGAGATACTGGTCCCTTAAGATTTAACAATCCTCTGGGGTTTTGGCATCTGTCTCCTCACAGTCTTCATACTAACTCCTCTGGTGAAGCTCTTTCGTTATATTCATAACGTTTCCATCAAAATCGAGGGTTCTTCTGTTGATATAAACTTCTTCCGTTACTTGGTCTTCTTAATTACAGTCTCACGGTCAATTCTAAATGACCTATCGATGATTCTCATGGTGGTCTACCATTTGTGGTTATCCTGCAGAGAGAGAGGTCTTGTCTTCATCCTCACCGTAAAATTTCCTACGCGTGACAACAAATGCCATGTACATGGGGCTTTCATCATACCATTCTAAGGCTTAAAAAAATCTTCAAAGAACGTCGTCTCTCACTATGGGTAAGTCTCTCAGATTTACCATTCCGAATAGCAAGAGAATGATAATAGTAAGTCGTCATGGTGGCCAAGCCATGTCGCACTGAAATCATTACCTTGTATAAGGCTTAGTGAATCTCGTATCCTAACACTTGGGCATCCTCACAAGCATTGCAGAATTTTTCTTGTCCACGAACGAAGTTCGGATAATCCAATGATTCTGCAAGCTGAACAAACATCTATCGTTTCTTCACAACTCTCAGGTTTTCGTATGCTCCTAGGGAAATGTTGCTGATACAAGTTTCCCTCTCCAAAAGATAGTACTTGATCCTTGTTAGTCCCGGGGTCTGTGGGTTTTCAGGCATACTTGGAATTACTCCGCCTTTAAATTTCCATAGTGTTTCATTCCATCATACTCTTGGGGTAACTATCATAAAAATAGTCCTCACACTTATTTTTGGTACACACTCCACTCTGTGGGATACCTTCCTTTGGTGTGTTTACCATGAAAAGCTATTGGTTCCTCCTTAAATTATATTCATTTCATAATCAATCCTTTATTACATCCTTACTTTCTTCAAAATTCCAACTCTGATACCATTTCTGTAGCGACCCGACTCAAAACGAGTCAAGCCTCTGTGTTTCTGTGCCATCCCTGGATCAGTATGCTGGCACACACAGTACATCAATGTATATATCAAAGTGCAATCACATGTAAATAGCGTAAAACTGATATATACCTTAAATATTTCAGCGGAAGCAGTCAAGGGAGTGGAGTCCCAATAAACACCAACGGCAAGTTGAGTGTAGACCGTAACCCTGAATCGTACTCTTACTCGTCGAAGAAAAAAATATCTGCAACATAAGACGTTGCAGCCGTGTAGGTCAGCATATTGAATATGCCGGCAAGTCACATATAAAAGGGGGAGAAATGTCATCTATACTATATGCATATATGGCAGGTGGGGCTACAAGTTTTTAGCGAAAAGCAAGTTTTCTCCTACATCAAGAGAAGGGTAAAAGCAAAATGTTACTACACTGTTGGTTGTTAACGAGATGGTTCCAACAACCAGTTCTCGTACCCGAGTTGTCAATAATTCCCACATCAATATTATTATTTGTGTTGAGAATTTCAGATAACTTCAGTTCCTTTGGCTCAAGTTGTCCATGACCGTGGACACGGCTAATCGATTAGGTTTGAGTACTCTGCAGAGTTTTGCACACGTTCCCCACAAGATTTGATCGCCTCCGTGTATGTCCTCGCACTTCAGGGTGTTTGAAGACCGAATGATCAAAACATGGTCTTTCAACGGGTCCCTCTGAATCCCTGTCGGTGCCCATCCAATCCTACCGTTCTTCTACATCTGCTAGCACCGCCTGTCCAGAGTCGCCGCGTTGTCCAACCAAGCCAGAGCCCATAATGACTTGTGGCTGTGCAGGTAAGCCTTGGGTCTTGAAAATATCCGTCCGTCTTTTTGAGCCTGGGTGAAGCTTTCTGCAGGATGTCATGGCCGTCTCCAGCATCCCGGGTCATCCACTGGTTTCTCCAGGGAGCCGATCAACCGTCCTTCACCCAGAGTTGCATTGCGTCCTGAGGTCTTGAAAAGTCTTGACTTAACCGGTCTTGGTTATTAAATTATTCTCGCATCACTTGTGATAAACTCTCAACCAGAATCCCGTCTACTCAAGCATAGCAATATGAAATTTGTCGTCTCGGACAAAGTAACGGGGTTGTTGGGTGCCTACCAGATGATACTACAATATGTAACCATAATTTCCAAGTACCTAGTCAACATGCAATTGGGCATAGGATGGTAGAACTACGATGCATAAAACATAGGTGATACATGATCAAATGACTTGCCTGGTCATGTTGACGAAGAAGAATTTCTCGAGAAATAACTTGATAGACTACTCGTCACTCTCCGATGAAATCTATATAACAACATATCATTCACATAAGCACTCATACTAGCAATCATTCTAGCAATCAAAACAAAAGAGAGAGTGAATAAGAATCCGAAGGAAACTTCAAATAAGACTAGGGAGTCTTCTACTACGTTAAACACTAAATAGTTTTTGGCTAACAGAAAATAATAACAAGGAACTAATATATAAATTTAACTAAGATAAAATAGAGTATTTTTCACAAAACTTTTTCAAAGTATTTCCAAACGGGATTTGAAACAGTGGAGAAACCAATTGCAAGTTATTAGGGAACTAGAATTGATTTCATGATAACATATAAAATCAAAATCAAAACTTGTTGCAAACCTACTGTAACTAACAGAAACAAAACATAATCTTTCTGAAATAAAAAATAAAAAATTTAAAAACAATTATAGAAAAGGAAGTAGCCATAATCCTAAAAGAGGTGAAACAGAAATTGTTTCACAAGAAACAATGAGCTAAAATACTCAAACAAATCTGAAATTTTTACCAATGATAAATAATATCACTAGTGATCAGTAGCAAAAGGAACCAAATTAAAAGCTATTTTTAAACTCCTGGAATAGGCAAAACAAGGTTTAAACTAAATCTGATCTAATTCAAATTTGAAAATTTCAAACGTAGACAAATTATATGTTTTAAAAACTAAAGAACAATTTGGATCTACTGGACAAAGAATCAACCTCATTGGACTTGTGGATAAAAAGTTATGAGCAAAAGAAAATTGAAACTCTCTCTGTTTTTGAATTAAACTGAAAATAGAAAAAATCTAACTAGTGAACAGGGGGTCCACGTGGCGCTCTCTGATTGGCTAAGGGGGTGAGTGCTGCGGGGAAAACTAACAAACGGCCGCTATTTAAGTAAAATATTTCGGTTAACTTCACAGGTTGACCGGTTCTTTTTAGAAAACCGAAGGGGTAACTTAGATCTAATCTAGCGCGTTACTTAGAGATCTAACGGTAGAAGTAAAACAAAAGAAAGGAAAAAGAAAAAAGAAAGGAGAGGGATTAACTCGTGCTTTAGAGAACACCCACGATGGAAGGAGGTGCAGCGGCGAGGGCACTCCGGCGATGGGGCAACTCCGACGGGGTGGGGTCGGTGGAGGAGGGGGCGCTTGGGGAAGGGCGCTCCTGGGAGGGGGCGAGGGAGTCCCTGGGGGAGGCGAGGGAGAAGCAGGGGCTTCCTGGTCGTGGGGCGATGTGGAGGAGGCCGCAGCTCCGGCGAGGGGGACTACGCCGGCGAGGTGGGGAGGGCGGCGAGGTAGGGAAGGCTCGGCAGGGAGGGGAGGGACCTGCAGGGGGGGGGGGGCGACGGGGTGTAGCTCCTGAAGAGCTCGGTTATGGCAGGGAAGGTGGAGATGGTGGCGAGATGGCTACGGGAAGGGAAAGGAGGATTTCTCTAGGGGAATGGAAAGAGGAGAGATGGGGCGTTCTTATAGTGGTGACGGGAGGCGCCGGGAGGAAGTATAGCTCGCGAATCCCGGAGGGGAAGCTTCCTAGGAAACTTCTGCCCAAATAAGTGGTTTGTTTCCTTTTTATTAAAAACAGGAAATAAAACCAATAAAAGGAAAAAGAATATCCTCGGAATATAGAGGTATAATATATTAAAATTTTCAGAAAAATAAATCCAAAAAGATGGGCATTTTTTCACTACCAAAATAAATACTTCAAAAAAATGTTTTTTTTGAAAATCCCTAAATGCTTTATTTCTTTTTGCAAATATTTTCACAATAAAACTTTGGCTTTCTTGGCTCAAAATATTTCAGAAATGCCTCACATTTTGGAGGGTCATTTTTCCTCCGCTCTTTCTTGCGTGCAAGAATTTTGTCGGGGCATTTTGTCGGGGAAGAAAAATATAGAAGCAAGGGAAAATATTTTGAAAGGATTCAAATGAAAACTCCATTCAAATTCTTTATAGTTGAAGAAGTCATGTCATCTTCTCTCTTTGCTTTTAAAAGATTGAATTTGAATTCATCGGAGATGGGGAAAGTCATTTTATTCCCTCTCATTCAAAAGTTTTTGAAAAGTTTCAAATTTCACACAAGTTTCAATCACTCAAGCAAACAAACAAACAATCTAATAATTATTTTAACATTCCAAAATTTGGGATGTTACAATCTATATTGATGCTAAAAGCATTGAAAGTGGAGTAGAAGATATTAAAACTTTGAGTAGTAATGAAATTACTACTATGGATTTCAAGGAATTAAATTATGATAGTTGCTCCTTGATTGAATTCATTTCCTTGATGCAATCCATGTTAAACTCTCCACACGCTTATAGCCAAAACAAGGCCTTCACCGATCATATCGTCGAAGCTATGATAAAATCTCTTGAAGAGAAACTTGAATTGGAAGTCTCTATCCCTAGAAAGCTTCATGATGAGTGGGAACCTACTATCAAAATCAAAATCAAAAAACTATGAATGCAATTCTTTGTGTGATTGGGTGCTAGTGTTTCCACTATTCCAAAGTCTTTATGTGATGTTCTGGGTTTTAATGAGATTGAAAAGTGTTCTCTTAATTTGCATCTTGCTGATTCTACTGTCAAGAAACCCATGGGAATGATCAATGATGTTATTATTATTGCAAATAGGAACTATGTACCAGTGGATTTCATTGTGCTTGACATTGATTCCAATCCTACATGCCCTATTATTCTTGGTAGACCTTTCCTAAGGACTATCGATGCTATCATCGATATGAAGGAAGGGAATATTAGATTTCAATTTCCTTTAAGGAAGGGGATGGAACACTTTCCTAGAAAGAAAATAAGATTGCCTTATGAATCCATGATGAGGGCCACTTATGGTTTGAGCACCAAAGACGACGATACGTGATTCTATCACTTTTATGCCTAGCTAAGGGCGTTAAACAATAGCGCTTGTTGGGAGGCAACCCAATGGATTTATATTTTTCTTTCTATTTTGTTGCGTCCACACCATCATAATTCTGTTGTGATTGTGTTTTTGTGTGTTTCTTTTGTGTTTGAGCCAATCAAAACCTTTATGATTAGTCTTGGTGATGGTTGTTTGATCCTGCTGGAAAAAGACAGAAACTTTTTGTTCACGAGATGATTTTTCATTTTTATTCAGAAAGAGATTTTGAGTTGATTCTTTTTGCTGCTGGTTGATATGCCTTTTTCCCAGGCATTCGTAATTTTTCAGATTTTTGAGGTACCAGAAGTATACGAAGTATATAGATTGCTACAGACTGGTCTGTTTTTGACAGATTCTGTTTTTGTTGAGTTGGTTGCTTGTTTTGATGAAACTATGGTTAGTATCGGGGGGTACTAGCCGTGGAAAAGTGAGAATACAGTAGCCCAACACCAATATAGATAGAATTCAAGTTTTCTATAGTACCAAAAGAAGTGGTAGTTTGTTTTCTTGTGCTAATGTTATCACGAGTTTCTGTTTAAGTTTTGTGTTGTGAAGTTTTCAAGTTTTGGGTGATGTTCTCATGGACAAAGAGATAAGGAGTGGAAATAGCTCAAGCTTGGGGATGCCCAAGGCATCCCAAGCCAAATTCAAGGACACCAAAAAGCTAAGCTTGGGGATGCCCTGGGAAGGCATCCCCTCTTTCATCTTCAATCCATCGGTAACATTACTTGGAGCTACATTTTTATTCACCACATGATATGTGTTTTTCTTGGAGTGTCTTGTATCGTAGGAGTCTTTTCTTTTTGTTGTGTCGCAATCATGCTTTCTTCTCACCTTTTTGGGATAGAGAGACATTCACTCATCTTGATTTTTGCTAGAATGCTCATAGTGCTTCACTTATATCTTTTGAGCTAGATACTTTTGCTCTATGTGCTTCACTTATATCTTTTAGAGCACTGCGGTGCGTGACTTGGTAGTTGGCTTATGCTATGAAAGTAGTCCCAAATGTGATAGGTACCCAAAGAGGATACAAAAACCTCCATCTTCATGTGCATTGAGTAGAAAGAGAAGTCTTGATTCCTCTCAATTAGTTTTGAGACGTGGATTCAGTAATATTAAGAGTTATGTTAGTAGGGTGTTGTGAATCTAGAAATACTTGTGTTGAAGTTAGTGATTCCCGTAGCCTGCACGTATGGTGAACCGCTACGTTGGGAAGTCAGAGCATAATTGATCTATTGATTGTCATCCTTTGTTTTGAGGTCGGGATCGCACGATGGTTTACACCTACCAACCCTTCCCCTCGGAGTATGCGTTTAGAACTTTGTTTCAATTACTAATAAAAACTTTCGCAACAAGTATGTGAGTTCTTCATGACTAATGTGAGTCCATGGTATAGATGCAATTTCACCTTCCACCATTGCTAGCCTCTCTAGTGCCGCGCAATTCTCGCCGGTGCACAAACCCATCATATGCCTTCCTCAAAACAGCCACCATACCTACCTACTATGGCATTTTCATAGCCATTCCGAGATATATTGCCATGCAACTCCCACCGTTCCGTCTCATGACTTGTGTCGTCACTCTCATATTGCCATTGCATGATCATAAGATAGCTAGCGAGATGTTTCAATGTCATACGCCATGCTAGATCGTTGCACATCCCGGTACACTGCCGGAGGCATTTGCTATAGAGTCATCATCGTTCTAAGCTTTGAGCTGTGAGTAAATAAAAGTGTGATGATCATCATTATTAGAGCATTGTCCCATGTGAGGAAATATGAAAAGAGGCGAAAGAGCCCAAAAAAAAATAGGCCTAAGAGGGCCAAATAAAAAAAAGAGAAAAAGAGAGAAGGGACAATGCTACTATCTTTTTCCACACTTGTGCTTCATAATAGCACCATGTTCTTCATGATTGAGAGCTTCTTGCTTTGTCACTACCATATGCTAGTGGGAATCTTCATTATATAGCTTGGCTTGTATATTCCAATGATGGGCTTCCTCAAAATTGCCCTAGGTCTTCGTGAGCAAGCAAGTTGGATGCACACCCACTAGTTCTCCTTTTGATCTTTCACATACTTATAGCTTTAGTGCATCCCTTGTATGGCAATCCCTACTCATTCACATTGATATCTATTAATGGGCATCTCCATAGCCTTTTGATACGCCGAGTCAATATGACCATCTCCTCCTTTTTGTCTCACAACCACCACCACACTCTATTCCACCTATAGTGCTATATCCATGGCTCGCGCTCATGTATCGCGTAATAGTTATAAAAACTTTGAGAAAGTAAGAGTGTGAAAACAATTACTTGGCCAATATCGGGGTTGTGCATGATTTACATTAGTTGTGTGAGGATGATGGAGCATAGCCAGACTATCTGATTTTGTAGGGATAACTTTCCTTGGCCTTGTTATTTTGAAAGTTCATGATTACCTTGCTAGTTTGCTTGAAGTATTACTGTTTTCATGTAAATAGCAAACTATTGTTTTCTATCTTACGAAACTGAACATTCATGTCACGTGAAAGAAGTTGCAAAGGACAACTATGCTAGGTAGCATTCCACATCAAAAATTCGTCCTTTATCACATCCCTACTCGAGGACGAGCAGGAGTTAAGCTTGGGGATGCTTGATACGTCTCCAACGTATCTATAATTTTTGATGGTTTCATGCTATTATCTTGTCAAACTTTGAATGTTTTGTATGCCTTTTATATATTATTTGGGACTAACTTATTAACTCAGTCCCAAGTGCCAGTTCCTGTTTTTCCATGTTTTTGACGCCTTTCAGAGGAGGATTTTGAATGGAGTCTAAACAGAATGAAACTGCCAAAAAGATTATTTCCGGAACAGAAAAAGATCGGAGAGCCGGAGAATCAGGGAAGGGGCCCACCAGGGACCCCACAAGCCCTCATGGCGCGGCTAGGGGGGAGGCCGCGGCCCCATGGCTTGTGGGATCCCTGAGGCCCCTTTGCCCTAGGTTTTGCGCCAATATATTCCCTAAAAATCCCCAAAAAATCAGGAGATCATCGAAAGTACTTTTCCGCCGCCGCAAGCTTCTATCTCCGCAAGATCCCATCTCGAGCACGTTCTGGTGCCCTGCCGGAGGGGGGATTCGGATACAGAGGGCTTCTTCATCAACAACATGACCTCTCCGATGATGCATGAGTAGTTCACCATAGACCTACGGGTCCATAGGTAGTAACTAGATGGCTTCTTCTCTCTCTTGGATCTTCAATACAAAGTTATCCATGATCTTCATGGAGATCTATCCGATGTAATCTTCTTTTGCGGTGTGTTTATCGAGATCCGATGAATTGTGGATTTATGATCAGATTATCTACGAATCTTATTTGAGTTTCTTCTGATCTCTCTTATGCATGATTTCATATCCTTGTAATTCTCTTCGAGTTGTGGGTTTTGTTTGGCCAACTAGATCTATGATTCTTGCAATGGGAGAAGTGCTTGGTTTTGGGTTCATACCGTGCGATGACCTCACCCAGTGACAGAAGGGGTAGTGAGGCACGCATCTGTTGTTGCCATCAAGGGTAAAAAGATGGGGTTTTCATCATTGGTTTGAGATTATCCCTCTACATCATGTCATGTTGCTTAAGGCGTTACTCTGTTCGTCATGAACTCAATACACTAGATGCATGCTGGATAGCGGTCGATGTGTCGAGTAATAGTAGTAGATGCAGAGTATCAGTGTACTTGTCTCGGATGTGATGCCTATATGTATGATCATTGCCTTAGATATCGCCATGACTTTGCGCGGTTCTATCAATTGCTCGACAACAATGTGTTCACCCACCGTAATACTTGCTATTTTGAGAGAAGCCTCTAGTGAACACTATGGCCCCCAGGGTCTACTCCCCACCATATTTTCAGCCTTACACTTTTTACTTCGTTGCACTTTACGCCTTCAGATCTCACTTTGCAAACAATCTTGAAGGGATTGACAACCCCTTTATAGCGTTGGGTGCAAGCTCTTTTGTGTTTGAGCAGGTACTCTGGACTTGACGAGATTCTCCTACTGGATTGATAGCTTGGTTCTCAAACTGAGGGAAATACTTACTGCTCCTGTGCTGCATCACGCTTTCCTCTTCAAGGGAAGAACCAACGCAAGCCCGAGAGACGGCATAAGGCTCTGTGGCACCAATGCCGGGGTAGAACTTTTGGTGCCGTAGCAGGATCCATGTATGAGAACAAAGTATGGACTTTGGTGAACTTGCCCGATGATCGGCGAGCCATAGAAAATAAATGGATCTTCAAGAAGAAGACTGATGCAAACTGTAATGTGACCGTTTATAAAGCTCGACTTGTCGCAAAGGATTTTTTGACAAATTCAAGGAGTTGACTATGAAGAGACTTTCTCTCCCAGAGCGAAGCTGAAGTCAGTCCGAATCATGTTAGCAATTGCCGCCTTTTATGATTATGAAATTTGGCAAATGGATGTCAAAACAGCGTTCCTTAATGGCAATCTTAAGGAAGAGTTGTATATGATGCAACCAGAAGGTTTTGTCGACCCTAAGGGTGCTAACAAAGTGTGCAAGCTCCAGCGCTCCATCTATGGGTTGGTGCAAGCATCTCGGAGTTGGAACATTCGCTTTAATGAGGTGATTAAAGCATTTGGGTTCATACAGGTTTATGGAGAAGCCTGTCTGTACAAGAAAGTGAGTGGGAGCTCTGTAGGTTTCCTCATACTGTATGTGGATGACATATTATTGATGGGGAATAATATAGAGATGTTGGAGAGCATAAAGGCCTATTTGAACAAGATTTTTTCAATGAAGGATCTTGGAGAAGCTGCATACATATTAGGCATCAAGATCTATAGAGATAGATCGAGACGCCTCATAGGTCTTTCGCAAAGTACATACCCCGACAAGATATTGAAGAAGTTCAATATGGAAAACTCAAAGAAGGGGTTCTTGCCAGTTTTGCAAGGTATGAGATTGAGTAAGACTCAGTCATCGACCACGGCGGAAGATAGAGAGAAGATGAGTACTGTCCCCTACGCTTCAGCCGTAGGCTCTCTAATGTATGCCATGCTGTGTACCAGACCTTATATAAACCTTGCCATAAGTTTCATAGTGAGGTACCAAAGTGATCCCGGTATGGAACACTGGACAGCGGTCAAGAATATCCTTAAGTACCTGAAGAGGACTAAGGAGATGTTTCTCGTTTATGGAGGTGACAAAGAGCTCATCGTAAAGGGTTACGTCGATGCTAGCTTCGACACAGATCCGGATGACTCTAAGTCACAGACCGGATATGTGTATGTTTTGAGTGGTGGGGCAGTGAGCTGGTGCAGCAGCAAGCAAGAAGTCATGGCATCATCTACATGTGAAGCGAAGTACATAGCTGCTTCAGAAGCGGCTCATGAAGGAATTTGGATGAAGGAGCTCACCACCGACCTTGGAGTGGTTCCAAGTGCGTCGGGTCCAATGACACTCTTCTGTGATAACACTGGGTCCATTGCCATAGCCAAGGAGCCCTGCTTTCACCGGAAGACCAAGCACATCAAACGCCGCTACAACTCCATCCAGGACCATGTCCAGAGTGCAGTAATAGATATTTGTAAAGTACACACGGATCTGAATGTTGGAGACCCGTTGACTAAACCTCTTCCTCGAGCAAAACATGATCAACACCATAATGCTATGGGTGTTCGATACATCACAATGTAACTAGATTATTGACTCTAGTGCAAGTGGAGGACTGTTGGAAATATACCCTAGAGGCAATAATAAAATGGTTATTATCATATTTCCTTGTTCATGATAATCGTCTATAGTTCATGCTATAATTGTATTAAAAGGAAACAGTAATACATGTGTGAATAAACAGATCACAATGTGTCCCTAGCAAGCCTCTAGTTGGCTAGCTCGTTAATAAATAGATGATCATGGTTTCCTGATCATGGGCGTTAGATGTCACTGATAACGGGTCACATCATTGGGAGAATGATGTGATGGACAAAACCCAATCCTAAGCATAGCACTAGATCGTATTGTTCGTATGCTAAAGCTTTTCTAATGTCAAGTGTCTTTTCCTTCGACCGTGAGATTGTGCAACTCCTGGACACCGTAGGAGTGCATTGGGTGTATCAAACGTCACAACGTAACTGGGTGACTATAAAGGTGCACTACGGGTACCTCCCAAAGTGTCTGTTGGGTTGGTACGAATCGAGATCGGGATTTGTCACTCCGTATGACGGAGAGGTATCTCTGGGCCCACTCAGTAGAACATCATCATGAGCTCAATGTAACTAAGGAGTTAGTCACAGGATGACGTGCTACGGAACGAGTAATGAGACTTACCGGTAACGAGATTGAACAAGGTATAGGTATACCAACGATCGAATCTCGGGCAAGTTTTATACCGACAGACAAAGGGAATTGTATACGAGATTGATTGAATCCTTAACATCGTGGTTCATCCGATGAGATCATCGTGGAACATGTGGAACCCACCTTGGGTATCCAGATCCCGCTGATGGTTATTGGCCGGAGAGCGTCTCGGCCATGTCTGCATGTTTCTTGAACCCGTGGGGTCTACACACTTAAGGTTCGATGACACTAGGGTTATAGGGAAATGTCATACGAGGTTATCGAAAGTTGTTCGGAGTCCCGGATGAGATCCCGGAGGTCACGAGGAGCTCCGGAATGGTCCGTAGGTAAAGATTGATATATAGGATGGATGGTTTTGGACGCCGGAAATGTTTCGGGCGTCACCGGTAGCATACCGGGACCACCGGAAATGGTCCCGGGGATCCATCGGGAGGGGCCACCAGCCCCAGGAGGTAGCATGGGCCAAAAGGTGGAGGGCAACCAGCCCAAAGTGGGCTGGTGCGCCTCCCACAAAGGGGCCCAAGGCGTAGGAGGTGGAGAAGGGGGGAAACCCTAGGCGCTGGTGGGCCTAAGGCCCACCTAGGGGTGCGCCACCCCCTCCCCCTGCCCTTGCCTCCGCACCCCCATCTGGGGGGTTTTGCCGCACCAGCTAGGGTGGGAACCCTAGGGGTGGCACCCCTCCCCTCGTCCTATATATACCTAGGGGTTTGTGGCTGTTTGACACACCGTTTCTTCTCTCCCTCGGCGCAACCCTGCTCCTCTCCTTCCTCCTCCTCCCACAGTGCTTGGTGAAGCCCTGCCAGGAGACCTCGTCTCTCCATCGACACCACGCCGTCGTGCTGCCGGAGTTCTTCCCCAACCTCTCCCTCCTCCTTGCTGGATCAAGGTGCAGGAGACGTCACCGGGCTGCACGTGTGTTGAACGCGGAGGTGCCGTGGTTCGGCACTAGACCGGAATCACACCGCGATCTGAATCGTCGCGAGTACGACTCCATCAACCGCGTTCTAGCAACGCTTCCGCTTAGCGATCTTCAAAGGTATGAAGATGCACTCACCCCTCTCTTGTTGCTGGTCTCTCCATAGGAAGATCTGAATATGGCGTAGGAAAATTTTGAATTTATCCTACGTTACCCATCAGGAATCCCCTCCCTCGCTGAGTCTTTCGGATGGCCACCTTACCAAGGCTTAATACCTTCCCTTTGGATTTATCTCTGAATGTGACAATTCACTTCGGGGGGCATGTTTTTCAAAGTTGTGGAACATATCTCTATGTATGGTCATGTGGTCAGTGCACCCACCACCGAGTACCCAATCTTTTTCACCGAAAGAATTGTTTTTAAGTCCTCTTTAAATATTGCACTTGAGAATGTTGTCTTCACTTTCACTCACCTCCACTTTCTCTTTCATCTTTGTGTCGTTCTAAAGGTTAGCTTCAATAGCACAAGATAGAATAGTCATAATGTTTCTAACGTCACCCTTGTGACCGATAGCGCCATACAAGTCATCAACTTGTTGCGTAAGGCTGGGATCAACAACATCACCATTCTTAGTGATTGACATGGCATGAGGGAGAATGGACATCAATTCATCTAAGGAGTGAGGTTGCCCATCCTTTACCCTAGATTTAACCTTCGGTTTGAGGATAAGGAGGAGGAACAACTTTCTTGTCACAAAGCTCTTCAAGTTGCCCACACCTCATGAGAACTATTAGTGAGTAGTTTGGGCATTGAGGTGTAAGTCATGTTCTTCTTTGGGGTTTGGGTGAAGACGATCCAACTAAGGCACAAAGTCATTCTTAATGAGTTAATTATGTCTGGTACTGGTTGAAAAAACTCAACTATCATCTTGTATTTCCAGCTAGCATAATCTATTCCTTCAAAGTAACCTCATAGTGATAACCTCCCTTATTGTACATACTAGTCTCTACAAATTGTGAAGCCATTGCAACAGTTAAATTAACAAAGGATTTACTGAAGGAGGACCTTATTAAGGAGATCAAAGCTCCGATACCACGTGTAGGACCATCTAGTATTGTCTAGAGGGGATGAATAAACTACTAGCAAATCATAGGGACTCTTTCCCCAATTTTAAGTTTCCAATAAACTTTTATGTTTTTTCTATTGGTAGCTTGTTAATCACCGTACACATGCAACTCTAATAGATTATAACAATGGAAGACAAACACTTTCACTAGTATGAATAAGAGTAGAGTTAGAGGAATGTAAACATGAGGTGGCTCAATGAAGATTTTTCCAGTGGTTTGTATAGTTGGTGTGATCCCACTCCACGTTGATGGTGGCTTTGAACCATAAATGGTCTAGAATCATAGAGATCTCGGTTACGAGTTCCACGAATGAATGAGTTCACGAATAATTAGCACACGCTAAGGGCCCATGAAGGAGCAACCAACCCGTTGGTTGATTATGCCACCATGGCTTACGACCACAAAGATCTTGCTACAATTAGAGTAGATCTTCATGAAGTAGCAATCTCCAAGGCCATACAAACTTCTTGGTTTCTTCACAACTTGAAGAATTCCAAGCACCTATCTCATCTACGAGGCGTACACCATCCAAGAGTAACAAGATTGAGGTTGCTTGGTGATGAATCCATTGCGCTTGTGCTTCAAAATACTCTCAAGATATGGCTTTTGGACTAGAGATGTAGGAGTGAAATGCAAGGAGGGAATTAGACATCAAAGAATTGGCTTGAAGGTTGGAGCAGAAATCTCTTTGAACTCTCCATAAGAAGGTGGTGTTCTCTATCTGAAAATATGATGGTGGTGGAGTTTGCATTTAGTGAACTCATGGGATAGGTGGGGGTATAAATAGGGTAGACGAGAAATGTGACCATTACACACTTTTCAACCTTGATCGAGGCTTTGGAGTTAGAAAGCTCAGAAGTCCAAAAAATGAAGAAGGTGGGAACTTTCAAGCTCCAACCTGAATATGTTTGTAGGCTTTGAGTGGAGTACCTCACATGCGGCACACTATCTAGAACACCTTCAAATATTCTGAGTGGTGTTGTTCAGAGGTTATAGAGAGGATATGGAGAAGTGGTCAACTAACTCAATGCTTCAGAGTGGAAAGCCTTGGCAGGTTTGAACTTCTAGGGTTTAGAAACAAATATATCTGGATAGTAGCTCGGAGGCTCCAAAAGAATGAACATTAGGTAGACATAGTGAAGAAATGAAAGTATTTTGTGGACTTGGGAGTTTGATCCTTAAACATATGGAGAAATAAATTCATCTTAGCAACCTCATCCCCCTTTTGGTAGTATCGCCAAAGCCATAGACTCATTGTGATCTTGGATCACTAAAATGAAAAATCTTGTCACTGTCCGGGCCAACACTTGTCTTCATGAAAAATTATGGGGGTCACCTTTGAACTTTAAGTAGATGGGATAGTTAAGGCATTAGTTCCTTGAGATATTTTAATTTTGATATTAATTATCAAAATTCACCAAAGGGATTAAATCACCGTTCTAATTTGGAGGGATATTTGGATCCTTCGACTCCCATTGGTAATTTGGTGATCAAACAAGGCATGCGTCGATTGGCGTCACCTATCATGGCACATGGAATATGGACCTTCTTCAACTACACTTCTTTCCATGTAATGTTGAAGAAATCTTGCGGATGAGGTTATCTCTTTGCTATGCAAATGACATCACTAATTTGGCATTCTAGAGGAATGATGCTTTCACTGTTGAGGGTGTGATCACCCACAAGTATGGAGGATCAATCGTAATCATTTCATTAAGTAAGAGTATCAAACCCAATGGAAGGAGAGGGAAAAGATAAGCAGTTTTCAGCAAGGTATTCTCTGCAAGTGATGTGAGTAACACTGATAGATAGTTTTGTAGCAAGATAATTGGTAGCAAGTAACAAAATTAGAAAGTGTGCAACAAGGTGGACCAATCCTTTTTGTAGCGAAGGAAAGCCTGAAAGTTCTCTTCTATAAATGAAAACGCTCTCGAGGAAACATGGGAATTTCCGTCTAGTCATGTTCATCATGTTGAGTTGATTCGCGTTTGTTACTTTGATAATTTGATATGTGGTTGGACTGGTGCTTAGGTGTTGTTCTTACTTGAACAAACAACCTACTTATGATTACCCCCTCTCCCAGTCATCTGCAACTACCAAATAAGAACTAAGATAAATCTAACCATAGCATGAAACATGTGGATCCAAATCAGCCCCTTATGAAATAACGCATAAACTAGGTGAAAGGACGTGGATGTTGCCTAGAGCGGGGGGGGGGGGTGAATAGGCGCTTTAAAATAATTACGGTTTAGGCTTGAACAAATGCGGAATAAAACTAATGTTTAATTTGTCAAGCACAAAACCTAAAACAACTAGGATCAGCTATGTGCACCAACAACTTATGCTAAGCAAGATAAACAACTAAGTGATAGCAAGATATATACCAAGAAACAATATGGCTATCACAAAGTAAAGTGCATAAGTAAAGGGCTCGGGCAAGAGATAACTGAGGCATGCAGAGACGACGATGTATCCCGAAGTTCACACCCTTGCATATGCTAATCTTTGTTTGGAGCGGTGTAGAGGCACAATGCTCCCCAAGATGCCACTAAGGCCATCGTAATCTCCTCACGCCCTCGCACAATGCAAGATGATGTGATTCCACTGAGGGACCCTTGGGGGTGGTCACCTAACACGTACAAACAAGGTTGGGGCAATCTCCACAACTTAATTGGAGGCTCCGAACAACACCATGAAGCTTCACCACAATGGACTGTTGCTCTGAGATGACCTCAAATGCTCGGGGCAATCTCCACAACCTAATTGGAGACCCAGACGCTTGCCCAGAGCTTTACACCACAATGATTGAGCTCCAAGGCACCACCAAGCTTCTAGAACGCCAAAGCATCCACAAAGAACTATTTCTAGGGTAATAAGCTTTGCAAATTTTTCACTTCCACGAATCACCGTGGAGAACTCAAACCGATGCAACTAATGCAATGGCAAGTCCCACACACTTAAATCCCTCCACAACAACAAAAGCTATGGAGGAATATGAGAGGAAGAACAAGGAGCTCACAAAGAACTCCAAGATCAAGATCCAAGGGGTTCCCCTCACATAGAGGAGAAAGATATTGGAGGAAATGTGGATCAATATCTCTCCTCTGTTTTCCCTCAAGAACTAGCAATAATCATTGGAGGGATTGAGAGTTAGCAAGCTCAAAGAAGGTCAACAATGGGGGGGGCAAATATGAGCTCAAGATATAAAAGACCATTGGGGAAGAAGACCCCCATAAATAGTGGGTGGAAATCTAGTCGTTATTCTGCCCAATGACTCACTTGGGTGGTACTACCTCGTGAGCGGTATTTCCTCTTAGCCTAGTCGAGGGTAGGCAAGATACCAGAAGAATTTACTAAGCGGTAGTGGGAGCGACAAAGGTGGGCGGTAGTACTACAACTCTACCCTAGTGGTACTTCCGCTTGAGAGAGAAAACCTGCCCAGAACTGCCATAACTTTTGCATACGAGCTCCGAATTGAGCAAACTCAAGCTTGTTGGAAATTTTAACATGTAGTTATGAAAATGCCAATGATATAGAGATGAGAAACCTCTATGAATATACAACCGATGAAAACTCCCAACATCGAAAACAGAATAGAAGATGCATATGGACTCCATTTTCGATGAACTTGAGCTTGTCATGAAGATGACTACAAGCTCTAAAACTCACCAAGAGAAACACCAAACAAGAACCAAGAAAGATGATGCAAGGATACAAATGGTTTGAGCTATCAACGAATGATATGATCAAGCTACTCATTTGAGAGCCCCCCTTGACCGTGCGACAATCTATCCTAAAATAGAAAAATATGTCAAGGGCAAACCTATACCTTGCACATAGTCCACTTGAGCTAGATGATGATGATCTTGACATCCTCAAGGTGGACTGCTACGGCAACAAAATTCCTTCCTTGGCGCTAGGAATTCTTCTTGTTACTTCTCTGGTTTGCGTCGGTTTTTCCCTTGAAGAGGAAAGGGTGATGCAGCACAGGAGCAGTAAGTATTTCCCTCAGTTTGAGAACCAAGGTATCAATCCAGAAGGAGGGTCTCGTCAAGTCCAGAGTACCTACGCAAACACAAACAAGCTTGCACCCAACGCTTCAAAGGGGTTGTCAATCCCTTCAAGATTGTTTGCAAAGTGAGATCTGAAGGCGGAAAGTGCAACGAAGTAAAAAGTGTAAGGCTGAAAATATGGTGTGGAGTAGACCCGGGGGCCATAGTGTTCACTAGAGGCTTCTCTCAAAATAGCAAATATTAAGGTGGGTGAACAAATTACTATCGAGCAATTGATAGAACCGCGCAAAATCATGACGATATCTAAGGGAATGATCATACATATATGCATCACGTCCGAGACAAGTAGACCGATACTTTCTGCATCTACTACTATTACTCCACACATCGACCGCTACCCAGCATGCATCTAGTGTATTGAGTTCATGACGAACAGAGTAACGCCTTAAGCAAGATGACATAATGTAGAGGGATAATCTCAAACCAATGATGAAAACCCCATCTTTTTACCCTTGATGGCAACAACACGATGCATGCCTCGCTACTTACTCCTTCTGTCATTGGGTGAGGTCACCGCACGGTATGAACCCAAAACCAAGCACTTCTCCCATTGCAAGAATCATAGATCTAGTTGGACAGACAAAACCCACAACTCGAAGAGAATTACAAGGATATGAAATCATGCATAAGAGAGATTAGAAGAAACTCAAATAAGATTCATAGATAATCTGATCATAAATCCACAATTCATCGGATCTCGACAAACACACCGCAAAACAAGATTACATCGGATAGATCTCCATGAAGATCATGGAGAACTTTGTATTGAAGATCCAAGAGAGAGAAGAAGCCATCTAGTTACTAGCTATGGACCCGTAGGTCTATGGTGAACTACTCACGCATCATCGGAGAGGTCATGGTGTTGATGAAGAAGCCCTCCATGTCTGAATCCCCCCTCCGGTAGTGCACCAGAACGTGCCCCAGATGGGATCTTGCGGAGACAGAAGCTTGCGGCAGCGGAAAAGTACTTTCGATGATCTCCTGATTTTTTTGGGATTTTTAGGAAATATATAGGCGCAACCCCTAGGGTAGAGGGCGCCCAGGGGGCCCACAAGCCTGTGGGCCACGGCCTCCCCCTAGCCGCGGGGTGGGGGCTTGTGGGGCCCCTGAGGCTCCCCTGCCTTGGCTCTCAAGCTTCCCGATCTTCTTCTGTTACGGAAAAAATCTTTTTGGGGATTTTCTTCCGTTTGGACTCTGTTTCAAAATCTCCTCTGAAAGGGGTCAAAAACATGGAAAAAACAGGAACTGGCACTTGGCACTGAGTTAATAAGTTAGTCCCAGAAAATATATAAAAGGCATGCAAAACATCCAAAGTTTGACAAGATAATATCATGAAACCATCAAAAATTATAGATACATTGGAGACGTATCAAGCATCCCCAAGCTTAACTCCTGCTCGTCCTCGGGTAGGGAAGTGATAAAGAATGAATTTTTGATGTGGAATGCTACCTAGCATAGTTGTCCTTTGCAACTTCTTTCACGTGACATGAATGTTCAGATCCGTAAGATTCGAAACAATAGTTTGCTATTGACACGAAAACAATAATACTTCAAGCAAACTAGCAAGGTAATCATGAACTTTCAAAATAACAAGGCCAAGGAAAGTTATCCCTACAAAATCATATATTCTGGCTATGCTCCATCATCCTCACACAACTAATGTAAATCATGCACAACCCCGGAATTGGCCAAGTAATTGTTTTCGCACTCTTACTTTCTCAAACTTTTTATAACTATCACGCAATACATGAGCGTGAGCCATGGATATATCACTATAGGTGGAATAGAGTATGGTGGTGGTTGTGAGACAAAAAGGAGGAGATGGTCACATTGACTCGGTGTATCAAAAGGCTATGGAGATGCCCATTAATAGATATCAATGTGAATGAGTAGGGATTGCCATACATGAGATGCACTAGATCTATAAGTATCTAGCTCAAAAGATATAAGTGAAGCACAAAGAGAAAAAGTATCTAGCTCAAAAGATATAAGTGAAGCACAAAGAGCAAAAGTGTCTAGCTCAAAAGATATAAGTGAAGCACTATGAGAATTCTAGTAAAATCACGATGAGTGCATGTCTCTGTCTCTCAAAAAGGTGTGCAACAAGGATGATTGTGACACAACAAAAGGAAAAGACTCCTAAGATACAAGACGCTCCAAGCAAAACACATATCATGTGGTGAATAAAAATATAGCTCCAAGTAATGTTACCGATGGATTAAAGACGAAAGAGGGGATGCCTTCCCGGGGCATCCCCAAGCTTAGGCTTTTTGGTGTCCTTGAATTGGCTTGGGATGCCTTGGGCATCCCCAAGCTTCAGCTCTTTCCACTCTTTATCTCTTTGTCCATGAGAACATCACCCAAAACTTGAAAACTTCACAACACAAAACTTAAACAGAAACTCGTGATAACATTAGCACAAGAAAACAAACTACCACTTCTTTTGATACTGTAGAAAACTTGAATTCTATCTATATTGGTGTTGGGCTACTGTATTATCACTTTTCCATGGTTAGTACCCCCCGATACTAACCATAGTTTCATCAAGACAAGCAACCAACTCAACAAAAACAGAATCAGTCAAAAACAGACCAGTCTGTAGCAATCTGTATGATTCATATACTTGTGGTACCTCCAAAAATCTGAAAAATTACGACGATCTAGGAAAAAGGCATATCAACTAGAAGCAAAAAGAATAAAATCAAAAGCTCTTTCTGAATAAAAATGAAAAATCATCTCGTGAGCGAAAAGTTTCTGTCTTTTTCCAGCAGGATCAAACAACCATTACCAAGACTAGTCATAAAGGTTTTGCTTGGCTCAAACACAAAAAGAAACACAAAAAAAAACAATCACAACAGAATTGTGAAGGTGTGTACGCAACAATACAGAAAGAAAAAGCTAAATTCATTGGGTTTCCTCCCTACAAGCGCTATTGTTTAACGCCCTTAGCTAGGCATAAAAGCGATAGAATCATGTATCGTCGTCTTTGGTGCTCAAACCATAAGTGGCCCTCATCATGGATTCATAAGGCAATCTTATTTTCTTTCTAGGAAAGTGTTCCATGCCCTTCCTTAAAGGAAATTGAAATTTAATATTCCCTTCCTTCATATCGATGATAGCACTGATAGTCCTTAGGAAAGGTCTACCAAGAATAATAGGGCATGCAGGATTGCAATCAATGTCAACAACAATGAAATCCACGGGTACATAGTTCCTATTTGCAGTAATAAAAACATTATTGATCCTTCCCATGGGTTTCTTGACGGTAGAATCAACAAGATGCAAATTAGGAGAACACTCTTCAATATCATTAAAACCCAGAACATCACATAAAGACTTTGGAATCGCAGAAACACTAGCACCCAAATCACACAAAGCATTGCATTCATAGTTTTTGATTTTGATTTTGATGGTAGGTCCCACTCATCATGAAGCTTTCTAGGGATAGAGACTTCCAATTCAAGTTTCTCATCAAGAGATTTTATCATAGCTTCGACGATATGATCGGTAAAGTCTTTGTTTTTGCTATAAGCGTGTGGAGAGTTAAACATGGATTGCATCAAAGAAATGCATTCAATCAAGGAGCAACTATCATAATTGAATTCCTTGAAATCCACGGTAGTAATTTCATTACTACTCAAAGTTTTAACGTCTTCTACTCCACTTTCAATGCTCTTAGCATCAAGATAGATGGACTCCAAATCATTGGGGCACTTTTCAACCAAAGTGGATTCATATCCAGCCCCATAATCATTAGGTTTGACACAAGAAAACAAAGATTCAATGGGAGTCACACCAAGCACTTTAAGATCTTCGTGAGTCTCATCACGAGAACACGCCTTTTTAAGCCATTCATGTCTAGCACTAATTTGGGCGGTTCTTTCTCGGCTCTCAATCATGGAAACACGCATAGCTTTCAAAGTTTCATCCATGTTGTATTTTCGGAGGAGCACATCTAACTTTCAAAGCATCAACATCAATAGAAATTCTATCAACGCTCTTAGCCAAATCGTCAATTTTGAGTAGTTTTTCCTCTATGGATGCACTGAAAATCTTTTGAGAGTTGATGGACTCTTTGATATTGCTCTCTAGATAAGAGGGTGATTTATTATAATTTCCTTGAGTATTGTTGTAGGAGTTGCCAAACTTATTATAGGAGTTACTAGGAAAAGGCCTAGGAACATAGTTTCCTCTAAAAGCATTGTTGTTGCCAAAGTTATTCCTACCAACAAAATTAACGTCCAAGCTAGCGTTGCTACTCTCAATCAGAGAAGACAAGGGCATATCATTGGGATCCAAAGGAGCACTTCTACTAGCAACCAAATTCATTAACTCGTCCATCTTAGCACTCAACGAGTTAATTTCTTCTATAGCGTGTACCTTCTTACTAGTAGGTGCCCTTTCAGTGTGCCACTGAGAGTAGTTTGTCATGATGTTGTCTTGGAGTTTTGTGGCTTCCCCTAACGTGATTTCCATGAACGTTCCACCTGAGGCAGAGTCCAAGATATTTCTAGAAGCGAAATTCGAGCCAGCGTAAAAGATTTGAATAATCATCCAAAGACTCAAGCCATGAGCGGGACAATTTCTAATCATTAATTTCATTCTCTCCCAAGATTGTGCAACATGTTCATTATTAGGTTGCTTGAAATTCATGATATCATTACAGAGAGAGATGATCTTAGAAAATACTTGGATATATAAGCATCTTTGCACTTATCCCAAGAATCAATACTATTTTTGGGAAAAGAAGAAAACCAAGTTTTTGCGTGATCTCGCAACTAGAAAGGAAAAAGCTTCAATTTAATCACATCATTATCCACATATCTCTTCTTTTGCATATCGCAATGCTCAATGAAGGTAGTGAGATGGGATGCGACATCTTCACTAGGAAGACCAGAGAATTGCTCTTTCATAACAAGATTCAGCAAAGCGGCATTGATTTCGTATGACTCCGCACTAGTGGCGGGAGCAATCAGAGTACTAATAAAATCATTATTATTAGTATTCGAGAATTCACAAGGTTTGGTGTTTTCATTCATGGTGACTTCGGCAAAACACGCAAGCACACAAGCAAACAAAGAGAAAGCAAGGAAAAAGGGCGAACGAAAAGGCGAACGAAAAAGGCAAATTGGTGAAGTGGGGGAGAGGCAAACGAGAGGCAACTGGCAAACAAAGTAAATGCAAGAGACGAGTTTGCGACACCTACTTGGATAAGTTCTTGACTTGATCTTCCTCCCTGGCAACGGCGCCGAAAATTCTTCTGCTACGGAAACAAAAGTCCTTCCTTGGCGCTAGGAATTCTTCTTGTTACTTCTCTGGTTTGCGTCGGTTTTTCCCTTGAAGAGGAAAGGGTGATGCAGCACAGGAGCAGTAAGTATTTCCCTCAGTTTGAGAATCAAGGTATAGATCCAGAAGGAGGGTCTCGTCAAGTCCAGAGTACCTGTGCAAACACAAAACAAGCTTGCACCCAATGCTTCAAAGGGGTTGTCAATCCCTTCAAGATTGTTTGCAAAGTGAGATCTGAAGGCGGAAAGTGCAACGAAGTAAAAAGTGTAAGGCTGAAAATATGGTGTGTAGACCCGGGGGCCATAGTGTTCACTAGAGGCTTCTCTCAAAATATCAAATATCACGGTGGGTGAACAAATTACTGTCTAGCAATTGATAGCACCGCGCAAAGTCATGATGATGTCTAAGGCAATGATCATACATATAGGCATCACGTCCGAGACAAGTAGACCAATACTTTATGCATCTACTACTATTACTCCACACATCAACCGCTATCCAGCATGCATCTAGTGTATTGAGTTCATGACAAACAGAATAACGCCTTAAGCAAGATGACATGATGTAGAGGGATAATCTCAAACCAATGATGAAAACCCCATCTTTTTACCCTTGATGGCAACAACACCATGCGTGCCTCGCTACCCCTTCTGTCACTGGGTGAGGTCACCGCACGGTATGAACCCAAAACCAAGCACTTCTCCCATTGCAAGAATCATAGATCTAGTTGGCCAGACAAAACCCACAACTCGAAGAGAATTACAAGGATATGAAATCATGCATAAGAGAGATCAGAAGAAACTCAAATAAGATTCATAGATAATCTGATCATAAATCCACAATTCATTGCATCTCGACAAACGCACCACAAAAGAAGATTACATCGAATAGATCTCCATGAATATCACTGAGAACTTTGTATTGAAGATCCAAGAGAGAGAAGAAGCCATCTAGTTACTAGCTATGGACCCGTAGGTCTATGGTGAACTACTCACGCATCATCGGAGAGGCCATGGTGTTGATGAAAAAGCCCTCCGTGTCCGAATCCCCCCTCCGGCAGGGCACTGGAACGTGCCCCAGATGGGATCTTGCAGAGATAGAAGCTTGCGGTGGCGGAAAAGTACTTTCGATGATCTCCTGATTTTTTTGGGATTTTTAGGGAATATATAGGCCCAACCCCTAGGGCAGTGGGCGCTCAAGGGGCCCACAAGCCTGTGTGCCGCGGCCTCCCTCCCCCCCGGCCGCGGGGTGGGGGCTTGTGGGGCCCCTGAGGCTCTCCTGCCTTGGCTCTCAAGCTTCCCGATCTTCTTCTGTTACAGAAAAAATAATTTCGGGGATTTTCTTCCGTTTGGACTCTGTTTCAAAATCTCCTCTGAAAGGGGTCCAAAACATGGAAAAACAGGAACTCGCACTTGGCACTAAATTAATAAGTTAGTCCCAGAAAATATATAAAAGGCATGCAAAACATCCAAAGTTTGACAAGATAATAGCATGAAACCATAAAAAATTATATATACATTGGAGACGTATCATGGACCACCTTTCTTGATTGCATTGTCTTGATGAAGACTAGTTGATTGCTCCCTGATACGTCTCCATCGTATCTACTTCTCCAAACTCTTTTGCCCTTGTTTTGGACTCTAATTTGCATGATTTGAATGGAACTAACCCCGACTAAAGTTGTTTTCGGCAGAATTGCCTTGGTGTTGTTTTTGTGCAGAAATGAAAGTTCTCAGAACGTCCTAAAAATTTACAGAGAATATTTCTGGAAAATATGAAAATACCTGCGCAAAGATCCACCGGAGGGGGTGAGCCAGTGGGCCACAAGCCCTGTGGCCGCGCCCACACCCCAGGCCGCGGCGTCAGGGCTTGTGGGGCCCACGTGGCTCTGCCGCCCCCAAACTCAGCTCTATTTATTCCCTTTCCTCCAAAATAAATCAAGAGAGAATATTTCATCGTGTTTGCGATACGGAGGCGCCGTCACATCCTGTTCTTCATCTGGAGGGCAGATCTGGAGTACGTTTTGGGCTCCGGATCAAGGAGATCGTCGCCATCGTCATCATCAACCTTCTTCCCTCTCCAATTCCATGAAGCTCTTCATCATTCTTGAGTAATCTTTTCATAGGCTCGCTGGGCGGTGATGAGTAGGATGAGATCTATCATGTAATCGAGTTAGTTTTGACGGGGATTGATCCCTAGTATCCACTATGTTTTGAGATTGATGTTGCTACTACTTTGCCATGCTTAATGCTTGTCACTAGGGCCCGAGTGCCATGATTTCAGATATGAAATTATTATGTTGTCACCAATATATGTATGTTTTAGATCCGATCTTGCAAGTTGTAGTTACCTACTGTGTGTTATGATCCGGCAACCCCGGAGTGACAATAACCGGAACCACTCCCGGTGATGACCATAGTTTGAGGAGTTCATGTGTTCACCAAGTGCTAATGCGTTGGTCCGGTTCTTTATTAAAAGGAGAACCTTAATATCCCGTAGTATCCATTTGGACCGAGCTGCCACGGGAGGGATGGACAATAGATGTCATGCAAGTTCTTTTCCCTAAGCACGTATGACTACACACGGAATGCATGCCTACATCACATTGACGAACGGGAGCTAGCCACATATCTCTCTGTGTTATAACTGTTGCATGTTGAATGTCATCCAACGAATCACCGATCCATTGCCTACGAGTTTGTCCCACTACTGCTGTTACTTGCTACTGCTGCTACTTGCTACTGCTGTTACTTGCTACTGTTGCTATTTGCTACTGCTGTCACTACTGCTGTTCCTTGCCACCGCTGTTACTCGTTACACTGCTGCTACCTGCTACAATACCTTTTCTGGCACCGTTGCCGAGAAAGAATATTTCCCGTCCACGGGCAACTTACTGGCGCCATTGATACAACCGTTAGGAATAGTCTGCCTTGTCACCATATCGTTTCTGGCACCGTTGCTATCATATTACTTTGCTACTGATACTTTGCTTGTAGACACTAATCTTTGAAGTGTGGTTGAATCTGACATATTCAGCTGCTAATACTTGAGAATATTCTTTCACTTCCCGTCATGCGAACCAACAAATTTGGGTTGAATACTCTACCCTCAAAAACTGCAGCGATCCCACGCGCTGGTGGGCCATTGCAAGACAATTGCTAATTGTTGAGCAACTGGGAGCAGCTCTTTTCTGGCTCCGTTGCCGTGGAGGCATCAAGTCAGGAATAGTTGCACGTCAACAACATTTTTTCTGGCGCCGTTGCCGGGGAAGGATAGCTATATTCTCTGAGTCACTTGGGATTTATATCTGCTGATCACTATGAAGAATCTGAAAGATCCAAAAACCAAAGTCTTGCCCTCAACTACGAGGGGAGGTAAGGAACTGCCATCTAGCCCTGCACTTGATTCACCTTTTGTTATGAGTAAGTTTGCGACACCACCTCCTGCTAGAAATCTTGA
Organism: Hordeum vulgare subsp. vulgare; assembly: GCF_904849725.1. Taxonomy (NCBI): domain Eukaryota; kingdom Viridiplantae; phylum Streptophyta; class Magnoliopsida; order Poales; family Poaceae; genus Hordeum; species Hordeum vulgare. Next base: position 526,685,170 of record NC_058519.1, read on the forward strand.
TATGTCGCGTGTGCTTGATGATGCTTATGATGCTACTATGCCTGATACTGCTAGAGATGCTATGCCTGATAGTGCTAGAGATGCTATGCTTGATACTGCTTTGCCTGATGATGCTAGAGATGCTATTTTGCCTGATGATGCTATGCTTGATACTGCTTTGCCTGATGATGCTAGAGATGCTATTTTGCATGTTGATGCTATGCTTGATACTGCTTTGCCTGATGATGCTAGAGATGCTATTTTTCCTGATGATGCTATGCTTGATACTGCTAGAGATACTACTTTGCCTGATATGCCACTAGGGGTATTCCTTGATGCTCATATTGCTAGAGTTACTGCCAATGCTCGTGATGCTTCTGAAACTGCCGATACTATTGAGATAGAACCTGCTTTTGCTCCTGCTAGATCTAGATCTCCTAGATATGAATTGCCTGATATACCTGAGGTTACGTTATGGAGGGAGAGATAGCTGAGGATTTTCTTGCGTGTAAGGATGCCTATGACGCTGAGAAATTACTTCTCAAGTGGAAGGAAAAATCTCTGAAAGCTAGGATGAAATACGACCCGAAGTTTGCCACTTCACCTATCTTTATCACCGATGAGGATTATGAATTCTTTGTCGACCCTGAGATAATCTCTCTAGTCGAATCCGATCCTTTCCACGGTTATGAGTCTGACACGGTCGTAGCCCATCTTACCAAACTACACGATATAGCCACCCTTTTCACTAGTGAGGAGAAGATCCGCTACTACTATATCCTTAAGTTGTTTCCTTTCTCTCTAAAGGATGACGCTAAAGCCTGGTTCAGTTCTCTTGCTCCTGGATGTGTGAGTAGTCCCCAGGATATGGTCTATTACTTCTGTGAGAAATATTTCCCTGCCCATAAGAAGCAAGCTACCTTGCAGGAAATATACAACTTTGCTCAACTCAAATAAGAGAGTCTCCCACAAGCTTGGGGGAGGCTCATTCAGCTACAAAATGTTTTGCCTGATCACCCTCTTAAGAAGAACGAGATACTTGATATCTTCTATAACGGACTTACCGATGCCTCTAGAGACCACCTAGATAGTTGTGCCGGTTGTGTTTTAAGGGAACGAACTGTAGAACAAGCTGAGATTCTACTGAATAACATCTTGATCAACGATAATGCTTGGACTATTCCCGAACCACCTCCTAAGCCAACTCTGAAGAAAATAGGTATTCTATTCCTCAGTCCCGAAGATATGCAAGAAGCCAAGAAATCTATGCAAGAGAAAGGCATTAGATCTGAAGATGTCAAAATCTAGCACCTATCGAAGAGATCCATGGTCTCGATAACCCGATACAAGTAGTAGAAGTGAATTCTCTGCGTAGGTTTGATAAGAGTGATATTCCTTTTGATAAACCTGCTAGCCTATGCTTGATGAATTTGACAACTTTGTTGCCAAACAACAAAGTTTCAATGATTATGTTAGCAGACATTTGGAACAAAGTACTCGTATGCTTAGTCATTTAAGTGCTTGTATAGACATAAATGTCAATGATCTGAAGCTTCTGAGTAAACATGCCTCTATGATTACTACTCAGGTAGAACAAGTACTTAAAGCTCAGAATGACTTGCTCAATGAATTAAATGACAACTCTGTCAGAGTCATTACTAGAGGAGGCAAAATGACTCAGGAACCTTTGTATCCTGAAGGCCATCCTAAGAGAATTGATCAAGATTCTCAAGGAATTAATGCTGATACACCTAGTCATCCTAAGAAGAAGGATCATAGAAACCTACATGTCAGTTCACCAAATACTATCACACCTGAAGAACCAAATGATATTTCTGCGTCTGATGCAGAAACACAATCTGGTGATGAACATGAACCTGGTGACAATATGGACAGCGATGTTCATAATAATGCCCAACCTAGCAATGATTAGGATGTGGAGATTGAACCTACGGTTAATCCTGATAACCCACAACCTAAGAAATACGATAAGAATGACTCCACTGCTAGGAAGCATGGTAAAGAAAGGGAGCCATGGGTTCAGAGACCTATGCCCTTTCCTCCTAAGCCATCCAAGAAAAAGGATGATGAGGATTTTGAGCGCTTTATTGAAAAGATAAGACCCATGTTTCTGCAGATGCGGTTAATTGATATGCTCAAACTGTCTCCATATGCCAAGTACATGAAAGATATGGTGACTAATAAACGGAAGATACCAGATCTTGAGATCTCCACCATGCTTGCCAATTACACTTTCAAAGGTGGAACTCCTAAGAAACTTGGTGATCCCGGAGTGCCCACTATACCTTGCTCCATTAAATGAAACTACGTAAGAACTGCCTTATGTGACCTTGGAGCCGGTGTTAGTGTTATGCCTCTCTCTCTTTACCGTAGACTTGAACTGGATAAGTTGACACCCACTGAAATCTCTCTGCAAATGGCCGACAAATCAACTGCTTTCCCAATCGGCATTTGCGAGGATGTGCCTGTTGTGGTTGCTAACGTCACTACCTTAACAGACTTTGTTATCTTGGATATTCCCGAGGATGATGCCATGGCTGTCATCCTCGGAAGACCCTTTTTAAACACTGCATGGGCTGTTATAGATTGCAACAAAGGCAATGTCACTTTCCATGTCAACGGTAATGAGTATACAGTGCACTTTCCGAAGAAACGATATCAAGTACATTGCATCAATGCTATCGAAAAAACTTCATCGATTCTTATTGGGAGCTTTGAATGCCCTATTCCTCGTGTCAAGATGAAGTATGATTTGCTTGTTGGGGAGATTCATACGCCCATTGAGGTGACTTAGTGGCTATTCGACAATTCTCCGTTTCCTTTTGCGATTTGAAAAAGTTTTGTCATGAGGATTTGATCAACCCCATTGACGGATTTCTTTCGATGACCATGAAATGGATGAATCAAAGAGTCACATACCTTTGTTTTAAGCTTTCACTTTCTGTTGCTTAGAAGGAAAATGATAGATTTAGTTAAGTTTTTCCTGTTTTCTATTTTAGTGTCCCGGAGAAAAGTACCCCGAAAATAAAAGTTCTCAGATGGTCCTGAAAATCAAATATGATTTTTTCTGGTTTTTTTGAAAAATACTGGGACTGAGAGGTGGCCTGGGGGCCACACCAGTGGGCTACAAGCCCTGACGCCGCGGGCTCCCCCTGGCCGCGGCCACCAACCTTGTGGGGCCCACAAGGACCCCCTCCACTCATTCCAGCTCCCATCCTCTTCTTCTACCTCTAGAAAAAATTGTTTCGCAGCTCAAACCCGTGTTCTTGCTCATTTGGCTGTGATTTTCGATCTCCTTGCTCAAAGCACCATTCTCCGAACCGTTTTATGGTAATTACTCCTTAGTAAGTGACCCCTCCATTGGTCCAATTAGTTTCTACTCTAGTGCTTTATCCTTCGCGTATTCTTGCTACCTTGGTGACCCTGTTCTTGAGCTTGAAATTTTGATTTTATCTGGTCCCAAGTAGTTTTAGCGCGTGATACGGTCTCTAGGCACTAGTAGGAGTAGTTGCTACAAGGTGTGGTTGGTCTTTAGTCACTTTTCTCTTGAACTTCAAAAATTTCAGCAAAAAGAAATTATGTTCAGGAGGAAGTTTCATGGTGGTTCCTCAATTAAGAAGGGTCCCCGTCTTTCTATTCGAGAGTCCGATCCTTATCAACTAAGGGGCGCACCGGTACAACCATGTGAATGGCCTTCCGATGAGTTCATGATCGAAGCAGGCTTCAAGGATGAGTTTGATACACTTGTCCGCAATGCCGGGTTAGAAGAATTCCTATCATATAAATGTGAACAGTATGCTATGCTCACTGCCTCTTTTGTGCGTAGATTTAAATTTTCAGTTGGCTGTGACTCATCCATACTGTTTGATCTGTATGATAAATCCTACACCATGGATTTGGAGGATTTCCATAGGATTTGCAAGATACCCGATGGGGGTAGTCTTAATGATCCTGCTAAGTCTTCGGTTAGAGATTTTGTCTCTAGTATAACTGTTGGAGAAACTAGAGACATCACGCAAGCTACCATAGGAAGCATTCATTTCCCTGGCTTGCACTACTTTGCCCTCTTCATAGGTAGATGCATTAACGGCAAGGTTGAACATTGTCACCTATGCGCATCCGATCTTAGTATCCTTAAGAGCGCAGTGACGAGTGACAAAAGCTTCAACGTGGGAGCTATTATAGCAATGAGGCTAAATAAGAATGCTATTGATGGGGATTTCTTTGGCGGCATCTATGCCACTCGCATAGCAAATTTTCTTGGAGTACCCATCCGCGCAGGAGATCCCCTACTCCATACAGCTTTCCTTGACTCCGTCGCTATGACACGCTACCAGTTCCTTGAGAGGGATGATGAATCCCTCCTATACCGATTGATATTTAACCGACAACGTGTTTTCCATATTACCCTCCCTGCTCCCGCTTTCTTTGACTTTCAGGTAAAACGGAGATACTACATAACCAGAGGAGAGGCAGAGGAGTATGAGAGGGAGGAAAAGGCTACTCGTCTCCGTGAGGCAGCTATTCAGGCAGTGGCTGCAGCGCTCCCGTATAACCCCGATTGTGATTTCTGGTTTCGCCAGGACCGTCCTTGGGAGTAGATCAAGCTAGGCCAAAAGCCTAAGCTTGGGGGAGTACGTGTTCTCACCGACTTTACATTCATGCTCATGCTTTCACTTTGTTAGTTGATGTTTATACTTTGCCACTGTATTATCCATGCTAGTTTATTTTTCGTTTTCTTGTTTTCTTGTTTTGTGTCCTTTTGAGAAAACCCAAAAAGATTTTCCTTTCTTCTTTTGCTTGTTGGGAGCTTTCCCGTGTAAATAGTTTTCTTTTTCTTTGTGTCAAGGTAGAAGATATTGGTTACAATGTTTAGTGGCTTTTGCATGCATGCCTATTTAGCTTTCAAAGAGCCATATTACTTTGTATTCTCCTTTGTGTTTGCCTGCAGATTCAGCTTTAGTCCAATGCACGAGCACTCTTATTATTGTTCACATCGTTCGATCGTGCAAGTGAAAGGCAATAATGATGATATATGATGAAGTGACTGAGACTGGAAAAGCTGTTATAAACTCTATCTATTTTGTTTTTCTAAATATGACTAGCTCATCATGCCTGATTCAACTTTGTTGTGAGAGAACCATGTTTGTAATGACAACTTAGAGATCACAGTTTCTGATGCCATGCTTATTTAGCTAGGAGCTTATAATGGTTTGTCTTGAATGCCAACATAGATTTTGAGACGACTATGATGTATTATGATAGGATGGTATTCTCCTTTGAATGATTCAAGTGGCTTGACTTGGCGCATGTTCATGCATGTAGTTGAAACAAAATCAACATAGCCTCTATGATGTTCATGTTCATGGTGATTTATATCCTGCTCATGCTTGCACTCAATGTTAGTCAAACTCATTGCATCTTGATGACGGTTGTCGCTCTCTAATTGGTCGCTTCCCAGTCTTTTGCTAGCCTTCACTTGTACTAAGCGGAATACTGCTTGTGCATCCACCTCCATAAACCCAAAGTTGTGCCTTATGAGTCCACCATATCTACCTATGTGTGGTATCTACCTGCCGTTCCAAGTAAATTTGCATGTGCCATTCTCTAAACCTTCAAGAAATAATCTGTTTTGCTTGCCCGAACCGCTCATGTGGTGACAGGGGGCTATTGGTATCTTCCATGTTAGGCGTGTTATCCTCGACATGTGTTTATTCACTGTCATTCACGAGAAAGGGGCCGGTAATTGGAATGCCTAGTTCCACGCTTAAATCGAAAACATAACTGTAAAACAAGACTCCCCCCGGATTGATGTTAGTATGGACGGTACCCGAGGATTCGGCTAGCCGTGGAGTGTGATTGATTGGTGGTGGGGGAATTAAAACTTTACTTTTCTGTTTGGGAACCGCCTATAGCATGAGTAGCATGGAAGATATTGAGAACTCTTGGTCATTGCGTTGAAAATGAAAGCATGCCACCCAAAATTATTATCTCTGTTTTCAAAGCTTGAGCTCTCGCACCTCTGCAAATCAATGCTTCCCTCTGCAAAGGGCCTGTCTATTTATTTTCCTGTTGAGTCATCCCCTTCTTATATAAGCACTAATTAGAGAGCATATCTGTCATTTTTATGCTTTGCTTTTGATTGATATTGAGTATGACTATGACTAGATCTTTGTTGCTATGAATTACAATGTTTAGTCAGCCATCGATCCTTGAAAGTGCTCTACATTTATGTTTTGCGGTCTCAGAAAGAGCTATCGAGATACCACCTATTCATATTGCTTCATGCTTGTTTTGGTTGAATTGTTGGTATCTGAAACTCATTATTATTTGCTCGCTAGCTGATTATGCCATTGATATTAGTTTATCGTGAGACCTTTGTGTCACTTGCTTATGTGGTTAACTTGTGATCTTGCTGAAATTCTGGTTATGAGTTAGACATAGTTTTAACAACAAGATCAAACAGAGTTTGTCAAAGTTTTTCTTTCTCTTTCAGTTTGTCAACTAAGTTGCTTGAGGACAAGCAAGGTTTTAAGCTTGGGGGAGTTTGATACGTCTCCATCGTATCTACTTTTCCAAACTCTTTTGCCCTTGTTTTGGACTCTAATTTGCATGATTTGAATGGAACTAACCCGGACTGACGCTGTTTTCAGCAGAATTGCCATGGTGTTGTTTTTGTGCAGAAATGAAAGTTCTCGGAACGTCCTAAAAATTTACGGAGAATATTTCTGGAAAATATGAAAAATACATGCGCAAAAATCCACCGGAGGAGGTTAGCCAGTGGGCCACAAGCTCTATGGCCACGACCACCCCCCAGGCTGCGGCGTCAGTGCTTGTGGGGCCCACGTGGATCTGCCGCCCCAAACTCAGCTCTATTTATTCCCTTTCGTCCCGAAAAAATCAAGAGATAAGATTTCATCGCGTTTGCGATACGGAGGCGCGACCACATCCTGTTCTTCATCCGGAGGGTAGATCTGGAGTCTGTTTTGGGCTCCGGATCAAGGAGATCGTCGCCATTGTCATCATCAACCTTCTTCCCTCTCCAATTCCATGAAGCTCTTCATCGTTCGTCAGTAATCTATTCGTAGGCTCGCTGGGCGGTGATGAGTAGGATGAGATCTATCATGTAATCGAGTTAGTTTTGACGCTACTGTTACTCGTTACACTACTGCTACCTGCTACAATACTTTTTGTGGCACCATTGTCGGGAATGAATATTTCCCATCCACGGGCAACTTACTGGCGCCATTGATACAACCATTAGGAATAGTCTGCCTTGTCACCAGATCGTTTCTGGCACCGTTGCTATCATATTACTTTGCTACTGATACTTTGCTTGCAGACACTAATCTTTCCGGTGTGGTTGAATCTGACACATTCACCTGCTAATACTTGAGAATATTCTTTCACTTCCGGTCGTGCGAACCAACAAATTTGGGTTGAATACTCTACCCTCGAAAACTGTCGCGATCCCACGCGCTGGTGGGCCATTGCAAGACAATTGCTAATTATTGAGTGATACGTCCATTTTGCATCGTGCTTTCATGTTGATATTTATTGCTTTATGGGCTGTTATATTACTTGTGGTACCATATTTATGCCTTTTCTCTCTTATTTTGCAAGGTTTATTTGAAGAGGGAGAATTTAGGCAGATGGAATTCTGGACTGGAAAAGGAGCAAATCTTAGTCCTCTATTCTGCACATCTCCAAATGCCCTGAAAAGTTACGTGGATTTTTTTGGGATTATAAAAAAAATACTGGGCAAAAGAAGTTCCGGAGGGGGGCTGCCAGGGCGCCACAAGCCCTGCCACCGCCACCCCCTGGTGGCGGAGTGGGGGCTTGTGGGCTCCCTGACGGCCCACTAGCCCCCCTCTTTTTCTATATGAAGGGTTTTGGTCTAGAAAAAAAAATCATTCGGGAGCTTTTTCATGGTTTCGCCGCCGCCACGAGGCGGAACTTGAGCATATCCAATCTAGAGCTCCGGCAGGACGATCGTGGTGGGGAAACTTTCCTCCCGGAGGGGGAAATCGTCCCCATCGTCATCACCAATACTCCTCTCATCGGAGGGGAGGCATCTTCATCAACATCCTCATCAACACCATCTCCTCTCCAATCCCTAGTTCATCTCTTGTAACCAATCTTCGTCTCACGACTCCGATTGGTACTTGTAAGGTTAATAGTAGTGTTGATTACTCTTTGTAGTTGATGCTAGTTGGATTACTTGGTGGTAGAGTTTATGTTCCAATCCATGATGCTATTCATTACACCTCTGATCATGATTATGATTATGTTTTGTGAGTAGTTACTTTTGTTCCCGAGGACATGGGATAAGTCATGCTAATAATAGTCATGTGAATTTGATATTCGTTCGGTATTTTGATATGCTGTATGTTGTTTTTCCTCTAGTGGTGTTATTTGAACGTTTACTACATAACACTTCACCATATTTGGGCCTAGAGGAAGGCATTGGGAAGTAGTAAGTAGATGATGGGTTGCTGGAGTGACAGAAGCTTAAACCCCAGTCTATGCGTTGCATCGTGAGGGGCTGATTTGGATCCACTAGTTTAATGCTATGGTTAGACTTTGTCTTAATTCTTCTTTTGTAGTTGCGGATGCTTGCGTTAGAGGTTAATCATAAGTGGGATGCTTGTCCAAGTAAGTGCAGTACCCAAGCGCCGGTCCACCCACATATCAAACTATCAAAGTAACGAACGCAAATCATATGAAGATGATGAAACTAGCATGACAGAAATTCCTGTGTGTCCTCGGGAGCGTTTTCCCTCTTATAAGACTTTGTTCAGGCTTGTCCCTTGCTAAAAAAGGGATTGGGCCACTTTCTGCACCGTTGCTACTACTTGTTACTTGTTACTTTTTTGCTTGCTACGTTTCACCTTGCTACACAATCACTTGTTACCGCTACTTTCAGTGCTTGCAGTTATTACCTTGCTGAAATCCGTTTATCAGAGGCTTTTGCTCCTCGTTGGGTTCGACACTCTTACTTATCGAAAGAACTACGATTGATCCCCTATACTTGTGGGTCATCAAGACTCTTTTCTGGCACCGTTGCCGGCGAGTGAAGTGCCTTTGGTAAGTGGAAATTGGTAAGGAAACATTTTTATACTGTGCTGAAATTTATTGTCACTTGTCACTATGGAAACTGTTCCTTTGAGGAGTTTGTTCAGGGTATATTCACCACAAATGGAAGCAAGAGGAGTTGTTCCTCAACCTGAGGTACCTACTGAAAATATCTTTTATGAAATTCCTTCGGGTATGCTTGAGAAACTGCTGGCTAATCCTTTTACAGGAGATGGATCTTCATATCCAGACTTGCATCTGATCTATGTAGATGAAGTTTGTGGTTTATTTAAGCTTGCAGGTTTGCCCGAGGATGAGGTAAAGAAGAAAGTCTTTCCTTTATCTTTGAAGGATAAGGCGTTGACATGGTATAGGCTATGTGATGATACTGGATCATGGGGCTACAATCGGTTGAAATTGGAATTTCATCAAAAGTTCTATCCTATGCATTTAGTACATCGTGATCGGAACTTTATTTATAACTTTTGGCCTCATGATAGGGAAAGCAGAGCTCAAGCTTGGGGGAGGCTTAAATCAATGCTATATTCATGCCCTAATCATGAGCTCTCGAGAGAAATCATCACTCAAAACTTTTATGCTCGGCTTTCTCATGAAGATCGTACCATGCTTGACACTTCTTGTACTGGTTCTTTTATGAAGAAGGATATTGATCACAAGTGGAATTTATTGGAAAGAATCAAATGCAACTCTGAAGATTGGGAGCTGGAGGAAGGTAAGGAGTCAGGTATGAACTTCCAGTTTGATTGCGTTAAATCTTTTGTTGAGACAAACACTTCTAGAGACTTTAGCACTAAGTATGGACTTGACTCTGAGATAGCAGCTTTTCTATGTGAATCTTTTGGTGCTCATGTTGATCTTCCCAAAGAGAAGTGGTTTAAATATCATCCTCCTGTAGAAAGTAACATAGCCAAAACCAATCTAGTTGAGGAGAAAGTCATTTCTTTTAGTGATCCTGTTGTTCCTTGTGCTTACACTGAGAAACCACCATACCCTGCTAGGATAAAGGATTATTCTAAAGCTCCAACTGTGATACGTAGGGGTTACATTAGACCACTTGCACCCCCTGAGGAGATTAGAGTTGAACCTAGTGTTGCTATTATCAAAGATCTCTTAGCCGAAGACATAGATGGGCATGTTATCAAATTCTGTGAGGACTCCGCTAGAATTGCTAAACCTCACACGAAGGACAAATACAGACCTGTAGTTGGCCTGCCCGTTGTTTCTGTCAAGATAGGAGATCACTGTTACCATGGTTTATGTGATATGGGAGCTAGTGTTAGTGCAATACCCCGTTCTCTATATGATGAAATCAAAGACGAGATTGCACCTGCTGAGTTAGAACCCATTGATGTCACTATTACGCTAGCTAATTGCGACACTATCTGCCCTCTAGGAATTGTGAGAGACGTAGAAGTCCTGTGTGGTAAGACGAAGTATCCTACTGATTTCCTCGTCCTTGGTATTGCACAAGATAACTTTTGTCCCATCATATTTGGTAGACCCTTTCTCAACACTGTCAATGCTCACATTGATTGCATTAAACAGACTGTGACAGTTAATTTCGAGGGTGTGCCTCATGAATTTAACTTCTCCAAGTTTGGAAGACAACCCCATGAAAGAGAGTCGTCTGGTAGAGATGAAATCATTGCTCTTGCCTCTATTGACGTACCTCCTACGAATCCTTTAGAGCAATATCTTCTTGAGCATGAAAATGATATGCATATGGAGGAGAGAGATGAGATAGATAAAATTGTCTTAGAACAATATCCTATTCTCAAGAATAATCTGCGTGTTGAACTGCTTGGGGATCCTCCCCCACCAAAGGGTGATCCTGTGTTCGAGCTTAAACAATTGCCTGATACTCTTAAGTATGCCTATCTTGATGAGAAGGAGATATATCCTGTCATTATTAGTGCCCTCCTTTCAGAGCAAAAAGAGAAGAAGTTACTAAGAACTCTGAGGAAGCACTGTGCTGCTATTGGATATACTCTTGATGATCTTAAGGGTATTAGTCCTACTCTATGTCAGCACAAGATTAAAACCGATCCTGACTTCAAACCAGTTACTGATCATCAAAGGAGATCGAATCCAAAGATGAAAGAGGTCGTTAGAGAAGAAATATTAAAGCTTCTAGAAGCAGGAATCATTTATCCTGTTGCTCATAGTGATTGGGTAAGTCCAGTACATTGCATACCTAAGAAGGGAGGTATCACCGTCGTTCCTAATGATAAGGATGAACTAATCCCACAAAGGATTATTACCGGCTATAGGATGGTGATAGACTTCCGGAAACTGAACAAGGCAACCATGAAAGATCATTATCCTTTGTCGTTCATCGACCAAATGCTAGAAAGGCTATCAAAACACACACACTTCTGCTTTCTAGACGGTTATTCAGGTTTCTCGCAAATACCTGTTGCACAATCTGATCAAGAGAAAACCACTTTCACCTGTCCCTTCGGTACCTTTGCTTATAGACGTATGCCTTTTGGCTTATGCAATGCATGTGCCACCTTCCAAAGATGTATGATGGCTATATTCTCTGACTTTTTTGAAAAGATTGTCGAGGTTTTCATGGATGACTTCTCCGTTTACGGGTCTTCCTTTGATGATTGCCTCAACAACCTTGATCGAGTCTTACAGAGATGTGAAGATACCAACCTCATCTTGAATTGGGAGAAGTGCCACTTTATGGTTAATGAAGGTATCGTCTTCGGACACAAAATTTCTGAAAGAGGCATTGAAGTTGATAAGGCTAAGGTTGATGCAATTGAGAAAATGCCTTGCCCCACAGATATCAGAGGTATACGAAGTTTCCTAGGTCATGTTGGTTTCTATAGAAGGTTCATTAAGGACTTATCTAAGATTTCTAGGCCTCTTACCAACCTCTTGCAGAAGGATGTTCCTTTTGTTTTTGATGAGGATTGTGAGGAAGACTTTGAAATACTTAAGAAGGATTTGATAACCGCACCTATTGTTGAACCACCTGACTGGAACTTGCCCTTTGAAATCATGTGTGACGCTAGTGATTATGATGTTGGTGCTGTTCTAGGACAAAGAGTTGACAAGAAGTTTAATATCATTCACTACGCTAGTAAAACTCTAGACAGTGCCCAAAGAAACTATGCCACTACGGAGAAGGAATTTTTAGCAGTCATGTTTGCATGTGAAAAGTTCAGATCTTATATAGTTGACTCCAAAGTCACTATTCAATCTGATCATGCTGCTATTAAGTACCGTATGGAGAAGAAGAACACTAAGCCTAGGCTGATCAGATGGGTTCTCCTGCTACAGGAATTTGATTTGCACGTCGTTGACCGAAAGGGTGCTAATAACCCTGTAGCAGATAACTTGTCTAGGCTAGAGAATGTCCTTGATGACCCACTACCTATTGATGACAACTTTCCTGATGAGAAATTAAATGTCATTCGCACTTCACATAGTGCATCGTGTTATGCCGATTATGCAAACTATTCGTAGCCAAATACATACCACCCAGTTTCACCTATCAGCAAAAGAAGAATTTCTTCTTTGATTTGAGACACTACTTCTGGGATGATCCTCACCTTTATAAGGAAGGAGTAGATGGTGTTATTAGACGTTGTGTGACTGAACATGAACAGGGACAGATCCTGTAGAACTGTCATTCCGAAGCCTACGGAGGACACCACGCTGGAGATAGAACTGCCCATAAGGTATTGCAATCAGGTTTCTATTGGCCCACTCTCTTCTAGGATGCCCGTAAGTTTGTCTTGTCTTGTGACGAATGCCAAAGAATAGGGAATATCAGTAAGCGTCAGGAAATGCCTATGAACTATTCAATTGTCATTGAACCATTTGATGTCTGGGGCTTTGATTATATGGGACCTTTCCCAAGTTCCAATGGGTACACTCACATCTTAGTTGCTGTGGATTACGTTACTAAGTGGGTAGAAGCTATCCCCACTAAAAATGCGGATCACCACACCTCTATTAAGATGCTTAAAGAAGTCATTTTCCCAAGATTTGGAGTCCCTAGATATTTGATGACTGATGGCGGTTCACACTTCATTCATGGTGTTTTCCGCAAGATGCTCGCTAAGTATGATGTCAACCATATAGTTGCATCTCCTTATCATCCTGAGTCTAGTGGTCAAGTGGAGTTGAGTAATAGGGAGATCAAATTGATCCGACAAAAGACCGTCAATAGACCTCGAAAGAATTGGTCTAGCAAACTTGACGATGCACTATGGGCTTATAGGACTGCTTATAAGAATCCCGTGGGCATGTCACCGTATAAAATGGTTTACGGTAAGGCGTGTCATTTACCTATTGACCTGGAACACAAAGCTTATTGGGAATCAAAGAGCTCAACTTTGATTTCAAACTTGCCGGTGAGAAGCGGTTGTTTGATATCAGCTCGTTAGATGAATGGACAGCCCAGTCATATGAGAATGCCAAGTTGTTCAAGGAAAAGGTTAAGAGATGGCACGAGAAACGAATACAGAAACGAGAGTTCAATGTAGGTGATTATGTCCTGCTATACAATTCTCGTTTGAGATTCTTTGCACGCAAGCTTCTCCCTAAATGGGAAGGTCCCTATGTTATCGAGGAAGTATATCGTTCCGATGCCAACAAAATCAATAACAAGGAAGGAAATTTTCCTACAGTGGTAAATGGGAAAAGAATCAAGCATTACATCTCTGGTACTCCCATAAATGTGAGACCAATATCATCAATTTCATAACTCTAGAGGAGTACATAAGGGATGTTTATTAGCCTGTTTCAGACCCTGAAAATGAAGAGATATCTGTTTCGGTAAGAAATTGGACTCCGATGCTTTTCCAATAGGAAATTTCCTCCATTTTGGAATTTTTGGAAAATTAGAAAAATAAAAAGCAGTCCGGAGAGCGAACGAGGCGGCCACAAGCCCTGCCACCGCCCCTACCCCCCTTGTGGCAGAGGGCAAGCTTGTGGGCACCTCGTGTGCCTCCCGGACTCCGTTTTCTTGCGGAGCACTCCTTCTGGTCTAGAAAAAATCAATATATATTCACCCGAAGGTTTTGATCTCCGTATCGTGTAGTTTTCCTCTGTTTTCGTTTCGAGCTTATTGGCTACCGCAGATTTAGAGCAAATATGTCTCATGAATCTGTTGGGGAGAATGATCTTCACCAAGTTCATGAGGAAGTAGATGCTGATCTGAAAAGAGTAGAAGTCACGGAAGCCAGGGACCAAGCTAAGGAGAAAACCCAAGCTAGGGAGGAAGTTCAACCTATGTTCAACATTGAAGATGTTGAAGGAGTAGATTTTCTCCAACCCTTCCTCCACGTGCTGTCTCCATCCTTGATTGAACTCTTGAGGTTTTGCGAAACAACTCGTGCTCGCAATATTTTCCTTTCTCGTGAAGTTGCTTTGCTGGAAAACCATGTCACAGATCTCAACGGTATAAATCAAAGATTGATAGCTCTCTTGGAATCAAAGGTGACAACTTCACCACCTTCAGCACCAAAGGAAGACAACTAAGCATTGGTATGGGCAATCCCCTTTGCTTCTTCCAAGCTTGGGGGAGTTGCCCTGGTATCGTATCACCTTTGTATCTTTTGCTTTTACCTTTGTTTTAGTTCTTTCCTTTTCAGTTTTTATTTCTTCTCTTAGAGGAATATGTCTTTAGTGTTTAGTTTGAGTCATTTGATTTTGTCTCTCCCCCGATCTATTCGAGCTTACGAGCTATATAATAAAGAGTGTCTTAGTCAAGGGCTTTGCTTTGTGCCATGATCAAAAGTATGAAAAGAACGATAGCATGAAAGATCATGAGACGATCTTATGGAAAGTTATAGCTTCACTTATGACATGTATGATGATTGAAACTTGTTGAGAACAATTCAACATAGACCTCAGTCATTGTTGCAATTAATAAGAAGTAATAAGGAAAGAGAGGTTCACAAATAAATATATCATCTTAGACACTTTTTACAATTGTGAGGACTCACCAAACTATTACATGCTTAGGGGTAGATGTTGGACAAGGAAGACAACATAATGAATTGTGTTTGCTTGGTTCCAAACAATGTTATATGATTAGAGATCCCTTAGCATGTGACGATTGCTTCCACCTCATATTAGCCAAAACTCCCGCACCAAGTAGAGATACTACTTGTGCATCCATAAACCTCCAACCTAGTTTTGCCATGAGAGTCCACCATACCTACCTATGGATTGAATAAGATCCTTCAAGTAAATTGTCATTGTTGCAAGCAATAAAAAATTGCTCTCTAATATGTATGATCTATTAGTGTGTGGAAAATAAGCTTTGTACGAACCTGTGATGAGGAAGACATAAAAGCGACAGACTGCATAATAAAGTTCTTTATCACAGGAGGCAATATAAAGTGACGTTCCTCCGCACTAAGAGGACACACATCAAACCTCAAAAGCGCATGACAACCTCTCTTATTTGGGCTTTCATGTTGATATTTATTGCTTTATGGGCTGTTATATTACTTGTGGTACCATATTTATGCCTTTTCTCTCTTACTTTGCAAGGTTTATTTGAAGAGGGAGAATTCAGGCACCTGGAATTCTGGACTGGAAAAGGAGCAAATCTTAGTCCTCTATTCTGCACATCTCCAAATGCCCTGAAAAGTTACGTGGATTTTTTTGGGATTATATAAAAAATACTGGGCAAAAGAAGTTCCGGAGGGGGGCTGCCAGGGCGCCACAAGCCCTGCCACCGCCACCCCCTGGTGGCGGAGTGGGGGCTTGTGGGCTCCCTGACGGCCCACTAGCCCCCCTCTTTTTCTATATGAAGGGTTTTGGTCTAGAAAAAAAATCATTCGGGAGCTTTTTCATGGTTTCGCCGCCGCCACGAGGCGGAACTTGAGCATATCCAATCTAGAGCCCCGGCAGGACGATCCTGGTGGGGAAACTTTCCTCCCGGATGGGGAAATCGTCGCCATCGTCATCACCAATACTCCTCTCATCGGAGGGGAGGCATCTTCATCAACATCCTCATCAACACCATCTCCTCTCCAATCCCTAGTTCATCTCTTGTAACGAATCTTCGTTTACCGTGAGACCTTTGTGTCACTTGCTTATGTGGTTAACTTGTGATCTTGCTGAAATTCTGGTTATGAGTTAGACATAGTTTTAACAACAAGATCAAACAGAGTTTGTCAAAGTTTTTCTTTCTCTTTCAGTTTGTCAACTGAGTTGCTTGAGGACAAGCAAGGTTTTAAGCTTGGGGGAGTTTGATACGTCTCCATCGTATCTACTTTTCCAAACTCTTTTGCCCTTGTTTTGGACTCTAATTTGCATGATTTGAATGGAACTAACCCGGACTGACGCTGTTTTCAGCAGAATTGCCATGGTGTTGTTTTTGTGCAGAAATGAAAGTTCTCGGAACGTCCTAAAAATTTACGGAGAATATTTCTGGAAAATATGAAAAATACATGCGCAAAAATCCACCGGAGGAGGTTAGCCAGTGGGCCACAAGCTCTATGGCCACGAGCACCCCCAGGCTGCGGCGTCAGTGCTTGTGGGGCCCACGTGGATCTGCCGCCCCCAAACTCAGCTCTATTTATTCCCTTCCGTCCCGAAAAAATCAAGAGAGAAGATTTCATCGCGTTTGCGATACGGAGGCGCGACCACATCCTGTTCTTCATCCGGAGGGTAGATCTGGAGTCTGTTTTGGGCTCCGGATCAAGGAGATCGTCGCCATTGTCATCATCAACCTTCTTCCCTCTCCAATTCCATGAAGCTCTTCATCGTTCGTGAGTAATCTATTCGTAGGCTCGCTGGGCGGTGATGAGTAGGATGAGATCTATCATGTAATCGAGTTAGTTTTGACGCTACTGTTACTCGTTACACTGCTGCTACCTGCTACAATACTTTTTGTGGCACCATTCTCGGGAAAGAATATTTCCCATCCACGGGCAACTTACTGGCGCCATTGATACAACCGTTGGGAATAGTCTGCCTTGTCACCAGATCGTTTCTGGCACCGTTGCTATCATATTACTTTGCTACTGATACTTTGCTTGCAGACACTAATCTTTCCGGTGTGGTTGAATCTGACACATTCAGCAGCTAATACTTGAGAATATTCTTTCACTTCCGGTCGTGCGAACCAACAAATTTGGGTTGAATACTCTACCCTCGAAAACTGTCGCGATCCCACGCGCTGGTGGGCCATTGCAAGACAATTGCTAATTATTGAGTGATACGTCCATTTTGCATCGTGCTTTCATGTTGATATTTATTGCTTTATGGGCTGTTATATTACTTGTGGTACCATATTTATGCATTTTCTCTCTTATTTTGCAAGGTTTATTTGAAGAGGGAGAATTTAGGCAGATGGAATTCTGGACTGGAAAAGAGCAAATCTTAGTCCTCTATTCTGCACATCTCCAAATGCCCTGAAAAGTTACGTGGATTTTTTTGGGATTATATAAAAAATACTGGGCAAAAGAAGTTCCGGAGGGGGGCTGCCAGGGCACCACAAGCCCTGCCACCGCCACCCCCTGGTGGCGGAGTGGGGGCTTGTGGGCTCCCTGACGGCCCACTAGCCCCCCTCTTTTTCTATATGAAGGGTTTTGGTCTAGAAAAAAAATCATTCGGGAGCTTTTTCATGGTTTCGCCGCCGCCACGAGGCGGAACTTGAGCATATCCAATCTAGAGCTCCGGCAGGACGATCCTGCCGGGGAAACTTCCCTCCCGGAGGGGGAAATCGTCGCCATCGTCATCACCAACACTCCTCTCATCGGAGGGGAGGCATCTTCATCAACATCCTCATCAGCACCTGTCGTGGGTATAAGCCTGACAGTAGATGTGTAGGGTACGAAAAGGATGGGCAGAGCCTTAGCTACGGCGAGGTTGTATGAGTTCAGGCCCCTCTGCGGTGGAGGTAATAGCCCTACGTCTCAGTGCTCTAGGAGCTTGTTGTCGAGTGGAATGTGGAATACAATGATTTGCTAACCCCTGCACCAGTGGGGGAGGGTGGCTTATATAGAGTGCGCTGGCTCCACAACGGTTTGGTGCGCACGGGTGGAGTAGTGGCGAATAAATGCCTACGTTACAGGTAATGTACGTCTTAAATGCTAATAAAGGCGTGTGGAAATGTATGACCGTTTCCCCCCAGGGGGGTTACGATGCACAGAGTGGAATCCAGTCGGTTAGTTTGATATTCTCCGAATGCTCGTCTCCGACTGGATGGTTGAAGATCTGTTACCGACTGGATGATGGGAACTTCTTAATTCAGTCGGAACTGACTAAGGGCCTTGTCTCTTATGAAGGGTAGTCCTTGGGTAGGACCTACAGGGGAGGCCTATGACCCTATCCTAGGACTATAACCCCATCATTAGTCCCCGAATGGATTGGGGTTGGAACGACGAAGCGATGCTTGAAGTTTGGATCCGACTGGAACGGATGTGACTTTGGCGTTGCTTGCCTCGATCCATTTTATCTTTTCTGACCAACGATCGGAGTGGAAGTATTTGTGGAACAAACTGTCAGAAACCGAGTGCTCCCGCGGTATCTTCTGACGTGATCTGTCAACTGACAGCGGCGGATTTTCCGGGATCCTCAAATTTCGGTTACCGCGCGCTCAGCGGGGATGACACCATCGCGCTGGAGTAGCGCCTGACGCCTCGATTCTCGCGCCTTCAACCTCTCCACTAATATCGCCGCGGTTGGTCGGGGGATAAGGTTTCGGGGCCACCTGCCAGTGACCCAGTCGGAACCTTACTTAAATCCCAGCGGCGAGGGTTTTTCGTTACGCTCGCCGAATCTTTTGCCTTTGCTCGCCCCGTCCTTCTCGCCACCTCCAGTGCACCTAAACTCCTTCCTCCTTCTTCCCCTCTGCGGATCCGCAGCTTCCGCCATGACCAAGGGTCAGACCAGCAAGATGGAGGCGAGGAAGAAGAAGGGGAAGGCGGCGGCTCCTACCCAGCGGCGGCAGCGACCGCTGCCGGCGGGGTGTATCCAAGGAGACTTCCTCCCCTCCACGGTGACGGAGGGGGATCTGTTGCAGCTGGTGGAGCACGGGATGATCGTGCACAAGTCGTGGAGGCTGCCGGCGGAGAATGAGGTCGAGCCGGCGCCCCGGGAGGGGGAGCGCGTCCTGCTGCTCAGCCATGTCTATCGAGGTTTCTCTGTGCCCCCGCATCCTTTCTTCAAAGGCATTATGAACCACTTCGGGGCGCAGCTTCACCACTTTCCCCCGAATGCTATAGCCCATCTCTCTGCTTTCATAGTTCTGTGCGAGTGCTTTATCGGCTGTCCTCCCCATTGGGGGCTGTTCAAGCATATATTCTCTGCTAGATCCCAAACTATCAAATGACTCAGCTAGTCGGATGATAAAACACATCTTCTCCAGCTCTGCGGAGGCTTAGGTTTCCAGAAAAAGAGTCGGAGTAGTTATCCTGCCCTTCAGCTGAGTGAGTCGGTTAGGAACTGGCAGTCGACGTGGTTCTACCGCCAAGACGTTGCCTGCCCGAATGCCTCGAGAGGGTTGCCTCCCTTTAGCTTAGACCGACCCGCTCCGCCTAAGCAGCTTGCACTCACGAAGGCGGAGAAGAACGACATCCAGCCTCTGGTCGACGCAGTCGTAGATGTCGTCAGAAGGGGGGGTCACCGGCATAGACTTGCTGGAGGTTTTCCTCGGTCGGCGCATCCAACCTCTGCAGGCTCGCGACCACGCCATGTGGCATTATGCGGGACCCGAAGATTCCACTCGGACCATCCTTGTGGGCGCGACTGAGGAGAAGGTGGCGTCGTGGGTGCTCCAGATCACAGGCGCCTGCGAGAACCCCAGAGGATCCCGGCGAGTGAAGCCTTTCTGCGCGGACAATCCTCCTCCGAATCAGGTGAGTGCCATTTATCGAGTGCACGTAACCGTCTTAATTTTATTGCTTGCTTGAATCTCTGGGTGACGTCTGGTGTCGCCAACTGTAGTTTATGCAGAAGTGGACCAACTGGTTTTCTCCCGTCTCGAACGGGAACCCGGCCGAGGAGGAGGAGGAAGGCAGCCAGGAAGGCAGCGTGGAGAGCGCCGAGTATGTCTCCGACAGTGGGGAAACGGAGGAAGAGACTAGTGAGGAAGAGGAGGAAGACGAAGAGCAGGACTCGCCACCCCCGCAGCTAGAGCATCGGACCAAGCGCCGACATGAACGTGCAGTTCCCTCGGTCCCTCCGGCATCCTCGAGTGTTCCGCCCACTGCTCCTGTGGTCCCGAGTGCTCGGAGCACCAAGAGGGCCAGGGATGTTGCTGCTGAGCCTGCGGGTCAGCCTTCCAAGGCGGCCAAACCGAGTGGATCTAAACCTCGGAAGGCTTTGCCGCGGATGAGGGTTACTGTTCCCGTCACCTCCACGTAAATGCATTGATCTTCTAATTTCTTCTGATATCTGATTGGACTCCTGTTTATTGGTCGAATGAATTTCACTCGACAGAGTTGCTACCTCCGCCACCTCTCCGGCACGCCAGGAGGATGACCCCATGGACATGGAGAACGTCGTCTCGTCCCAGCCAGGTGCGTTGTAGTGACTCCGAGAGTTTTATATTATCGCATCGCGAATTCTATCTTAGGTCTTGCCTCTTTCTTTTTCTGAGATCTCGCGCTGTTCGGTCTGTCAGGGGCGATTTGCGTGGACGAGGGTGACCAGGGGAGACCTGAGCAAGCTGCGGAGCCTGTTCTTGAGGCTGCTCTGCCAGTTACTGCTCTCGCCGCAGTCGTGTTGCCGACTGAGGCGGTGCCGCCGACTGAAACAGTGCTGGTGGCTGATGAACTGACTGGAGCGGGCCTTGGGATTCCCAAGGAGCTTCCAACGATGCTAGGCTCGTCGAATACCGAGTTCAACGTCCAGCGCCTCCCGGAGGATCAGGTGGGAGCGGCCAAGGGGGCCATGGTGCAGGCGAAGCTGATGGCGGGAGAAGCCAAGAAGGCATACGACTCCATAGCATCCCTGTACCAGCGGAGCTTGGAGCTGCGGGATGATATCCGAGTAAGTGGGCTAGTAAGTATTTACTTTTCTCTTGTAACCCACTGGGTGTTCTCGGATACCGTATGATGTTTGCAATGGGTTCACCCTGAGTGAACCCAGTGGGTGTAGTCCCCGAGATTTATGTCGAGTGCTTGCACCGGCAGTTGTCTTTATACATATTGTCTTTGACTTGGTCAGATCCGTAAATAATATGGTCGACTGCGAACAGTTGTGGCACTTGGGGTGCACTTACTGTAAGATTCCCCGAGAGTAATTTTACTCAGGTCGGGTAGTATTAGCCTCGTAGGCGTAGGTGTTAACATGTATCTCAATAGGGCGGACCTGCTTGAGTTGCATGCCAGTGGGGTCACTCTCAGTGAACCCACTGGGTGTAGTCCCCGAGACCGCTGTTGACTGCTTGCGTCGGCAGGGGTCTGAAGAACTTAGACTTTTATTGTTGAATTGTCTGATTGTCTCTTGGTGCTGGCTGGCAGAAAACTTGTGAAATGGGGACAGCAT